>NW_019525505.1:559066-668246 GCF_002814215.2 Seriola lalandi dorsalis
ACCCCCCGCTGTCTCTCATGTACGGAAACAAACTCCTCGGTGCCAGCTTCTCTGTAATTGCGTCCCGATGCAGGAAGAGTTCATGCTCCAGGTCTTCTTGTGACTCTACCATGTGGATAGATGAGCGAGGAGGTGGTTTCCCCTCGGCCGAGCTCCGCTGCCTCCTGTCAGGGTCTGCCAGGCTTTTCACTGAGGCTCATGTCCGGCCTCCGACCACACACTTACGACTTGCTCGCTCGTGCACGAGGAGTTCAGTCGGGGTGAACAAGCTCCAGTGAACCACTGCTATGCAGCGGGGGGGCCAGTTTCACCGGGATACCTCAGTAGTGTTGGTCCGGTCTTCATGTTAGTCACACTGGTTCACATTTCACAAAGACTGACTCATTTTAAGACAGAAATATTAGACACCTTACAGGACAAAGGTTACCATGGTAACAATCAATGACACCTGCGCTGACCAGTAACACCCCACAACAAAAGACAGGAAAACATGGCTCATCATTTGCGGGCTGCTGACATTGTTACGGAGAGAGCGAAGAGGAGGGGAAGAGTTTTTAGGCCAAATCATTCATCATCAAGAAAATCTTAATTTACCCAGAATTCATTGTACCACAGACCAGCTTAAGATAGACCAGAACTAAACTGCTTTGTAGAGCAGATGTAGACTCAGTCTATCTGAAGTCTCTTTGTGGAACTGGCTTCTGGTCTAAATGAGGGCATGCCCCCTTTTCCTGGATTAGAGATCCGCACAGTCTGTTTGAAAATGCAGCGTCATGCAGCAGCTAGTTGGACACACAGAAGTGTTTTTGTGCTGTTTTTCCTACAGTCAGGTTTAAGTCCTGTTAAAGTGTGTCTCAGTGGATCGGCGCAGAGGTCTGTTTGGCTCCGGCGGTCGATGAGGGTCTTTGGCGAGGTGTGGTCTGGTGGGTGGGGTCGTGGGGGTGTACATTACAGGGCCGGGCCAGGTCGGGGGAATCTTCCCTCTCTCCACAGACCACTGTGTGGTGAATGACAGCCTCTGACATCGCAGCCCGCAGGCAGGCATTTTGCAAGAGCTGGTGAAAAAAAAAAAAAAAAAAAAAAAAGAAGAAAGAAATAGGAGCAGAGAATGTCAGAGACGCAAACAGAGAAAGGAAAAGAGGGAGTTAGACTGAAGGAACTGAATCAGAGGCTCAAACACTCCCACCTCACTGCAGGATACTTCACTGTGGAGCAGAGTTTCAGGCAATAAAGAGAAGTGGAGATAACAGCCACCCGCATAGGCTTGTGTTTGTGTTTTTGATCAGCGAGTTAACGCCACCATGGCGATGCAGCAGAGATTCAGAAACTATTCCTCTGACAGTGTGGGGAGTGACGGGGTCTTCACAGAGGACTCCTACTACCAGGGGATGCTGAGGGCCATGGATCACAGGAAAGGTAGAGTGGCTGTGGTGTGTGTCAGCGGCTCTGCTGTTTGTGTGTTTTCTTAAGCTGAATTCTTTGATTTGGAAAGTTGAGTTTGTTCAGGTTTTTTCTCTCGAGTCTTTAGTATTTTGCTCTGACTTGTGTATTTTTATGGAAAAACACACAAAGGGAATTTGATGTCTGAATTTGCAGAGTTTTTTCCGTGGTGGTCGCCCTCTGCCTCCCTTTTATCAAAGGGGCCACACCCCTTTATGTGTCATGGCTTTTCCTCTTTTTATTGGTCAACTGAGCAGACACCCATTTTGAGAAGAAAAACTTATGAAAGAGAAGAAATCTGTTTCGCTCCTTGTGATCTGAATCTCTGCAGCACAGAGGACTCTGTCTGTTAAACCCACATGCAGAGTGTCTGTGATTCAGAACACTCTACACACAGTACTCTGTTGCACCAACCAGACCAGAGCTAAAACAACATTTTATTTCGAAAAGATTTCTTTTTTTTCCAGCTGATTTACAGGATTTACCTTTATCATGCAGCCAACCTGCAGCCAACACATAACGCTCTCTGTCAGGACACCTGACATCTCTCGCCTGATCTTAAAACTTTCTTTGACTCGGGGGATGAAGAGAAAACGTCCACGGCTCCGTCTGTGGCTCCAGGCTACAAAAACTCAGCCGAGCAAACACATTATTTGCAGCGGGGCTCGGCGGAGTTTGCTTTACTGTGTCGCGCTTTTCACCAGTTCGAGTTTAGGAATGTTAAGAGCAGCTTTCAGCCTCTTGTCCGACCTCGACTCCTCACATTGATTTCTGCAGCTGGAAAAACAGTTAACGTGTCAACAGACAAACCAAAAGCCAAGACACCAGTCCAGACTGGATGTAAAGTCATGTCATAGTAGAATTTCTTGGCTTTTGAGGTTTTTTTCCCACTTCTCTTTTTCGACCCTGAAACAGTCACAAATGTGTTTGTGACTCATCAACGTGATGCCACCCTGAAATTGGGCGTTGGCGCCGCGGGATGTCCTCTTCTTCTTTGGTTTCTCTGTTCCCCTTCCGTCCGATCACTTCTCCTACATGAGCTCTGATCTCACTTCTCATTCAGGACGTGAAACGAGCTCCTCACGCTGCCACTGTCTCGTCGGGCTGAAAACACTGAGTCACATTGAGTCCTAATCGACACCTGTGTGTCTGACAAGCCGCCTCATCAACCCGCCGAGGCTCACGGTGGAGAGGGGAAGGCGTGAGCTCTCCGCTGCACGCTTGATAAAATTGAGAGGAAAACATTACACAGCATACCTGAGTGCTACCTGCTGGTATGTGAGTCCTGTTTGGAATAATCAGACTCTGAAATCAAAACTAAAACAGCGTAAGTCCTACAAGACAGGACGTGTTCCTGCGGAGGTGCTAATCTGAGGGATGTCAGAGGTGATTTACCTGTCTCCTCTGACAGGTACAACACCTTTTTCTTTCTGTTTTGAAGGACATTATTTAAACCACAGGTTCCCACCTGAGTCATCTTCATCGTCTCTGGTCACATCACATGTTCATGTTCAGCACTCCGGCTTCTGGCTTTGACTCTGGGAAAACTACGTCTTTTTCTTTTTTTTTAATTGAAGTGAATTTCCCTGTAGAGTCTCATCACATGTGGGACCAGGACTGTGGTTCTGGATGTTTAAACTCACTAAATACAAATTCTATTTACTGCCCTCGTCAGCGGTCAGAGGTCAGGACCCTTCTGAGGGGTCACAGAATAAATCTGAGGGGTTGTGGGATAAACACAGACAGAGGAACAGAAGAAATCTATTTGTGAAATGATGTTTATTTTAAGTTTTTTTTTTTTCCTTTGGACTGTAAGATGATTTTACAGCTTCTGGCCTCTTAGAAATATTCGAATAAATCAATATGAGAAGTAAAGGTTACCCTGTGGCACAACTGTTCACAACTGGTTCACAACAACTCCGCAGTCTGTCACATGGACGGAAACAGACTTTCCTTCTATTGAAGGAGCCACAGATCAAAAATGTTGTTAATCATTGTTCTGCAGTAAAACACCTTCATGGCAGCCACTGATTTCCTGTTAATTCAACCTTGTGAACAAAATAAATTAGCAGAGACTCGAAACTTACACTTACGAGACAGGTGATCGCTCTCTGTCAAAACCCGAATCTATTTTTTTGAAAGCCTTTTCTACGAGCATCACTGAACGCAACACCCAATGTTATCTTCAGATCAAACCAGAGGGTGGAGAGAGTCAGACAACTATAAAATAGGAAAATGTTTAGCAGTAATTTAAAGTATAAACAATTTATTAATAATAATAATAATAATAATAATGATAATAATAATAATAATCTCTTTATACAGCATTTTCCAGAGACTACATTACAAAGTGCTTGACAAAGACAGAAAAAAAGAATCAATAAAATCAATAGATTTCAAAGAGAAATAAAACAGTTCAAGAGAAAGTAAAACTCTGATCTAAGTGTGTTTTAAGAAGAGTCTTAGAGGAGGTCACAGACTCAGCTGACTCCATGTCCTTTGGAGTTCAAAGGGTTAAAACACACAATGAATCAAACTGAGCATCTGTTTTATTTTTGTGTTTCCACAGACGAACGGGACCGAGTCCAGAAAAAGACCTTCACAAAATGGGTCAACAAGCACCTGATGAAGGTAAGAGCCCGCTTCACCTACACTCACTGATGCAAACACTCGTTGTGTACATTTGGCTAAATTTGAAAACTCTGACAAGTTAATAAAATGTTGACCTCAGTTCATTTTGGGTCATATTTCTAAATAAGACTCCAGACGTCCTTAAACGACCCTGAAGGTTTCTTCTGTTTCACCTGGTTGTAATATCTGAAATGACACAAAATGATACTGAAGTGTCTGATGTGAGTCACTGCTGGGAAACATTACCTGAAAGCAGCAGCAGATAAACTGGAAACAGAAGACAACATCAGATCTAGATTCTCCTCATCTCTCTCACTTCACAAATCACTTCTCTGCACATTAACATGCTGTCTGTGTGAACTGTACTGCGTGTGTGTGTGTGTGTGTGTGTGTGTGTGTGTGTGAGTGAGTCACAAACACCTGGCCTCGCTTTAACAGCGGTATCATGGGCCGGGCTCGGTCAGGGTTCACATCTGGGCTCCAGACTGTCAGGGCGGCTCTACGGGGGAACAGGAAGCTGCGGGACTGAATGTGGGGCCACGAGTCCTGAATATGTCTGACCCATGAGCCTGACCCATGAAAACAGGGCTGCAGCTACAGTAACAGTTATTTTCAGTATCAACTAATTCGCCCTGGAACACAGAAATTTTATAGACAAGAATTTTGGTAATTTATGCATTAAGCGATTTATTTTCAATTAAGTGATTTATTAAGAAAAAACCCCCGAAACATTAATTATTTTCAGCTTCTCAAACGTGAGAATAATATCCTGCTTTTTAGTTTTTTTAATCATAATAAATTGAAAAGTTATATATAATTATATATGACAATAAAACAGTAAATCCTCAGATTTAAGAAGCTGGAACTAGAGATTTTTTATAATATATTTTCACATTTTTATTGTTAATATTTTATAGTTGAATTGTTCTATCCATCTGACTTTTTTCTTCTTACTATTTTTATTGTCATGCACCAAAAAACCAAAACCAATTCCTTTATATGTGAAAACCTACGTGGGAACAAACATGATTCTGATTCTGATCCTGAATGTTTGTGACTAGAAAATGACTGAAATCAATCATCAAAATATTGTCAATTAATTTTCTGTCAATTAATCAGCTGATAGTTGCAGTTCTGGCTGTTTATTAAATATTTCCTGGAGTCAAAAAGCAGAATCATGCTCATAAACAATTAAAATCTTCCTTGGTAATCGTTTAATGAAGGATCTGGTGGCACAGACACAAAGGGTAGAGCTTGACACTTTATTTTGAAGGTATCATATAATGTAATTCTATGGCAACAAGAAAATAAGGCTCATTTTGTGTTTTGTGAATCATTAGGATACATTATGTTTGAAGTAATCATCACAACAGACTAAATCACACCACATATTTTCCGAGAATGTTTTTAGAAAGCATTAAAGAAACTGAAGCTGGAGACTGATTTCTGATTTTACGTGTGTGTGTCGGCTGCTGCTCAGAGTCACGTTCAGGATGATGAATCCTTGTTTTCACACCGATGAGAACTGATGTGTGTTAAACCGTGAGGAATGTCTGACATCCTCCACGCGCGTCCTGTGACGCGGCGTTTTGTCCGAGACCACTCGGCCTTTGTCGTCGGCCCCTGTTTCTTTGTCGGGAAAAATCCCTCAGATTCGGGTCCAGAGGATCTGAGCTGGGGCGGCGGTCTGACCGGCCCCGAGGCGTTCCGGACTCATGGTCACAGCAGAGTCATGGGATTAAACTACGAGGCCAAGAATGCTTCATTCTCATGGGCAGCTGCGGAAAACACATTATTTTGACATTATCCTGTGTTTTATTTAAACTTTATTAATCCCACTGCAAACAAGATCAAATCAAATGCTGGAAAAAAAAAAGAAAATGAGCAACTGTTTGTCTGATGTAAAATCAAACCAACGTCTGCATGTTTGCCCTCTTGTCTTCTGTCCCTGCAGTTTTATATTTTCTCACATCAAACTGTTTCTTCTTTCCATCCTTCATCCTTCATCCTTCATCCTGTCCTCCTCATCCTTTCCCGTCAGCACTGGAAGGGAGAGGTAGGTGCTGTCTGTGAGCAGAGTGCTGAGTGGACACATTCTTTTCTGCTGCATGTCTCTGTTTTTGTTTTGTTTTTTTTACCTGAGCTCTTTTGCTGATGACCTCTGACCTTTTCTTTTCCCCCTCATTTTAACAGTTGGACTGTTTTCTAACTGCTAGTTTGTACATGTTCTGTAGCTTCTGATTCACAGCAGCTGGAAACCAAATATTACAGATGTAGTAAGGTTTATGACACAGTGAGGAGCGTGTTTAAAGTTTAGAGGGAGTTTCAGGAGGGATTAGCATCTTCTTTCAACTTAATTTGTAGTTTTGGTTCTTAATTGTTTCAGTTCTGAAATAATATTTAACAGACACAGAAACATCAAGAAATAGGGCTGAACGATGTGCAAAAAAAATTCAACTGCGATTGTTTTGGCAGATGTTAGAACTGTGGTATTAGTGATGATTTTTCATTTTTTAATTTCATTTTCACTGAATTTAATTCAATTTTAATTATCATAATGTATTTTCTGTTGGTCTTGTACCAAATAAAAAAAAAAATTTATATATATATATATATATATATATATAAATATTCATAGACAGGGCCGTCTCTGTAGCCCCACACAGCTTCATTCGTGGTGTGTTGTGACACATTTGACCTGCTATTTGGATATTGCACTTGGCTGCACATGTTGATTCATTGTTCAGCTCTATCAACAAGACAATGAAAGTGGCTGATTAGATGAATTTGCAAACAAATCACAGATTTTACCAAAAGTATTCGGAAGAGAAGATTCAGGTTTATGTTAAAATGATCAGATTTTGCGCTACTACTTCCTTCTTCCAATTATTGAGGGATTGAAGCCGACGTGTTCGGATGCTCACTGACATTTTCACCTCTGAACAAGTGCCTTAGATAATCCAGTTAACCCGATCATCTAACCGCTCCCTGCTGTTGTTAACCTGCTGTGTCACTGAAACCAAACAGGAACAGGAACCACGGCCAAAACTCTGAGAAAAAAGAATCCGGCTTTGTTTACTTTCTTTCCCCTTTTGCGTTATTTTTCTTTTATTACATCAAATGTGATTGTACCTCGTGTGATATTCCTTCCTGTCATTGTTGAGATCGGCAGCTGTTTGTATTGTGTGTGACTCAACTCTCACACACTGACACCAGACTGAATGAAAAAGGTTCATTAAAATAAAACAGAAAAAGTGCTAACTTGTGTCCTCTGCTCTGCGTTCAGGCGCAGAGACACATCACCGACCTGTACGAGGACCTCAGAGATGGACACAACCTCATCTCCCTGCTGGAGGTGCTCTCCGGAGAGACGCTGGTGAGCCTTACTGACCTTTGACCTTCAGATCTTGGGATATATCTGCTTCTGCCATAATCCCCTGTCCTGTCCACCCCTCTCTTCTTGTCCCTGCTGTCCTGTCCTACTGGTTTTATTTGCTGTGTCTCTCCATTGTAACTCAAAGTGTCTTAAATGTTGATGAGTCAGATATAATCCTGGGGGGCTCCTCGTCTTCACTCCTGCATGAGTTGAATTAATCCAGAGATTCTCGGACATTTCAGAACATGCTGAGGTTCTGCGCTCTCCACTCTTTTTTACTTTCTTTACCTTAGCACTGGTCTTTTGGGAACACACCTTCTGGTGATGTAGCCTTAAAACACTAATTTTCATTCTTTGCTTCCATCTCGTAACCTTTCTGCACTGACTTGTTTGACCCCTGGTTTTTCCTTTATCTAATTCCTGTTTGCTGACCTTTGCCCTGACCTTTCCCCCCTCTGCCTCTGCCTTCCTCTCGTGCGATGCTCTTGCCTTGGTAGCCGAGGGAACGTGACGTTGTGAGGAACGTGCGGTTGGTGAGTGGCGCCTGGACTGTGGCTGGCCGCCTCCTCGGGCGTGGCATGTGTCACCACCCCAGGTGGCTGCCGGGTTGTGCATGATGACAGTCACACTCCCTGTATATTGTCCCTTTTTGTGTCAAACATCGTCCTCCTCCATTTTATCAGTGAGCAGAAGAAAAGGTTCAATCTCTCAGGCGTCATGTTTGATATTCGTGGGTGTAAGTGGTGGTCTTGTTTACAGATGCATGTAGATTTTACTGTTGTTGCTCAATGTGTAGACACTTTCTGGTTGTGCTTTTTCATATGTGAAGTATAGATGATACATTTATCAAATACATTTTACAGTAGGTAACTGGGAAAGAGAAAAATATGTAACAAAAAATATCCCGTATCTGCTCTTAATATAACTCAAGTTCAATGTAGTTAAAGGACCATACTAAATCCCACAGCGTCAAATTATTAAAATATATAAATTCCAGTCTCCTCACAGGCCTTTTCAGATCGCATCATCTGTCTTCCGGGTTTAATTTACCAACAGCATACAGCATGTGTCGTGAGTTATGAATAAAGTGACGGGACATTTGAGTGAGCAAGCAATTTTCTTACAGATAGTCGTAGTGTGCAGCTGCATCATGATGCGGTTTCACATTATTTTAACAAAGACATGAAGTGAAACAAATGCCAACTTGTTGATTTTCTTACCATCACACTAAAACTGTGGTGAATCCAAAACGGCCGCACTGCGAGACACACCCACCCACCAAGAGGAAGCTGAGCGAACCTGTTCCTATACACTGTGTCTAAACTGGTCATGTTGAATAGAAATGTAAAATAGAAATGTAAAATAGAAATGAATAATGGAACTGCTCTGGGTCCATTTGTAATGGAAACATCAATGTATTTAATAATGCACCCGGTTAGAGGAACACTTTACAGCTTTAGTATCTCGTTCATAACCAGGAAAAATTGGTATTCTAACTGAAATATCTCACTGAATCCAGTCAAATCAGGAAATCAGTGGCGATACCCATCTCTAATTTAAAGTTGGGTTTTATTTTGAAAAATCCCTGGCAAAAACGTAGATTCTACATAAAACCACAGGTATGGTCCTTTAAACTCACATGGAGTTTAGTCGTCTAGGGTCGAACAACAGTTGCAGGTGTCGGGTTTCCTTCACTGTTTTGAAAGCAAAAAGTTTCATCACTGCAAGCTGATATGTCGACTGACTCTGCAGCAAAGCTTGAGACTGCTGGCTGAAAGCTTAACATGTGGAGCACCACTGCATGTCACGGCCTTCACCCCCCCCCCCCCCGGGGTGGGACTCTGTCCTGTAGATGCCCAAAGGAAGCTGCTCGATTTGACTGCGTTACAGATATAAAAAAAAAAAAAATCTCAGACAGTTATGATGTGAAAGATGTTCGATGAGGTGCGAGGGGGAGAAGTCGTTGGTAGATCTCAGAGGATCGTTTCTCATTCATCATCATGCTTTCACCTGCAGACATCCTGGCTGCATCTAATGCATCTCTGGGTCATGTAGGATCAGATCAAACGCTTCGATCACAACTCCACACAATTTGAATCACGCTTCAAATTTGCTGTCTTTTTTTTTTTTTTTTTTTTAATTTAAGTTTCAAAGACCATGACTGTGAAGCTTTATATACAGTAAGCTAGACCTTTGTTTTAAACACTGAAGGTGTTGCTGGACACTGAAACGCCTGTTCCTCAGTCATGGGCCCTTGATGTTTGTCGGTCAGTAGAAACTGATGCGCTCTCTCTCTCTCTCTCTCTCTCTCTCTCTCTCTCTCCTGATGTTCGGTGTCTCCTCGTCTCTTGCAGCCGAGGGAGAAAGGCCGGATGCGTTTCCACAAGCTGCAGAACGTACAGATCGCTCTGGACTTCCTCAAGCACAGACAGGTTGGGATGCAGATTTTTATTGAGGACGTATGAAGATGCTTCTCTGTTTTCCATCTTTGTTTTTGTTCTTTCTTTGTCACATTTGAGGAATAATGTTGTTTTTTAGTGCTGTAACATAAATCATTTTTATTGGTATCCGCACTCTTTCAGGTCAAACTGGTCAACATCAGGAATGATGACATTGCAGACGGGAACCCCAAGCTGACCCTGGGTCTGATATGGACCATCATCCTTCACTTCCAGGTACTGCAGGACACTTTCAAAGTCGGGGTGGGCGTTATGTCGAATATACTCGATGCATTGCAGCTCGTTCCACAACGTCGCCACATCGAGTATTTTCACACAATTGTTTTAAGATGCCGGCATGAAATTCCCTTCGGCGTTTGGCTGCTCCCGCTCTCTCACCGACACACTCCACCGCCCCTCCAGAAAACTCCCCTGAGTCACGTTTCCTGAGCCACACGTGGTGTTTATGTTTCAAACTGAACGTTGGCGTTACATAAGATGAGATTCCTCCATCGTATGACTAACATGCATTTCAGTTTACTCTCATTACCTGGTGATTAGTTTGCTTCCGCGGCGCGCTGAGGAAAATCAAAGTGCTGCTCCCTGCTTGTGGTTCGATCATCAGCTTCACTTCATCCTGATGTTGATGCAGCAGTTACAGAAAGAGTGGAGCCAATCATTTCCAAATGGGGCTTTATTGGACATTTGGCAGCACTCAGCCTCTTATACACAACTACCACCGCTCCCTGAGCCCCTGAGTGCTCAAAGACTAAACACTGAAAAAAAAGGATGTTCATTCGTTTTTCAAGAAGGATTTTTCACGTCAGTCAGTTGCTGTTTTCTGTGGTTGTGAAGCTCTATAGGTCGGCCTCAAATCTAAATGCAGGGGTCTTCGCTCTCAAACATAAACAGTATAAAATGGCTCCTACCACCTTTGGGAAAGCATTAGTCAGAGGGCAGATGTGTCCCTGATGGGGGGGGGGGCATGTTTAGCAGATGGTTTGGTAGATTTTGGAAGAAAGAGTGGGAGGACGTGAGGATTCTTTGATGGTTATGTGAGGATGTGGATGTGGGATCCTGTTCCCTCGTCCCTCAGTGTGACTCAGTGATTCCCATGAGAAGGATGGCAGGAGGTGACGCGTGACAAGTCCGGACTCCCAAACTTCAAACTCAGTAGAAAGTTTAAAACTTCACTGTAGCCTAGAGTAGAGTAGAATAGAATAGAATAGATTAGAATAGAATAGAATCGAATAGAATAGAAAGCCTTTATTGTCATTTCATTTAAAATACAACCTAATTAGCAGTGCTGCTCCTGATTGGTGCTTGTAAGTTAAAAAAGAAACACATGCACACAATATATCACAACAATCAAAACAGCCTGGTATAAAAACAGATGCAAGAACAGTAAATACAAGTCTGATCTCTAACTGAGCAAATGTCTTTTAAGGTAAACTTTTTGTCTTTCTTCCTCAAGTAATAAAACCAAAAAACCTCCATGTAGATCCACTTAGTCATCGGGCAGCCAAACAAACCGTTAATCTCTTTATATGAACACATGCTGGTCATCACAAACAATGGTGAGTTTCCTCCGAGCTCCCGCCGGTGCACTTCAACATTTTACTAACGCGCAGGTGACTGTTGGAATAATGGAGCGGGAGCCGGGATTCTCTCGGAGGGGCGGAGGTCCCGTTTCCACCCAGCGTCTGAGTCACCTTGTGCCCACGTCCACAGTCCAGCACCGGGGTTTCCCTTACGGAGGGAAAATAGCAGAAGGAAGAAATGCCTTCTTTTTTTTTCCCTCCTCCACCCTTTCCTGCAAAAAAAAAAAAAACAGTGAAATTATTAGTTCTGCTATGACTCATCATCACACCCAAAAACACTGAGAATAGTCAACAGTTATGATAAAGCTGGTGCCAGTAAGAGGAATCTATCAGGACTGGAAGTGCAGCCTTCAGTGAATGCATCATCAGCACATAATAAACTGTAGATTTACAAGCTGTGGTAAAAATCACACACACACAAATACTCAGAATAGAAGTTGCAGATGTTTATTTTCTTTTTACTTTTCAGCATCAAGACAAGTCAAGTAGTTCAGATTTAAAAAAAAAAAACATAAAAGGTTTCCTGTGATTGTTGAAACTTCTTACAATGTGTGCCCAGTTTTCCAGAGAGCCCCGCCCTCCTGGTGCATCCAGCAGACCAAAGCAAACTTCTCATCAGTACCGTTTATTCATCCAATTATAGATACGACAACAGACACCAACTACTGGGTGGTAGAGAGATGTTGGTTAACATCTGCAAACCGGTAAACTTCAGTAAACAGAGAGGAATCCACCTTAAAAACATCTGCTTCGATTAAATCTGCAGTTTATTCAGTCGTCTGTCTTTCGTGCGTAAAAAATATATGGCTAAAGGAGTTTTGGTGCTGTGGTCTTGTGATTCATCGCTTCGTCTCGCAGCTCTTAAAAAAAAAAAAAAAAAAAAGGAATTTTGCCTGTGGAGGTTTTTTTTTATTTCATAGTCCAACATTCATTTACAGCAGCCGGAGTATTTGTGTTTGGAAAATACAGTATAGCTCTGTCAGATCGGTGACTCACAGACTGTTTCATTCTCATGATTTCTGTTTTGGTCACAGATAATCACAAAGCGTTTGTGTTTCTCTCCAAAACACTGAGCTTCATGGATTTCATGTGCCCTTCAAGTAAAAGTGGTGGTTTCTATTTGAGGTTTCGAATGTGACTCATCTCACGTCTGGAAGAAATCAGCGGGCAAAAACTGGAAAAAGTTGTTGTTTTTTTTTTCCTGCCCTTCCACCAACACTTGAGTCGTATTCAATATATCAAAGGAAACACCATGTGCTGCTGGGAAAAAAGTAACTTTTCATACATTTACCGCTGTTTGTGGCGACTTTGTTTGTTGGTTGGTTAATTTCCCCACCTGTCGTAATGTCACCTCACCTTCTCTCATCGCTGACCGACTCCACCGTCTCCTCCTCCAGATCTCAGACATCCAGGTGAACGGTCAGTCGGACGACATGACGGCCAAGGAGAAGCTGCTGCTGTGGTCTCAGAGGATGGTGGAGGGATACCAGGGCCTGCGCTGCGACAACTTCACCACCAGCTGGAGGGATGGAAAGCTCTTCAACGCCATCATACACAAACACAGGTGAGACACAGATCATCAGCGGATCAAGGTTAAACTTCGGCGTGCCGGGTTTTGCATTAAAAAAAAAAAGGATAAGACTGCAAAACATGGCGAGAAAAGACAAGACTAGAACTTCAAAATGGATCTGATAAAGCAATAAACTGAAGAGATGATGACGATGTGGATTATGTCATTTAACTCACCTTTATATCCACAGTGACACAAACGAAAGGTTAATGATAATGATAATAATATTTATTGTCCATCCTTTGGCTTCACAGACTGTTAAACCACATCACTGTGACTCACAAACAAGAAATACAATAATGACATTAGCACATGCACAGTACTTCACAGTTATGGCATTTGGTATAAAGGGCTTTCTGTAGTCGCTGTCGGTTGCTGTTGCAGCTCGACAGCGACTTCCCGAGGACAGTTTAGTGAATTCTTTCTAAAGAGGATGAACAGGATCGGACACAGCTCGTCGAGCTGTCTGTTTCCGCTGCAGTCTGTATATACGCTCCAGCTGTTTCTGCTCTCTTCCAGTCATTTTGTCGGGTTCTGTTTTGTTACGTTACGGAGAGCCACGCCCACAAACCCTCCTCTGGTCGGCGCAGCTTGCCTGGACCCGCGATGCTTTAGCACAGTGGGAAATGAACTTTACGGCCAGTTAAAAAGGTCTCCACTGTGACCTTCTGCATATTTCATGTTGCTGTGTCTTTATTATTTATTGCAGGAGGTTCAGAAGGTGGAACGCAAAAATTCATATTTGACTTTTAGAGCAGTTCACTTCAGCTGTCAGGGCCAACTGTAAATCAAACAGAGACAAACGTCAGGCTTGAATTCCTCAGAAAACACTTTCTGATAATATTTTATTTGAACCCACCCTTAATTAAACATTTATAAGCAGTAAATAAATGAATAAATGGTTTATAAAACGCTGTACTGTAGATGTAAGGACATTTTAAAGTGATGTAATAAATGTCAACAACTAGAACTGTTGGTGTGAAGTACAAATATAAGAGTTGATGACTGACTGACAATATAACACAGTTTTAATCCCAGAAAATATCAAAGATTTAAAACAAGTGAGTAAAATGTAAAAAAAAAAAGAAAAGTGGAACAATATTTTTTCAATTTCAAGTTATAACTTTGTTCAATTTCAACAAGTTCTGAACTGCCGGAGAATCATCGGCACATGTGCACATATAACACGCTTTAGTGATCTGTACATTAAACATAATGACAGTGCAGTTACGCTGTGTCATCAATCATCCATTAACTGTTTAAACACCAGTTACTGATGCTTCCTGGGAAACGTTATAATTGTTGGCAAATGCATGAATAACAACGTAGAAAGTCTGTTATCAACTATCTGTTTTCAACTGCACCATGTGACTCGTTAGTGTTAATAAAGTGAAACAGTCACCATCTTGTTTTGAGCATCAGACTCTACATGTTTACAAGAGGCTTCAACAGTTTCTAATGGTGGGTTTTCACTGCAGGAAAATGGAGTCAGAAATTCTTCCTCCACTTGTTCACCGTCCATCCGCGTCCTCAATATGTTCACCAGCACTGTGGCATCATGACAGTAGTAGTTCATTCAGCCATATTCGGGTCAAAATGCAACAATTTGGAACATAATGATTCCAGCACACAGCAGCAGTGCTTTGAAAAGTTTCTCTAGATGCTTCTTCAATACTTTTTTTTCCCCACGCTTGTTACCAGAAGAACTGACACGAATCCCAACGAGCCACCGTCCTCCTCAGTGAGGAAACTTTAATCGCCCCCCTTTCCAGACCGCTCCAAACCCAAACCGTATATTTTGGGTGGAGTGCCACTTTAAGGCTCTGTGTCTGCGCAGCAGAAACAAGCCCTACAGGGATCAGTCGCTCAACCCCACGGCACAGAAAGAACATGTGGAACTGGAGCTGGAATCGCTGGAGATTTTCTTTGACAGTCAGGGTGTAGCACACTCATTCGGGAAAAGGTTGCCCTGGAGGTACGTTCACTGGAGGCTCAGCAGGTTGTAGCAGAGCGCAGGTACGCTGACCCGTCTGCCAGAGAGTCTTTCGTCGTCGTCGGAGGAGGAGGAAGAGGAGGACGCTGCAGAGAGGACTCTGTGTGGTTTGGTCTGAAGTCAGACATTAAGAAGAAGAGGAAGCAGGAATTACCAGCGGATACGAGCCAGGATGAAATCATTCTTAATTATACTGTAGCTTCACTTTTTTTTTTTTTTTTTTTTTTCACTTCAGCTTTTGTAAAAATAAAACCTTGGATTCCTTTAGTGCCTTTAATTTGACATTTACAAACAATGTTAAACCTGAAGAGGAAGTTCCGCTCCAAGAGGCGTCTGAACAGCGCCTCCAGCAGCACCGCGGGCTCCGTCAGCGACCTGGAGGACAGGGTGGTCATGCTGTGCGAGGACGTCCCCGCCGAGAGCTCCTTCGACTCAGGCCGAAGTTCCCGGAGCCCCGGGGCCCGCTCCAGTCGGGGGTCCCACGGCGAGGAGCACGAAGAGCCTGGTGTCATCCACCTGAGCCGGGACAGACTGTCCTACAGACAGGCCCGCTACCTGGAGAGAGAACCGACATACGAAGAGTTCTACGTCCAGAGAGCGGTGCAAGTGTATGACGACTCTAGACTTGGTTGTTTTGGAAAAGTTTTAACTGTGCAGAATTGACTTCACACTGTGTCCTGAGAGAGAGAGTTTCTCTTTGGGATTTCTGGTCTTTTCCGGGCAGGAGATGCACTTTCATCCCCTCAGTGTTATGAGATGCTCTGTGCTTGTGCCTACATGTTATTAATCTGCAGTTATCTCTCTGGCAGCGCGCACTCAGAAGCAAACTGTCTGTCCTGTTTGTGTAGAAAGAGATAGGGGAATGTTGAGCTGCTCTTGTTTTTTCTTGCCCTCTCTGGTGTCGAGAAAGACATAGTTCCTCTGATCATCCTGCCTCCAGCAACATAAATCATGAAATATGCAACCTAACATTTTTTTCACCTGCCACCTGTCAGTGTGGAGTTATAGCTGCCGGGTCAAAAAGAAAACTGAAGATACAGAAACAGAAATCTAGATGTCAAAAGATAATTAACGACTATTTTTTTTTCTCCACATTTTTCTCCGGTCAAATTTAATTTAAGATCATCCTTCATGTGACTTTTATCTGAGAGTGACTGACAATTTCCCTTCACTGTTCTGTGTGGGTGGTTTCTGTCCGCAGGCCCACTCTGATTGACATGAGCCAAGTGTACCGACAGAGCCACCAGGAGAACCTGGAGCAGGCCTTCAGCACGGCCGAGAGGGACCTGGGCGTCACCAGACTGCTGGACCCCGAGGGTGAGAGGAGGCGGCGTCTTTTAGTCGTTTACTACAGGGAATAATAGAGAATGTGTTTATCCTCTTTTTTTTTTAGGCAAATTCACACAGAGGAAAAACTTTTCTTACAGTATTTTCCACTGATGAACACTGAAACACTTCTTTTTTTTCCTACCTAAAGTGCAATGAGTGCACAAATCTACATATTAGCAAACCACATGATAAACAGTCTAATCCTAAACACGAACAAACACATCTGTTTCCCAGTTTCCATAAGTAACGTTCCTCCTTCCTCTTGGATCTCACTAAAAAGTAACATCACTTTCTCTGTCTCTGCAGATGTGGACGTGCCGCATCCAGATGAGAAATCCATCATCACATACGTCTCCTCTCTGTATGACGTCATGCCCAGAGTACCAGACGTTCAGGACGGCGTTAAAGCCAATGTGAGTCTCTCCTCCTCAACATCGTTAAATCGCTATAAATAAAAAGAGCTCCTGCAGCAGAGACCAGAGAGGGTGTGATAACCGACATCTAGTTTTATCTATATATATATATATATATATTTTTAACATTAACTTAACATTTTACAGTGTAGAGGCTTGATTCAGAGCAGTTAGCAGTGATTGCTACTATAAAAGCTCCAACATCATCAGAGCAATGAGGAGTAATATTGCTTCAGCTTTATCATCATAAGAGATTTTCCAGCTCTTTTTTCATTTCTACATACAATCAAAACTTGCTTGTGATCAATAATATCGCGGTCAAACACCTATCGTTCTCAGTGACATAATCATTTACATTTCCAAGGTGCATAACCTCAGGTCTTACTCATCCCAGGACATCTTTAATCGTAGCGTTCTCCGACACTACATGTAGTTTATGGAATTCCCCAAAGAAATGCGTGTCCTTTACGTCTCTCAGTTCACACAGTGAAACTTCATCCTGCGGGTTTTTAAACGTTTGTCTGTGTGTGATCTCCAGGAGCTGGAGCTGCGTTGGCAGGAGTATTATGAACTGGTCACCGTCCTGCTGCAGTGGATCAGACATCACATCCTCGTCTTCGAGGAGAGGAAGTTCCCCACCAGCTACGAGGAGATCGAGGTGAGTGGATCTTGTGTTTTTTTTTTTGTGTTTTTTTTTTTACGAACATGACGATGACGATGAAGCTGACGCGGAACTGATTCGTCTCTTGTCTGGTCCGCAGGTTCTCTGGCGTCAGTTTCTGAAGTTTAAGGAAACTGAACTTCCTGCGAAGGAGGCCGACAAGAACCGCTCCAAACACATCTTCAAGTCTTTCGAGGTCAGTTCTCTCATTCTTCATTCTGTCATGAAATCAGCTGTTCACAGCATGTTGTTGCCATGAAAGAAATATGGAAATAAGTCTTTATACTATATAATGTAATATATATCCATATAATGGAGACAGATTCCAGTTTTTATTTGGATTTGAATATTTAACCTTTAACACCCACAGTTCTGGTAGCACAATAACCAGTACAATAACTTTCACCACTGTTAACACTATCAGATATTTGGATTTGAAATATTTGTATCAGTCCATTAGATTTAATCTGAAATGTTCGGATGGTTGAGATTTTGAAACACGATTGTTGAACTGTACGCGGCTGTGGTTTTTTTTCAGGGCGCAGTGCAGGCGGGTCACGTCAAAGTGCCGCCAGGTTACCACCCGTTTGACGTGGAGAAGGAATGGGGTCGTCTGCACGTGGCCATACTGGAGAGAGAGCGTCTCCTCAGGACAGAGTTTGAGAGGTAACTGGGCCACAGACTGAACCTCATCACATGCTGGAAGCAGACTCCACCGTTTTTTTTTTTTTGGGTGAAAACCACAAGGAATGAAGAAACTGGTTCAGTGTGAGTCTGAGGATGACTCATTTCCTAATGACAAAGTCCACTTCAGTAACCAACTGTAGCTGAGTTGACTCTGTGGGGCGGGAAGTAGAAATCATATTAGGGCAAACACATGACGGCCCTGCCATCGCCACGGAAACAATCTCACAATAATATGGTCATTTGATTTATGAGCTTGTTTTTGTTAATCACATGGTGGATAGGGCGTAGCTTTGACTGTCGGTTCTTATATTTGAGAGAGTGTTGAAGTGAGCTCTGAAAAGTCTGATCTGTGCTGCGGTGAACTACCCGAGCTCCATCATGGCGTTCATGCATCAGGGATACGAGTTAAAGTATTTATTCCGCCGGAGGACGGAGTGAGTGATGTCATTTTTAATTCTTTAATCAGCTCGTTCAGTTTGAATTATTCGTAATGAGATTGTTTTAATTTAGTTTGCCATAACAAAACAAAGAGGATCCCGGCATCCTCTCTCCCCTCCCGGACCCTGGAGGAAGGTTTGACTGACAGGTACTTTGTTGAAGGTGAATTTTTGACCTTTGACCCCCTCCCCTCCTCCCCCTGCTGCAGGCTGGAGCGGCTTCAGAGGGTCGTCAGTAAGGTCCAGATGGAGTCAGGGGTGTGTGAGGAGCAGCTGAACCAGGTGGAGACTCTGCTGCAGACGGTGAGACACGAACAGTCGGCGCCACTGAAATGACCTGAGCTCCCCGCAGAGCTGTGACCGTCTAACTGTGTCTCTGTGCCGCAGGACGTGAGGATGATGAGCTCGGGGAAACCTGCTCAGCACACAGCAGAGATGGAGGCAGATCTGGAGAAAGCAGAAGGGATGATTCGCTTCCTCTTCAATGACGTTCAGCTGCTCAAAGACGGACGCCACCTGCAGGCTGAACAGATGTATCGCAGGTGCAAAAGAAAGAGGAGTCTAACTGCAACATTTACAATGACTGAGCTTTGACAGTAGAGTTACAGCTAATGATTATCTTCACTATAGTGACCTACTAATTGATCCTTTTATTTATGTGATTAATTGTTAATCAGTAAATTAGTGAAATTTGTAGAGCCCAAGGTTTAATTTCCAATTTACTTGTTTTGTCCAATCAACAGACATGACAACCAGTCTCACTCACATTCACACACACAGCCACCTCTCCCTCCCCCCTCCCTCTTCTCCTCCTCTCCTCTTCTCCTCTCTTCTCCCTTCCCCCTCCCTCCTCTCCTCCTCTCCTCTTCTCCTCTCTTCTCCCTTCCCTCTCCCTCCTCTCCTCCTTCCTCTCCTCCTCTCTTCTCCCTTCCCTCTCCCTCCTCTCCTCCTTCCTCTCCTCCTTCCTCTCCTCCCTCCTCTCCTCCTCTCCTCCTCTCTCCTCCCTCCTCTCCTCCTCTCTTCTCCCTTTCCTCTCCCTCCTCTCCTCCTTCCTCTCCTCCCTCCTCTCCTCCCTCCCTCTCCTCTCCTCTCCTCTCCTCCTTCCTTCCTCCTATCCTCTCCTCTCTCCTCCCTCCTTTCTCCCTCCCTCCCTCTCCTCTCCTCCTTCCTATCTCCTATCCTCTCCTCTCCTCTCCTCCTTCCTTCCTCCTCTCCCCTCTCCTCCCTCTCTCCTCCCTCCTCTCCTCCATCCTTTCTCCCTCCCTCCCTCCCTCCCTCTCCTCTCCTCCTTCCTATCTCCTATCCTCTCCTCTCTCCTCCCTCCTTTCTCCCTCCCTCCCTCTCCTCTCCTCCTTCCTATCTCCTATCCTCTCCTCTCTCCTCTCTTCCCTCCTCTCCTCTCTCCTCCCTCCTTTCTCCCTCCCTCTCCTCCTTCCTCTCTCCTCTCCTCCTTCCTCTCCTCTCTCCTCTCCTTTCTCCTCTCATCTCTCCTCCCTCCTCTTCTCCCTCCTCTCCTCTCTCCTCCCTCCTTTCTCCCTCCCTCCCTCTCCTCTCTCCTCTCCTCTCTCCTTTCTCCTGAGAAGTTGCATCAACTGATTGTTTGGCGTTTCCTTAAATTTATCAAATTAATCAAATTAATCAAATCTGTCTCTGGCTGCAGGGTTTATCGTCTCCACGAGCGCCTGGTGAACCTCCGCAGCGAGTACAACCTGCGCCTGAAGTCGGGCGTGACCACCACGCAGATCCCCATGACTCAGATCCACACCGCCCAGGTCCTGCAGCAGGCCCCCATGAGGGTGCGGCCCGAGCTGGACGAGGTCACCCTGCGCTACATCCGGGACCTGCTGGGCTGGGTGGAGGAGAACCAGCGCCGTGTGGACGACGGAGAGTGGGGGTCCGACCTGCCCACCGTGGAGTCTCAGCTGGGCAGCCACCGCGGCCTTCACCAGTCTGTGGAGGAGTTCCGCTCCAAGATCGAGAGGGCGAAGGCCGACGAGGTACGAACAGTCGATCTCAGATTTGTTCAGATTTGTGTGAATGAATATGAAGTGAAACAAAAGTCGAGTCTGATCATCAAACACGAATGATGTTAAATCATTTTAAAAGCAGAGTCATGAATATTTTAAGGAGTGAGATGGGCAATGCTTGTCTTTGCTGTGGACGTGCTGTGAATTTTTCTTTTTCTTTTTCTCAAAAGAAAAATATTGCCTAACTGACCTTTGACCTCGCCCTCTCCTCTCCTCCAGAGTCAGGTGTCGCCTGCCAGTAAAGCTGCCTACCGCGACTATCTGGGAAAACTGGAGCTGCAGTACGGAAAGCTCCTGGTGAGTGAGAAATGAAAAATAAAGTGACTCACATTACTGATGAAGTTACTCGTCACTTTTTAACTGAAGAGATAAACGGAGACAGAGCAGCTGTGTCACAGATCTTTCAGGAGCTTCAGGTAGAAGCTCTGCTCCCCTGACGCATCATAACACGTGTCACCTGTATCACCACAGAACGCCTCTAAGGCCCGCCTGCGTTACCTGGACCAGCTTCACGCCTTCGTCACCGCGGCGACCAAAGAGCTGATGTGGCTGAACGAGAAAGAGGAGGAGGAGGTCAACTACGACTGGAGCGAACGGAACACCAACATGATCGCCAAGAAAGAGAACTACTCGGTAACAGTGAGATGTTCTGACAGGTTTTACCCACAATGCTCTGCAGTGATAAGGATTAACACATGTATTATGTTGTTGTTGTTGTTGTTGTCAGGGTCTGATGAGAGAGCTGGAGCTCAGGGAGAAGAAGGTGAACACTGTCCAGACCACAGGAGACAAACTGCTGAGAGACGGACATCCTGCCAGGAAGACCATAGAGGTACGACTCGCTCCGCTGCTGCAGTCACATCCACTGCAGCACATACTCAACATCCTGTGACTGTATTATTCACTTAGAAAACATGATTTATCCTCCTCATCACCACTCTGTGTCCTCCTCAGGCCTTTACTGCAGCTCTGCAGACTCAGTGGAGTTGGATCCTCCAGCTGTGCTGCTGCATCGAAACACACCTGAAGGAAAACACCGCCTACTTCCAGGTTCGTTTACCAACTCGCACCGTAACACCTCAACGCGTAGAAACCGTCTGTGCCCGGTTCATATAGTCAGCTCATCACTAAAGAGATAACTTTGTCACGGAGTAATCGGTATTGCTTGCTCATCCGTCCATCTGTCTGTTAGTCTTACTGCCGCCGCCTCATGTCTCCTCTTTGTTCCTCGTCTAGTTTTTCTCTGACGTGAAGGAGGCGGAGGAGAGGATCAAAAAGATGCAGGACACAATGAAGAGGAAGTACACATGCGATCGCTCCATCACAGTCACACGGCTGGAGGACCTGCTGCAGGACGCAGCTGTAGGTTTATTCATCACTGTTATTTACTTTAATGAACACAGAAGATATTGTTCATATTTAAAGTAGCAGTAAGGAGGACAGAGTATTTTGTGTACTGGCAAATGAAATAATAATATTTAATCCTTGGGAACTCCTCAGATTCATTCTTTTAAGTCACTGGTAAAGGTGGAGAAAAAAATCATAGCAGTAAATAGTTTTCCGTCATTTGTCAGAAATATATCTACAGATTGTAAATGAGCAACTTCACACTAACTATTGAGTATTAATATGAATATCCCCCACACTATGCGCATTATTCTGATCTAACAGGATGAGAAAGAGCAACTGACGGAGTTTAAAACTCACCTGGAAGGTCTGAAGCGAAGAGCCAAGACCATCGTCCAGCTGAAACCACGTAACCCTGCTACACCAATAAAAGGCAAACAGCCCGTCCAGGCCGTCTGTGACTTCAAACAGATGGAGGTAAGTGACTGTAACCGTTTACAGCACATGAACACAAATCAGGGGGAAACGCTAAAATCTTAAAAACTCTTTCTCTATTTTTGTCCATATTTTTTAATATTTGTAAAACTGTGGTTAACTAATAATGAAATGACAGACACAGGTATTATGTTCAGTCCACTGACAGGTTGGACCTGTGTGTTTATCTCCTTCAGATCACAGTCCACAGAGGAGACGAGTGCGCTCTGCTGAACAACTCGCAGCCTCACAAGTGGCGGGTGCTGAACGATAAAGGCAGCGAGGCGTCCGTTCCATCCATCTGCTTCCTGGTCCCACCCACCAACAAGGACGCCGTGAACGGTGTCGCCGGGTGAGTTCAGAGAGTCTCGGATTAGTCAGGAACCGGATTCACTGTGGTCCACACACAGGAGGTCACAGGAGAGCTCATCCCCCTCTTTCCTCCTCCTCAGACTGGACGGAAACCTGCAGAGGCTGCAGACCATGTGGCAGACCATGTCTGTGGACATGAGGAGTCTGTTGTCCTGGCAGTACCTGATGAGAGACATCCACATCATCAAGTCCTGGAATATCACCATGGTAACAGCATATCACATACAGAAAAGCTAATACACCAACAGTTCCTTTAAGTTTATATAAAATCTCTAAAGTACATGGAGGTTTTTATCTTTCTCCTAAACTAAATGAAGCCTGTTGTTCCAGGTAGTTTAATTGTTTCACTGCATGAGGTCACTCCTCTGTAATTTGTTACATCTAATTAGATTAATGTGCTGAGTAAGTATGAAAACAGTTGAAATGAACAGTGAGAGTGGGTGGAGTTTATGTTTCATCTTCTGAGGAGTGATTACCTTCATCTGATTCGGTTTGTTCTCTTGATGTTGAATATGTTAAACACTAATAACTAAAAGGCCAAAAGATTTCAGCTGATTATTCTCTACAGAGAGAGAGGGAACGTTTTTCAGTGTTAGTTTTCCTAACGTTTAATACCCCCCCTCCTCACCCTCCCTGCACCTGCACCCCCTCAGTTTAAGACCCTGAGGGTGGAGGAGTACCGGCTGGCTCTGAGAAACCTGGAGCAGCACTACCAGGACTTCCTGAGGGACAGCCAGGACTCCCAGACGTTCGGGGCCGAGGACCGAATGCAAGTGGAGTCCAACTACAACAAAGCCAACCTGCACTACAACACCATGGTCAGCTCTGCAGAGCAAGGTGTGTACGGTGTGGTTACTGTGTTTCATACACCGCAGTGGATCCTTCCCGCCTCTCACATACAGGCTCCGACATTGATTATATGACGCACTTATTTCATTTAAAACATTTTCTCACTGAATCGTTCCTCATGGTCATTGATGTGTTGGTTGACTGTTGGATTCGCATCATTTCAGGCTCAGTTCCGCCCAGCGCAGGTAAGGTGCTTCAGTCACAGTGGCAGACCTGTAACCGGTGCTTCTGATTGGCTGACTGTGTGTGTGCTGCTGCTGTTGTTGTTGTGTTGCCATGTTTCATCTCATTCATTAACTCAGTCAGCCTCATCACCCCCATTGATTCTGATCCCTCCTCACTCCTCTCACTGTGTTGCTGTCCTGTCTCTGTGCATGGGTTTCATGGCAGCTGATTTCCAAACTCTATCAGTGAATGATCGAATTGATAAATTAACCAGATAATCACCAAAGGACCAATCAAGCATGTAAAAGTAAATTTGTTTACAATGTGACACAGATAGTTCAAATACAACTAATGCTGTAAACACAACTGTTAAATAAGTTCCTGTCACTAATTCTGTTTCTTTCATGAAGATGTCATGTTTCTGTGCAAACTGTCTCTTACATGCACTGCAAAACCTGATTTGAACTAATAACCAGCTGTATGTATTCAGAGCTTGTGCTGCTTGTAAACAGATCATATATATATGTACATGTTATTCTGATTGAACCAGGAGAGCAGGATGAGTCGGTGTGTAAGACTTACCTGTCAAAGATCAAGGACCTTCGTCTGAGGCTGGAGGGCTGCGAGAATCGAACGGTGACTCGCGTCCGTCAGCCCGTGGACAAGGAGCCGCTGAAGGCCTGCGCCCTGAAGACCGCAGAGCAGATGGTAACGTCACAGGGGATAAAACCCGAACACAAAATCAGCTATCAGCAGGAGAAAAACTTTATTTCCTTATAACGAGATAAATATCTGGTTATCCGGAGATAACAGAGCTCGTTTTCTCATTATAATGACTAATGAATGTTAATTAGAGATCATATGCAGATGGAAACTTCTGGAACTGTAAAGTGAAAATGTCAGAACGACGCATTGATCAACGCATCAGAGAATATTTCGATCAAGGGCAGAAATCACACTGTGTCTTTTCATATGAGATCATTTTCAGATCCTCGTCAGCTAACGAGTTACTAAGGACTGTTGCTAAGGAGGAGTGTTACTGTGACTTAGTGTGTGAGGTTCAGTCAAAATTATTTCTCCTCATAATATCTCATTGTCTCAGATAACAAGCTTTATCTTGAGATAACGAGATAAAAATAATATTTGCCGGTAGTCCTTCAGCCTTTCTCTGCTTCCATAAGGGGCAGAAGGAAGGAGGATAATCTAAATGAATCAAACCGTCCTCAGTTGCAACGCTAAAATTTGTGTTTGCTTTAAAGTAGATTATTTTTTTTTACATACTGCATTAACACTGTCTGACTGACTGCATGGGGATCTGTCCTCTCACTGACCGATGGCAGAAAGTCCAGTCGGAGCTGGAGGGCTTGAAGAAAGACTTGAGCTCTATCGCTGAGAAGTCGGAGGAGGTCCTGGCGTCTCCTCAGCAGTCCAGCTCCGCCCCGATGCTGCGCTCCGAACTGGACGTGACCCTGAAGAAGATGGACCACGTCTACGGCCTCTCCTCCGTCTACCTGGACAAGTGAGGCTCTGAGACTCTCTGAGCAGCTTCCATGATGAATTCACATCTGTCCTTGTAATTTTTTATTTAATACAACGTGAACCTTTTGATTTCAGGCTGAAGACGATTGATGTTGTGATCAGAAACACTAAAGACGCAGAGGACGCGCTGAGGAGTTATGAGACTCGTCTGCGTGACGTCAGCAACGTGCCAGCGGAGGAGAAGGAGGTGGAGGAGCATCGCAGTCAGCTCAAGGTATTTCCTCGACAGTATCAACAGTATTATATTTCATACATGCAGCGAATGAACCTTTAATCTGGACTTTGTTCTTGTGACAGTCCATGCGCGCTGAAGCCGAGGCCGACCAGGTGGTGTTTGAGCGCCTGCAGGACGAGCTGAAGAGAGCCACGGCCATCAATGACAAGATGACGAGGATCCACAGCGAGCGCGACGCCGACCTGGAGCATTACCGTCAGCTGGTCGGCAGCCTGCTGGAGCGCTGGCAGGCCGTGTTCGCTCAGCTGGAGCTGAGGCTGCGGGAGCTCGACCTCCTCGGGCGCCACATGAAGTCCTACCACGAGAGCTACGAGTGGCTCATCCGATGGCTGGCAGAGGCGAGACAGAGGCAGGAGAAGATTCAAGCCCTGCCGATCGGTGACAGCAAGGCTCTCAAGGAGCAGCTGGGAGAGGAGAAGGTAGAGAGAGAGAGAGAGGGAGGGGGGAAGGAGAGGTGGAGGAAGGAGAAGTCATTAAGTCCACAGAGTTAGAACTCCTTTAACTTGAATTACTCACTGGCTGTTTTGAATTTGAGTTAATGTGTTTATAATAATAAACAAGAACTGAGTTGCAGCTGTGGCTTTAATAACTGAACTACCGTGAAAATGTAAAAGAGATGTAGAGATATCTTTTAATGTTTAAATGTTTTCATTCATATCCACAGAAACTCCTGGAAGAAATCGAGAAAAACAGGGACAAGATTGAAAATTGCCAGAAAAATGCAAAAGATTACATCGATTCAGTCAAGGTCTGTACCGATACGTTCAGCTTCACGAGAAAATCAAGTTTATTTTCCGGCTTGATTTCAGGTTTTCTTTCTTTTTTTTCTTTCTTTCTTTCTTTCTTTTTAGGATTATGAGTTCCAGATTCTGACCTACAGAGCTCTCCAGGATCCGATAGCATCTCCTCTAAAGAAACCCAAAATGGAGTGTGCGTCTGATAACATCATCCAGGAGGTTTGTTGCACAAGCAGCTGTCAGTGGTGACTTGTAGAGTTAAATGAAAAGAGCGATTAGATTCTCATTTCTGCATCTTTAATAAGGAGCTGCCAACAGCCAGCAGGAGGTTAGCTTAGCTTAGCAAAAAGACCGGGAACAGTGACCGACTGTGACCTTTTTATCACTACTATGATAAAAACACATCTAAAAAATGCCTTTAACTTAGACACATAATCATTGGAACTAAATTTTTTATTTAAAAAATGTAAATTATAAAGTATATTATATATGTTTTAAACTGAAATGTTTTTTAACTCCTCTGTTTTCTTGCTTTTGTTTTAGTACGTCACTCTGAGAACACGCTACAGTGAACTGATGACTCTCACCAGTCAGTACATTAAATTCATCCTGGACGCACAGCGCCGCCTGGAGGACGATGAGGTACTTACACACTGTGTGAAGCAGCAGCAGGCGCCACTAACACAAACAGCCTGTTCACTCATTAAACTATCGTATGGGAAATAATTTGTCATTAAATACTAATAAAACGTTGGCACTCAAAACCTACTGATTGCGTTAAGTGGGATAGGAGAGCAGACAGTGGTGAAGCAAACTGTTTCATCCTGGTGTTGTAGCACATCACATCCCCACTACAATATACTGTATGTCTCTCATTCCCCTACACTGTGTATTAATCAGATCATGTCACATAGTCTGTACACATGACTCCGATTTGGCAGCAGCTCCGAATTCACTCACGTTTTCTAACTGCTCAGCTGCTTTTCCAACGATTTTCATTTGGTCTTTGCTTCTTTGTTTCCACTTGAAATCACTCACACCTGTGATTTGAAGGTTTCAGTTCGGCTCCTTTGCCCTCTCAGACGTTTGCCCTTTTTCTTCTTTTCTAACTTTCTATTGTGTTTGATCCTTATGAACCTGCTCGCCAGTGCTTTGTCATGGTGAATATTATTCACGAGCTTAAGAGATGAATTAACTCCCAAAGCACCAGGTATTTAAAAAAATAAAAGACCCTCTCAGTTCATGTCATCCCTCGCTACATCAGACCCTCGTCTGTGGTGAACGGAAGGTTCAGGATTTTTAGAAACTTTTCATTTTAGTACATTTTAATTTTGAAATGTCGGCATCATTGTCCTGTTTTAATTAATTTGAAAAATTTGATGTCTGAATAATGTGTACAGGCACCAAACTACTGTTTAAGGGTTACACTATCAATTAATTCTATTTTTGAATAATCTGCTGATTATTTTTTCAATTTAATAATTAATCCTTTACAGTACGAAACATAAAAGAGTGGAAAAAAAAAGGCCATTACAACTTTGCAGAGCCAAAGATATTCAAAGATACGACAAAGCAACGCAGCAAATCCTCTCATCAACCAGACCATGTTTAATTTTTCATTATTTTTGCCTGAAAAATAACTGAAACGATCAATCGATTATGGACTAATTGATTGACTGATCCAGGCTGGTGCTGATATACCAGAGCTCAAATACAGATCAATATTACAGGTTTCTAAAATGTTGAACCTTCCCTGTAGGTCTCCATCACCTGAACTTACCATTCTTACTAAATGGTCGATCTCATCTCTCGATGTCGCTTCTTCTTCTTCTTCTTCTTGGATTTATGTCTCGTCACTTCCTCTGAATCCAAGCTGACTTTGTGTTGTTTGTGTTACATGAACTCATGCTGTGTTTGCTGCATCACTATGCTAATCTTCATAGTGTGAATATTCTGGTTCTTACGCTTTTAATTCTGACGTGCTGTGATGCAAACTTCATAAAATCTTCATTATTTTTGATTACTGCTGTTTTTAGCTTTTCAGTGCAGTTTTAATATATTTAAAAGCTTTTTGCATGCTCATTATTATTTATTCCCTGCTTAGTTCTTCTTAATTACTTTACGTGCTCAATATAAAGCTGTGTGTGAAGACTGAGGAGAGACATAACTCTAATATGAAATTGAAATATAAATGTTTTTTGTTTAAATATAGAAGCAGCAACTACAAACTCTCACATGTTGAAAATATTAATACTAAGTTTTCAAATGTTATATGCACACACTTTGCTGTTATGTAAGTCCACATTGTACAATACACACTGTGTAAAATATGGCAAAGCTTTATTATGAAATTTCCCTTTAAATGTACAGCGTATCGGCCAATTAAAATATGTCAACTGCATGAAGTGGAAGTTAAGTGCCGTGCTGTGTTGTGGAGTAAAGTGTCATTCTGTGCGCCATACATTGAATAAACATGACAAGCATTTCCCAATACAGTATTTAGCCCTAGTAAATAGAACTGTCTCTTTGTTGTAGCTGTAACATATCCTCATGTATTTACATTTTTATGTAGCTACATGTTTTAGAACTACTTTAATGCTGAAGGTTTATTTAGTCTAACACCTCTAATATTCTCTCACTTCCCTTCACTCCTTCTTTGCTTCTACTAATACAGAAAGCTTCTGAAAAGCTAAAGGAAGAGGAGCGGCAAAGGATGGCAGAGATACAGGCTGAGCTAGATAAACAGAAACAGCTGGCCGAGGCTCACGCTAAGTCTGTGGCCAAAGCCGAACAAGAGGCGCAGGAGCTGAAGATGAAGATGAAGGAGGAGGCCAGTAAGAGGCAGGACGTCGCAGTGGACGCTGAGAAGCAGAAGCAGAACATCCAGCAAGAGCTGCATCATCTGAAGAGTCTGTCGGATCAGGAGATCAAGTCCAAGAACCAGCAGCTGGAAGAGGCGCTGGTCAGTCGTAGGAAGATCGAGGAGGAGATCCACATCATTAGAGTCCAGCTGGAGACGACGATAACACAGAAGACCACAGCTGAGGGCGAGTTACAAAAGCTCAGAGACAGAGCTGCTGATGCCGAGAAGCTCAGGAAAGCTGCTCAGGATGAGGCAGAACGGCTTCGCAAGCAGGTAACAGAAGAGACCCAGAAGAAGAAAAACGCTGAAGACGAGCTGAAGCGTAAATCTGATGCAGAGAAAGAAGCTGCCAAGCAGAAGCAGAAAGCTCTAGATGACCTGCAGAAGTTCAAACTGCAAGCGGAGGAGGCGGAGAGGCGCATGAAACAAGCCGAGGAGGAGAAACTGAGGCAGATTAAGGTCGTAGAGGAGGTGGCACAGAAGACTGCTGCCACTGAGCTGAAAACCAAATCCATGTCGTTCAACGAGAAGGCGACAAAACTGGAGGAATCCCTAAAGAAAGAGCAAGGCACCGTCCTTCAGCTGCAGGAGGAAGCCGAAAAACTCAGGAAACAACAAGAGGAAGCAAACAAAGCCAGGGAGCAAGCAGAGAAAGAGCTTGAAACATGGAGACAGAAAGCCAACGAGGCTCTGCGTCTGAGGCTACAGGCTGAGGAGGAGGCCCAGAAGAAGAGCCAGGCTCAGGAGGAGGCAGAAAAACAAAAGCTGGAGGCCGAGAGAGACGCCAAGAAAAGGGCTAAAGCTGAAGAAGCTGCTCTGAAGCAGAAGGAGAACTCAGAGAAAGAGTTGGAAAAACAGAGGAAATTTGCAGAACAAATCGCTCAGCAGAAGCTGTCTGCGGAGCAGGAATGCATTCGCTTAAAGGCCGACTTTGAACACGCTGAGCAGCAGAGGGGTCTGTTGGATAATGAGCTGCAGCGTCTGAAGAACGAGGTGAATGCTGCTGAGAACCAGAGGAAACAACTGGAAGACGAGCTGGCAAAAGTCAGAAGCGAAATGGACGCTCTTGTCCAGATGAAGGTTCAAGCGGAGAAGGAGACGCTGTCGAACACGGAAAAGAGCAAACAGCTCCTCGAGTCTGAAGCGTCGAAAATGAAACAACTTGCAGAGGAAGCAACGAGACTGAGATCAGTGGCTGAAGAGGCAAAGAAGCAGAGGCAGATCGCAGAGGAAGAGGCAGCGAGGCAAAGAGCAGAGGCCGAAAAGATACTCAAGGAGAAACTGGCTGCCATCAACGAGGCAACTCGCCTGAAGACGGAAGCTGAGATCGCTCTGAAAGCTAAAGAGGCGGAAAATGAAAGACTGAAAAGACAAGCTGAGGATGAAGCTTATCAGAGGAAGCTGTTGGAGGACCAGGCCGCTCAGCATAAACAAGACATCGAGGAGAAAATCACTCACCTGAAGAGCTCGTCTGTCTCTGAGCTGCAGCGTCAAAAAACTATTGTGGAAGAAACTCTGAAGCAGAAGAAGGTGGTTGAAGAAGAAATTCACATCATCAAGATCAACTTTGAGAAGGCATCAAAAGAGAGGTCAGATCTGGAGGTGGAACTAAAGAAGTTGAAAGGCATCGCAGATGAGACGCAGAAAAGCAAAGTCAAAGCTGAAGAGGAGGCAGAGAAGCTGAAGAAGCTCGCTGCAGAGGAAGAGAAGAAAAGGAAAGAAGCTGAGGAGAAGGTGAAGAGGATTACTGCTGCAGAAGAAGAGGCAGCCAGACAGTGTAAAGTTGCTCAGGAGGAAGTTGACCGCCTCAAAAAGAAAGCTTCAGAAGCAAATAAACAGAAAGACAAGGCTGAGAAAGAGGCAGAGAAGCAGGTCATTGTGGCCAAAGAGGCAGCACAGAAATGCACCGCTGCAGAACAGAAAGCTCAGGACGTTCTCAGTAAGAATAAAGAAGACATCCTCGCTCAGGAGAAGCTGAAAGATGAGTTTGAAAATGCAAAGAAACTTGCACAAGCAGCTGAGAAAGCCAAAGAGAAAGCGGAGAAAGAGGCTGCATTGCTCCGTCAAAAAGCAGAGGAGGCTGAAAAACAGAAAAAAGCAGCGGAGGATGAAGCTGCTAAACAAGCCAAAGCTCAAAAAGATGCAGAGAGGCTGAGGAAAGAAGCAGAGCAGGAGGCGTCTAAGCGAGCAGCAGCTGAGGCAGCAGCTCTGAAGCAGAAGCAGCAGGCTGATGCAGAGATGGCCAAACACAAAAAAGAAGCAGAACAAGCTCTTAAACAGAAGTCTCAGGTCGAAAAGGAACTTACGATTGTTAAACTGCAACTGGATGAGACAGATAAGCAGAAAGCAGTGCTGGATGAGGAGCTTCAGAGAGTCAAAGGTGAAGTTAACGATGCTGTCAAACAAAAGGCGCAGGTGGAGGATGAACTGTCCAAGGTTAAGATCCAGATGGATGAGCTCCTGAAACTTAAGATCAAAATCGAGGAAGAAAATCGCCGCCTTATGAAGAAAGACAAAGATAACACACAGAAATTACTTGCAGAGGAAGCAGAGAAGATGAAGAGCTTGGCGGAGGATGCTGCCAGACTTAGTGTGGAGGCTGAAGAAACAGCCAGACAGAGGCAGATTGCTGAGGCTGACTTGGCTGAACAGAGAGCTCTTGCAGAGAAAATGCTAAAGGAGAAAATGCAGGCCATCCAAGAGGCTAGCAAACTGAAAGCTGAGGCTGAGGAACTCCAGAAACAAAAGAAGCAGGCACAAGACAAGGCTAAGAAACTGTTGGAGGACAAACAGCAGATTCAGCAGCGCCTTGATAAGGAGACAGAGGGTTTCCAAAAATCATTAGAGGCCGAGCGAAAGAGGCAGCTGGAAGTTTCAGCTGAAGCAGAGAGATTGAAACTAAGGGTGAAGGAGCTCAGTGACGCTCAGACAAGAGCTGAAGAGGAGGCAAAGAAATTCAAGAAACAAGCTGATGAGGCTAAAGCTCGTCTTCAAGAAACAGAAAAACAAACTACAGAAACTGTTGTACAGAAGCTGGAGACACAGAGGCTGCAGAGCACTAGAGAGGCTGATGACCTGAAGAAAGCCATCGCTGACCTTGAAAAAGAGAGAGAGAAACTGAAGAAAGAGGCAGAGGGGCTTCAGAAAAAGTCTAAAGAGGTATGATAACATGAAGTAATATAGTTTATACAACCCTTAACATGACCATGCTAAACACCCTAACTATAGACTAGTAAACACATAACATAACATTTCATGTAAATTGCAGTGACTTATATTAACATCCAGCAATTTATATGAATGTTGTTCAGAATACAATAGTACAGAATTAATATGGTCACAGCAACACATGACAGGAGTAATTTGACAATTTGGGAAATATGTTTATTTACTTTATCGATTTGAGTCTGTAAATGAAGCTGGACCCAGGACACGGTCAGCTTAGCTTAGCATAAAGCTTCCATAAGGGAAACAGGAGGAAACAACTAGCGTAGCTCTGTCCAGTTCACTTTGTTTTTGTGTGGATTAAACAAACAAAATATAATGTGTTAGAGCAGTGTTTCTTAATCTTTTTCACATTAAGGACCCTAAACTGATACAAATTAGACGACAGACCCCATTTGATAAGATTTTGTAGATGTTAATTACAGAGAGAAACCCATGAATATTCATACATTCTGTCATTGTGTTACTTGGACCCTATTTTGAAAACCACTGACTTAGAGAGCTTTAAAGGTGCTGGTAGGTTGCCGTTGAACAGAGCTAAGCTAGCTGTTTCCCCCTGAGTCCAGTTTTTATGCTAAGTTAAGCTAACCAGCTGTGGCTCCAGCTTTATATTTACTGTGCAGTTATGAGTCATATCTATCCTATCAAACTCCCCTCAAGGAAGCTGTTTCAAAAATTGTTGAACAATTTAAATATTTCTTGATATTTTACCATTTTCTTTTCTTTCCAAACAGATGGCGAATGCCCAACAAGAAGAAATTGAGCAGCAGAAGGCCATGCTTCAGCAGTCTTTCCTCACAGAGAAGGAACTGTTGCTGAAAAGAGAAAGGGCCGTAGAAGATGAGAAAAAGAAGCTTGAGAAACACCTGGAGGATGAAATGAATAAAGCCAAAGCTCTCAAAGATGAACAAGAGCGTCAGCGGAAGCTGATGGAAGAAGAGAAGAAGAAACTTCAGGAAATAATGGATGAAGCTGTAAAGAAGCAAAAAGACGCTGAAGCAGAGATGAAAAACAAGCAAAAAGAAATGGAAGTGCTTGAAAAGAAAAGGCTTGAACAGGAAAAACTTTTGGGAGAGGAAAACAAAAAGCTCAGAGAGAAACTCCAGAACCTGGAGGTTGCCTCCAAACAGGCTGCGTCGAAAACAAAGGAAATTGAAGTCCAGACTGATAAGGTTCCTGAAGAGCAGTTAGTTGCCATGACAATGGTGGGAACAACAAAGAAAGTTTTCAACGGCTCTGTTGAAGTGGATGGAGGGAAGAAAGATGAATCACCATTCGCATTTGAGGGAATAAGAGAGAAAGTTCCAGCTGAAAGGCTCCATGACATTGGCGTTCTGACCAAAAAGGAGTTTGACAAACTGAAAAAGGGCAAAGTCTCTGTGCAAGAACTCGGAAAGACTGATAGAGTTAAATCATGTCTGAAAGGTCAGAACTGTGTCGGAGGTGTGTTGACTCCATCCAAAGAGAAAATGAGTGTCTATCAGGCCATGACAGAGAACAAGATCACTCCTAACACTGCCACCATGCTCCTGGAGGCTCAAGCAGCTGCTGGGTACATCGTAGATCCAGTGAAAAACAAACTCCTCTCTGTAGATGAAGCCGTTAAGGATGAGCTGATTGGTCCCGAGCTCCATGACAGGATGCTCTCTGCAGAGAGGGCAGCCACTGGCTTCAAAGATCCCTACACTGGGGCCAAAATCTCTCTCTTTGAGGCCATGAAAAAGGGACTTATTGACAAGGAGCAGGCCACCAAATTTCTAGATGTACAGCTTGCAACTGGTGGCATCATTGACCCTATCAATAGTCATAGAGTACCCCTGCAGACCGCCTACAAACAGGGTCAGTTTGACGGAGACATGAACAAGAAACTCACTGATCCCAGTGATGATATCAAATTATTCATTGACCCCAGCACTCAGGAGCAACTCACTTACAAACAGTTACTGGAGAGATGCACCAAAGATGCAGAGACAGGCCTGCTGATACTACCAGTGACTGATGAAGCTGCTCAAACTGAAAGAACATACACAGATTTGGAGACTAAAGAAGTCTTTAGTAAATCCACCGTTGATGTGCTTTTTGGAAGATTCAAAGGAAAAACTGTCACTATTTGGGAAGTGATCAATTCAGAGTATTTCACTGAAGAGCAAAGGCGGGAACTGATTCGTCAGTACAAGACAGGGAAGATCACAGTGGAGAAGATCATCAAAATTGTCATCACTGTTGTGGAAGACAAGGAGAAAAACAATGAAAATTTGTTTAATGGTTTGAGGGCCCCAGTTTCTGCCAATGAACTGTTAGAGTCTAAGGTTATAAACAAAGACTTGTTCAACAAGTTGAGTAACGGCAAGATAACAGTTAAGGAGATCTCTGAGATGGAGTCTGTGAAGAAAGCACTACAAGGAACACCGACCATCGCTGGGCTGTTGAATGAACCAACCAAGGAGAAAATGCCTTTCTATCAAGCTATGAAGAAAGAATTACTGTCCCCAGAAACCGTAGTGAACCTTCTTGAAGCTCAAGCAGCGACTGGGTTTGTCATCGATCCTGTCAAAAATGAGAGGGTCCCTGTTGATGAGGCTGTTAAATCAGGTCTCGTAGGCCCAGAACTGCATGAACAACTTCTGTCTGCAGAGAGAGCTGTCAGTGGCTACAGAGATCCATACACAGGAAAGAAGGTGTCTCTGTTTGAGGCCATGAACAAAGGCCTTATCAAGAAAGACCAAGGCATTCGTCTGCTTGAAGCACAACTCTCAACAGGTGGAATTATCGACCCTGTTAAAAGCTACCGCATCCCACATGAGGTTGCCTGCAAGCGTGGATACTTGGATGAGGAAATCGCCAAGACTTTGAACAAGAACACCGATGAAACAAAGGTCTTCTATGATCCAAACTCACAAGAGGATACAACCTATGCACAGCTCATGAATAAATGTGTCCCAGATAAGGAAACTGGACTTCTGTTGCTTCCCCTCTCAAAGAAGGCTGCAAAGCCAAAGAAAGACAAACAGATTACAGAGGCTAAGACAAAAGAAGCTTTGAACCAGACAACTATGGAGCTGGAGTACGGACCCTTCAAAGGAAGAAAAGTAACAATTTGGGAGATCATCCACTCTGAGTACATCACAGAGGAGCAAAGAATTGAGCTAATCCGACAGTACAGAATGGGGCAGGTGACAATTGAAAGGCTGATAAAGATTGTAATAACAATGGTTGATGAAAAGGAGGACAAAACAAAGGAAGATGCCTGTTTTGAAGGCCTTAGGGCAGCAGTCACTGCCAGATCATTACTTGATTCCGACATCATTGACAAGGCTACATTTGATCAACTCCAACAGGGTAAAAAGACACCTAAAGAAGTCAGTGAAACTGATAAGGTCAGGAAGTACTTGCAGGGCACAGACCGCATCGATGGCATCACAATGAAAGATTCAGATGAGAAGTTAAGCATATATCAAGCAATGAAAAAGAACGTTTTACAACAAAACACTGGGCTTGCACTGCTAGAGGCTCAAGCTGGAACTGGTTTTATAACTGATCCAGTCAAAAATCTGAAATACTCTGTGGATGACGCTGTGAAGGTTGGAGTTGTTGGCCCAGAACTTCATGAGAAGCTTCTCTCAGCTGAGAAAGCAGTGACAGGATACAAAGATCCGTACACAGGCAACAAGATTTCTCTATTCCAAGCAATGAAGAAAGAGCTCATACTAAGGGAGCATGCAATCCCTCTCCTGGAGGCTCAGTTCACTACAGGAGGGATCATTGATCCAGTCAGCAGCCATCGCGTTCCCAATGACGTGGCCATTCAGCGTGGCTATTTCAGTAAACAAATGGCCAAGTCCTTCAATGAACCATCAGGTGACGTTAAAAACTTCATCAACCCCAACACCAATGAAAGTGTAACTTACAAGCTGTTGCTGGAGAAATGTGCAAGAGATCCCACCTCTGGTCTGTGCTATCTGCCTCTCTCGAAGGTTGAAGCTCCGGGTCCTGTCGAGAAATCTTACCAGTACACAGAGGAGCAAGCCCAAACAGATCTGGCCAACACTCAAATTGAGGTCCCTCATAAGAGTTTTGCAGGAAAGAGTCTGACCATTTGGGAAGTCATGAACTCAAATATGCTTCCAGAAGCAGAGAGGCGCCGCCTGATGGAGCAGTATCGCCTGGGGCAAATCACAAAGGAAAGAATAGTATTCATCATCATTGAAATAATTGAACAAAGAGAGACTCTAAAGTCAGAGCAGAGCATGTCCTGTGATGTCATCAGAAGAAGAGTTACCATCGAGGAGCTTTACAGTGCTAGAATCATCGATTTGCACACCTACAACCTCCTGAAGCAAGAAAAGATGACGATTCGTGAGGCGATGGAAATGCCTTCAGTTAAACAGTACCTGTTTGGTACTGGTTGTATCGCTGGAATTATGTCAGACAGTCCACCAAAGATCAGCATTTACCAGGCTATGAAGAGTGGAAAGATTAAGCCTGAAGTTGCTTTGAATCTCTTGGAGGCCCAGGCAGCAACAGGGTTCATGATTGATCCAGTGAAAGATGAGCTTCTAACTGTTGATGAAGCTGTGCGCAAAGGACTCGTGGGCCCTGAACTCCATGACAAACTTCTCTCTGCTGAGAGAGCAGTCACAGGTTACAAGGATCCATACAGCGGAAAAGTGATCTCCCTCTTCCAGGCTATGAAAAAAGACCTGATCCCAGAGGATTATGCATTGAGGCTTTTGGAGGCCCAGAATGCCACTGGTGGGTTAATGGATCCTGAATACTACTTCCATCTCCCCACAGATGTGGCCATGCAGCGTGGATACATTAATAAAGAGACTCTTGACAGAATATCCGAACCTACTGGGGATGTGCGAGGATACACTGATCCAACAACAGACGAGAAACAGTCCTATTCTCAGCTTCTAAGACGATGCAGGGTTGATAAAGAAAGTGGTTTGCGGCTGCTTTCACTGGCAGACAGAAGACTTCTCTTCAAGGGTCTCAGGAAGCAAATCACTGTGGATGAGCTGCTTCGTTCACAGATTATCGACCAAAAGACCTACAACGAACTCACTGAGGGCATCCTGTCAGTGGAGGAGGTCAGCAGAGACCTGAAGAAATACCTTGAGGGTACCAGCTGTATTGCTGGTGTGTATGTAGAATCTAGCAAAGACCGCCTGTCTATCTACCAAGCCATGAAGAAGAACATGATTAGACCAGGGACTGCCTTTGAGCTCCTTGAGGCTCAAGCTGCCACAGGATATGTAATTGATCCCATTAAGAATCTGAAACTAAATGTCACAGAAGCCGTGAAGATGGGCGTCGTTGGCCCAGAGTTTAAAGATAAACTCATCTCAGCTGAACGCGCTGTCACAGGCTACAAGGAACCTTATTCTGGCAAGACCATCTCTCTATTCCAGGCCATGAAAAAAGGCCTAATTCTGAAAGATCATGGCATCCGTCTGCTAGAGGCTCAGATTGCTACTGGTGGAATCATTGATCCACAGGAGAGCCACCGATTGCCAGTTGAAGCAGCGTATGAACGCGGCCTGTTTGATGAGGAAATGAATGATATCCTCACTGACCCATCTGATGACACAAAGGGCTTCTTTGACCCCAACACTGAGGAAAATCTCACCTACCTACAGCTGATGGAGAGATGTATGATCGACCCAGAGACTGGCCTTGCTCTTCTGCTGCTGAAAGAAAAGAAGCGCGAGAGGAAGACTTCCTCCAAATCTTCTGTTCGCAAACGAAGGGTCGTCATTGTTGACCCAGAGACCGGCAAAGAAATGTCAGTGTATGAGGCGTATCAGAAAGGGCTCATCGACCACCAGACATATCTGGAGCTCGCAGAACAAGAATGTGAATGGGAGGAAATCACCATCACCTCATCTGATGGAGTTGTGAAATCCATGATCATTGACAGACGGTCCGGTCGGCAGTATGACATTGATGATGCAATTACTCGGGGCCTGATTGACAAGTCAGCTCTGGATCAATACCGAGCAGGAACTCTGTCCATCACAGAGTTTGCTGACATGTTGTCTGGAAACATGAGTGGAGTCAGATCACGTTCATCTTCCTTCGGTTCCTCTTCCTCCTACCCAATGAGTCCAGTACCTTCCATAAAAACACCAGCAACCACCTGGAATGATCCAACAGAAGAAACCGGCCCTGTAGCTGGGATCTTAGACACAGAAACACTGGAGAAGGTGTCCGTGACAGAGGCTATTCACAGAAACCTTGTGGACAATATAACAGGTCAAAGGTTGCTGGAAGCCCAGGCCTGCACTGGAGGCATCATCGACCCAAATACCGGAGAGAAATTCCCTGTTACAGATGCAATGAACAAAGGGCTTGTGGATAAGATTATGGTTGACCGCATCAGTCTAGCCCAGAAGGCTTACAATGGATTTGAAGATCCAAGAACCAAAACCAAAATGTCAGCAGCTCAGGCCCTGAAGAAAGGCTGGCTGTACTACGAGGCTGGACAGCGATTCCTGGAGGTCCAGTATCTCACTGGTGGGTTAATTGAACCGGACGCCACCAGCAGAGTGTCTATAGATGAGGCTGTGAAAAAAGGCACCTTAGATGCACGCACTGCACAGAAGCTGCGTGATGTTAGTGCATACTCCAAATACCTCACATGCCCTAAAACCAAGCTGAAGATCTCTTACAAGGATGCAATGGAAAGAAGCATGGTAGAGGAGGGGTCTGGTCTACGACTGCTTGAGGCTTCATCTCAGTCGAGCAAAGGCCTCTACAGTCCCTATAGCATCAGTGGGTCCGGTTCTGCTACTGGGTCACGGTCTGGCTCAAGAACTGGATCCAGGTCCGGCTCCAGGAGAGGCAGCTTTGATGCTACAGCATCAAGTTTCACCACAACCTTCTCCTCTTCCTCCTACAGCTCACCAAGCTACGGCCGTCGATACTGATGAGTTAAGAGTGATTTTCTAAGGGAAGGATTCACTATAAAACCACAGTGCTCACCAGATGCCTATTTCTCAGTGGAATAAAATACTTTCTTTATTCTGCTCTGCATGTGGTCGCTACAGGACTTTTAATATTTAATTTTCTACAAGTTGCATAATTTTGATTTTTGTATATTTTACATTTTAGTTAGTCAGACTTTCTGATTACCATACTGCAAGAACTTAGAGTACACAACAGTGTACATGATTTCTTTTTTTTAAGTTTAATCTCATAAGCATTTACTGAACATGAATTTATTTACTTCCAATATTGTGTTACACTAACTGAAAGTGTTCATGACCATTACTCTAATTGAACCAAATTGAGTGTACAAACAAACAAACAAACAAACACATTCTCTGTACATGTATATTTGTGATTATTAACAAAAGCAGTTTAAAGAAAGAGATAAAAGCCACTCTGCAGAGCAGAATAATGAATCTCCTGAATATGAATAACACTAATAGTGTCTGCTTCAAGAATGCCAAGCTTCAAGATCTTTTCTCTCCTGGGGTACACTGCCGCATATACTCTGCCAATATCTGAGCTCCACCCCATTCCCAACTGTCCTAAAACCTGGAGTTACAGCAACATGCTAGCCTTGTGAAGTGACCTGCAAACAGCAAGCTCCCTCAAATGGAAGGAATATGTAGCCTGTTATGACCATTACCTCCATCTGACAGTTCTGGACTTTACACACCAAACCTCAAGACCCAACACATACAAGTCCCTGCCTTTTTGACACTTCGAAAAGGTACGAAAAGAGATTATTTAACTTTTAATCTATTGACAATTTTGTTGTAATTTCTATGTCTGTGTCATTTAGTGTCTGTGAGTCCTTAAGTCTAATGATTTTCTTCAATGTCTAATTTTTGTGTTGCAGGTATTGTCGTCACAGTTCATCTCATCTCCAGCTCTTTTCGCAGATGTCTTCCAGAGATCCGTGGCATTAATTTGGGCTGTGACCTTTATTGTAATCAATACTTTTATGCAACAGTACAGAAACACACTTACTCATACATTGTTCTATTAGAATCCTTTAACAGTGGACCATTTTGAAACGTGCATCTAATCTTGAACTCATGTAAAGGCCTAAACCATGCTTTGAAAGTGCCTGCAAAATACTGTTTAACACTTTATTGGGATGTTGAGTATTATAAGATTGTGCAGTGGTTACACTGTAAAATGACTGATGCATGACTGAAAGAGCAATGCTATCCATAATGGTATGATTACTGTGTTATCAGGTAAGCCTTTTTATTGTCCAACTACAGTATGTCACAATCTAACGTTAAAATAATAGTTCATTTCTGTGTGTAGTTAAACAGGGCTCAAGTGTATGGTTTGAATGTTTAATCGCTAACATTTGCATTATTTGAATATTCTGCACTTCACAGACAGGTAATGTATGTACTGTATATTGATGATTATATAGAGCACTATTGCTGAAAGCCATTAATTAACATTTCTTTGAGAAAGATCTTTAAGCTTTGCCACCAGACCCAGTATTTGTATTTTCCATTACGTATACTTTGTTTTCATTTTAATTCTACTTTGTAAAGCAACACATTTGATCTATATATCATTTTATTTTCTTACTCTATATTTCTGCTTTGCATGATTTACTCACATTTAAAAGGTGCAAAATGAAATAGTTGTATCCATTAAAGCATTTTTTCTTATTACGTTTCAAAAGGTTTGAAGGATGTATTTTAATGAGGGTAATCAAGCCTTGTTTAAAATGGTGTATTTATAATAAAATGGTGACAAGGAATTTTATTGTAACACCTTATGCTATGTAAATAAACATGGAAATGAATTTTTTTTCTCTCAAGTTTATTCATTGTAATTTTGACCAATGGCATTGTCTTTAAATATAATGAAAATAGATCTCAATTAACATCGATTTTATATAGTCAAACTTAGTTTTTCATTAGCCTGTAATGCCATACTCATATTAGAAAAATATACAATTCTTCAATAATCAGTCAGAACTAAGTTACAGTTTGGAATTTCCTTGATTGATTGAATTATAGGACTTGAAATTTTCACTTAGCTATGACTAATATATTCACTTCTAAAGATGTTAACACAAATCTTAAACTGGGTATTCAGGCTCCTGATCTATGTTTGTAAAGCAAAGATGATTTCTCACCCTTTCATTTACTTGATCTTTTACCATCTACAAAGTTGCTACCTCCAAATGTTTTTGTACACAACATCACAGTTAATTTAAGTGCCTGTAAATGCTTTAATTATCTAAAAGATGATGGAGGCAGAGAGCTGCAGCCATCCATTGATGGTCTGTGAACAAATTGGGTTGTCAAATCTCAAATTAATAATACCACACTTTAAAAAATAATCAATCACAAATAAAAACCCTGCATTCAGAAGTTGTGTTGAGAAGTGTTGTCATGAAAATGTACATTTCAGAAGAATGTAGAAATAGACAGCAGTATTCATTAGGCAGAATAGCACCTGTCTATATCACTATTGCTCCTACATCACTGCGCAGAAACAGTATTTAATGTTGACTAATGATTGCAGGGGGGATTCCGCTCTTGATTGGTCTCTTTGGTCTCTGGTCATGGGCCAAACATGTTTGTCACATTTTCCCACGACTAAAAATGATACATTTGTACAAAGTTCAGCTGGGTCACACCTGCAGATGTGTGAAGGGGGAGAGGGGGGGGGCCTAGATCTCCACAGGCAGAAACCTCACACTGAACCTGAATCAGTTATCAAACAAATGTCTATGTCCAAGGAAGAAGTGACAGTAGCCGCCGCTGCCGCCGCCGCAGCCGAGGAACCAGAACCGAGGCGGCCGAAATGCACCCGGTGCCGCCACCATGGGATCATCGTCCCGCAAAAGGGCCACATGAAGTTCTGTCCGTTTCTCAAATGCGACTGCTGGAAGTGTTACCTCATCACACAGCGGACTCAGATCGCCACCCTGCAGAGAAACCTGAGAAAAGCCGAGAGAAACCCCCATGAGAAACAGCAGCAGCAGCAGCGTACCAGCGCCCCCCACTGTTTCAGCGGGAGGAAACCGGCGGCTCCGGGGACTCCTAGCGCCTCGGGTCCAGATGGAGGCGCTCGCCCGTCGCTCACATCTGGACTGATGAGTCCCCGATCCACAGGGGCCCCGGGGAGTGCTGCTAGTATGACCAGGAGCCCCCTGGACCCACGGGGCAGATTAGCCCTGGGGGGAGAGCATGTGGCCGGTTTGGGGAGCAAAGAGCTGCTGCCCCTCTCTTCCAGCGAAGAAGGAGCTTTAAGTAAGTTGTGAGTTAATTATAATGTTTAACTGTGAACCTGACTGGACTGAAACTATTCAAAGTAAAGAGAAATATGTTAAATATTCATATTTAGCTGAACTGGTTAGCAACAGATCAACAATAAATTATGATCCGCTGAGAGCGCCAAAAATTAATGTTACAAATTAAAATGGCTGACATTTATTTATTTTTTTTAAATGTTTTTGACTGGCGGGTTTTGTTTGTTATGTTTCTGGCAGAGCGGTTGTCATTAGAAAGTTAAACCCACACAGTTTTGAATTTTCTATCTAAATGACCTACATTTTATGAGTAGCTAAAAATAATAACTTTATTTGAAAGAATCAGATGAATGTTTTCATCAACGGTCATCCTCCATCTTGTGGTTTTCCCCCGTTTGTGTGTATTTCTGTCATATAGTTTAACTTTGGGGACAAATTCCAGAATAAAGATCAGTTCATGTCCAATCGGGGGCAAAAGCCATGTCCCCAATTTGGACCAAGCTGATTTTTGTGTCAATTGTTCAGGTCAGGGTAAGTCTCCAGAATTAAATGCCACTGTAAAATCACTTTTTTGTGTCATCATGGCAAAATGTGAGACACCTACTGTGGCGGGAAAGACCACTGAGGAGGGTTTGAATAATCTAGCATAATATTGATGTATAAAATGTATTTTACGTGGGCTAATTTGAGCTACTTTATATGATGCTGGGCAGCTTGTGAACTTCCCCCATGGGAATCAATAAAGGTTTGTAAATTATAACAATACACCATGCTTCATTAGTTGGTAATATTTGGCATTCCTTGTCTGAATCTCCAAATAATGTCATCAGATAAATGTAATGAACTAAAAAGTACAATATTTGCCTGTGAATTATCGAGTAGAAATATAAAGCAGCAGAAAATGGAAACACTCGAGTAAAGTACCTCAAATAAATGTACTTAGTTTATTTAATGACATCACCGTGGGGGAATTTTGACACAATTTTTACATGTTCTCTTTCAAATATATGTTCTCCTTCCCTCTCAAATATATTATTAATTGAGAAAATAATTGGGAAATTTAAAAAAAAAAAAAAAAAAAAAATAATGAAAACAGTTGTTGTTAGCTGCAGCCCTAATGTTATCATGTATATGACCTCCCCATATTATGGTGTGGGTGGATGTGAAACCTCCTGACCTAAGCACACTACTCTAAAATAAATGAAGGAAACTTTAAGAAGATTTTAATGTTCAGATTTATATTCTAATGTTTCCACTTTTCTTCCAGATGCTCCTTACTTCAGTGAAATAGGGCCGACTCCTCCTCTGCCTGTTATCCACTTTCCATTCAGGATGCCCGACCTATACCCCAGCAGCTATGCTGTGTTGCCAAGCTTGTATGGGTTCTACAATGACAGCCTCTGTGGAAGAAGAATATTCCCCCACTTCCAGCAGGGGGCAGTGAATTACCCGCCTCCACAGGAGCTTAGACCTCCAGCTGTAAGTAGCCATTTGTCTTTTTGCAACACACTGCAGACCAGCTGTGTTAAATATTAACTGTTACTCTGGCCGTGAGATTTGTCACATAATAAAGATCCTTGTCTTTCTCAGGACTGTGGACAGGTCTTCTTCACTCTTCAGCCGCCCCCCCTCCCAGAGCCCTTCCAAGAGGAGCTGATGCCGAGGCAGTTCCCACAGCCTCCCCTGCCAAGACACAGTGAGCCGGACACACAGGAGCTGGATTAATAATACAGGCAGACTACATCGCAGAGGAAGAGGAGGATGAAGGAGAGTTCAGTCGTTTCTGTCCAGGCGGATGCTGTTTGTTTGCTGATTGTTGGTTTGAATGTTCTGCGCAGTGTTTCTTGTTAATGTGCTGATAAAGGTTAGAGGCTCGTTTCGTTGATAAAGGAAATGAGCTGATGAAAGAGACAAAGGTTGAATTATTTTGTATTTCCATTTTTCAGAATTGATAATAAACAACAGTAAGAAATGTTTTGTTTAAGACTTGTTTTTATTTTTCAAATGAGCACTGCGCTGGTTCAGTTGAATACTGGATTAGTCATTCAACTGAAAATGAATCATGACTTATGATAATCATTTAATAATTTCACAAATTTTTCAAACAAAAATGACCAAACTTTTTAAATATGTACTTTTTGGTTTTTAAACTCTTGGCTCTCTTGGTTGGAGAAGTAGCCCAAGTTTTTACTTGAATAAAAATACAAAAGATATTGGCATCAAAATGTACTCAAGGTGCCAAAGTATTCATTTTACAGAATTTCCCATTTCAGAGAAATATACAGTATATATTAGTGACTTGTAATTATTGAGGCATTAATGTAATGTAATGTACTAATGTAATGTAATGTACTTCGTTACTTTCCACTACAGCTGATTTCAGTTCAGTTTGTGAAGTTGACATTAGATAGATAGATAGATAGATAGATAGATAGATAGATAGATAGATAGATAGATACGGTGCTGAGATGGGGGGGGGCAAACACCTTCACTCTAACCATCACTCCCATGTCAGACTGTGGCCCAATCCCAATGTCCCCCCTGAACCCTGAACCCTGAACCCTGAACCCTGAACCCTCAGACTTAATTGACATCCCCTGGTGAGTGATCGAGTGTGAGAAGCTGCAAGGGCTCAAAATGCTATAAAGAGGAATGGGACAGAACTTATACCATGTGACCTTGATGATGCCAAAACATTTGCATTCAGTTGTGGGTTTGGGACTTTTGATTGTACATTTCTATTCCCTCCCTTCACTCCCTGTTTGTACAAAAAGTAATAACTAATAATTAATAATGACAAATAACTCCACAGTTCAGGCTCTGAGTCACAGTGAGCTCTGTGTTTATTATGTCATATACTGTCTGTTTTCTTGTAATGCCAACATTAGAATTTGTTCCTTTCATGCTTGTTTAATAACAGTTCTTCTTCTATCTTATTATATCTTGCGTTTTATGGCCGTTTTTATGGCTAGTTTCATGGCCACTGTTTGGCGTTTTTTAAGCTTCCCCTGATAACAGTGGAAACCTCGTGTTTAATATCACAACACTATGAACTTTGGGTAATTCCCTCAGGCAAAGTCTGCAGAAATGCGGACTTACAGAAAGTGTCCATAAGGACTCAATGTGTCTGCTGGAGAGTCCTCATGCCCTCGATGGTTCGACAGTGGGACAGAACTAAACCCTCATGAACTAACCAGGAATGTGCCCCAAAATCTGTGAGTCTGTGAGGGGGGACATTATCTGTAGTCTGAGTGTTAGAGGTCTGAACTGATCTTTTTCTAACATTTTCATAGTTATTATCTTTGCAGCTTTACAGATGTAATAAAATCCAGCTCAGTGGGTCTGATTGCCCCACAGCAGTCTGCAGAGCTCTTCCAGTGAGTCCCAGTTTATTTAACTGGATCGAGGTGATGTTGGTGGGAGTGAAAGGAAAAATAACTCCAGGGTCTTGGACTGGACGATTCTCTAAAAATAGCAGCAGCACTCTGTATAAAGGTAGATACATGAACATAATCACTGGTGTGGTCCAGCAACAAATCCCCACTGGGATTAAAATATAAAGTGTCGCTGTATGAACAAAAAACCTTGAGTTAAATATTCAGCAGTTAACAGAATAAACCACAGTGAACCACACTGACCCTGTGCTGGTTTAGTGCTTGTTTATTGGATACCAGGAGGGGGGCGTACACCGTGACTCCGCCCCCCTCTGCCCTCACCATGCTGGTGGGATTTTTATCAGAATGATTCATGTTGGCATCAGCAGCCTGAAGGAGTTCACTCAGTGCAGCTGGAGAGAGGAGGAACTGTGTCGACCTCCGAATACCTGACAATACTTCAGACACATGAGTCACTTCAGCTCTTTGTCTCCATTTCTCTGTGTTGATGGTGGGAGACAAAACATCATGGAGTCACATGGGGATGAAGTGGTTACTGTGTAACTTGAAATTGAAACTTAAAACATAACATCACTCAATGGAAACACAGTCCATTCGCAATGTGTTTTGTCGACTTTTCTAAAAAAAAGAAATGCTTCTATTTTGTGCAAAGCTGCGATGGAAACCCAGCTAATGGGAATTTAGTACCACTGATAGATGAAGATCCATAGAAGGTTATTGCAAAATAAATAACTGCAGCTTTATTCTTAATTTAAATCCCAACTGCAGCAGAAGGAAACAGATAAATGTAATAAATGCAAGTAAAACACTAGAACCTCCCTCCTCTGTGTAACAGCTTGTTTTAGTTTGGAGCCGGGAGCAGACACACAACCCTCAGAAGGTTTTGTAAATGATTTAATAAGATAAAGTTGCAAGAGCGTAGAAGGGTTAGCTGGGGACAAGGGCAGAGCCTGGTAGACTGTCTGTGGCGTGGTCTGCCAGATGAGTTGGCAGCGACGGCGTGACAAGTTAATTTGACGCCAGAGTCCCTAGGCACAGGAGAGGTTTGGGTAAGAACCATTAGAAAGAACTCCAGAGAGTGCAAGAGGATATGTGTCACTGACAGGCCGGAGCACTTGAGCTACAGGTGATGAGTTGATTGCAGACAGGTGTGGAGAGAGGCCAGGAGCCAGGGGAGGTAAGCCACGCCCACAACACATACACAGACAAACAGGGAGACGCAGACAAATACAAAGGAAAGGGAGGGAAACTAAGTCACAGCTGAGCCATAACTCTCTAAATTACACTGTCTATTGTGTTATTCATCATGTACTTTAATGATGATACTTATAATCATCCAAAAACATGTCTCAGTAGAAGTGTGCAGGAGAAAACCTTGCACATGTATTCTGTGAGGCAGCTGCACAGGAACAGGATGTGGGAATCGTTTCGGTTTTCATGTTAGCAAACTTTTTGCCTGATGAAGGTTTAAGATCAAAATGTCCAAATTAATCGTTTGCTGCAAGTCAGACAGTGTGCAGGATTTTTTGATTGCCATTAAATTTTAAGATTAACTTTAAGACATCAGAAATTAAATAAATAACTTTCATTGTTAGGTTAGTGAATAAAAGTGTAGGATTACTGGTCCATGTTTTCATGTCTTCACTATGAAAAAATAAAGATTCATTGCAGGGAGTCAGACGCACAGAAGGTTGTGAGACTGAGCAGCAGGTTATTATGACCCATAGTTACATTTTGTTGCTAGGTGACATCTAGTGGTCGTAGTAAGGATGACAGGAGCAAAGGGAAAAGTGCGGTGACGTAGTATAAAGAGAGACAATGAGGTGGTGGTGGGGGGGGGGGGGGGGGGGGGTGCTAGAGCCAATCCCAGCTGATATTGGGTGAGAGCAGGGTACACCTGGACAGGTAGCCAGTCTGTCACAGGGTTTGACATCAGTCAGCACAGAAACAAATACAACACACAGCAGGTCAACACTGGTGCCTGTGTGAATGTACAGTCTGTCTGCTGAACAAGTTCCACAGTTCAAACACTGGAAGTTTTGTTGTTGAAGGAAGAGATGAAAACATGATAACTGCCCCCGTCCTAACCTTCAGCTCTTACTGTCAGAGGATCTCTGTCGCTGTTGTAACTGCACACAAACCTCCGTCCTCGCTGTCGGTTTGTGTGCACAATAATGTGAGTGAAAGGAATTCAGGAGTTTCTGGGTGGAATCTGGATCATAATTAAAGTGCTGAGTGTTCAAACTGAAATAGCAACACAACCAACAGCAGGTAGCTGCTTTTCATACATTGCATTGTGCAGGTTTTTTCTTTTCTACCACGGCCTAAAGTTCCGGGAAGATTATGGATAATTATTACTTAATATTACATTAATCACAGCACTTTGAGGACATAACATGAACGAAAATACGGACAAATTGCATCCCGTATATATTCAATACAGGACGCAGCATTTTATTTTCAAATACAGGTCAATCCCGTATTATACGTAACGTAAAATGCAGCAAATACTCGACCAGTCAGAAATGTTCAGCACTGCAGACCACACCCCCCAATAGTACTACTGGAAAGTACTACCCCCTGACCAGGGATTTTTTTTGGGGTCGATCTATTACCCCAGAACTAAATTTAGACCCTGGTTCCTGCGGTGGAAACGCGCATAGTTCCTCAAAATGTTCCTGGGGAAAGTTCCTGCTGTGGAAACGCGACTCATGTAAGAAACTCATGAAATGTTATTTTTTACCAAACCAGCACAGACTCTGCACAAACTATCAGATTCATCATTGCAGCCAAATCAGGGCTATAATTGTGCATATTTTTCCAGCATTATGTTTCCAGACTTCAGTTTTATAAGACTGGTAAAAAACATGACAAACTACTCCAGTATGGGTGGGTTGTGTACTCATTTGTTACTAATATACAGTTGGCACTACATGACTAAAGAGACGCCTACTCTCTGAATAGCAGTTCTGAGGAAATTCATAAAATCAAAGAGATTATCTGGCGTCTGTAACAGTGAACAAGCTTTGATAAAGTGCCAGGAAAACAGACTCAGCCTTAGCACATGATACTCGCTCTACCAGGTGAGCTACCAGAGTTCCCCTTGCAAAATTTGAAGTATCAAAACTATAGTATTACTACTATACTACACTAGTACTATTTGTGTAGACAAATGTTCAAAATACTAAAATAAAAGTATAATACTGTCTGTCTATATTATATTGTGTATTATATCCTTGAGGCCTGACAAATGTACTGAATGAACTTCCTCATAAAATGTTTTGTTAATGTTAAAATTACTTTGCTGTGTCTGATGTCGTGTCACCGTCACCCTGCACAAAGACAAAATGAAGACCCACTCACTTAAACATGCTCCATGGTTAAAAGCTCCAGAAGGTGCCTTTAATGTTGCCTTTAAAGGTGGTAAAGATAAAGTTATTTATTTTAATTATGTCATCTACATATTGCTGGGTAGTTAAATTATATATGATTGTGTGTCTGTGTTAATTGTTTCTCTATTCACATACACATACATATATAAGCGGGCCTTTTAAATGTGGGTAAGATGGCTAATAAAAGAGCACACACACCGACACAGTGGAGAAAGAGTGAGCTGCTAGCTGCCATGCAAACTGGTAAAACAGATGTGTCATGTCTCATCTCCGGTGTCAGTGTCTGTGGGACACTTCGATCTGTGATCTGTTTTAAAACTTATTTGTGGGCTGCAGCTCTCTCTTTCATCTCCAAGGTTTACCAGCACCGTGCTGGACAGGTGACGGGTGTGTTACAGTGTTTGTGATCTGAGACGTTTCAGCAGGAAAAGGGGCAAAGATGTTGTGTTCACCTGCTGATCAGAGCTGGAGCCGATTAGATACCTGCGTCTGCAGAGTCATGTGACCTGGGTGCGAAAGCTGATTGTTTCCTTTTCCATTGCAAACAAAATCCAGATGTTAGTGGGTCTTTGCGGGTTTTTTTAAAAATCAGAAATAATAATTACACCTTCTGGCCCCATTAGCAATAGCATCATAACAATGATTTGTCTAATCTAATCTAATCTAATCTAAGAGGCCCATAACCCTAGTGTTATCTTCGTTCTTTGACAGTCAGGTGACTAAAGATGAGCAATCCTGCTTCGTCCAGCTCAGATAAGATCAGATCTTTTCTGCGGCTCTAGAAAATATCATCTGAGCTTTTATGTCCTCCATACTAGACTATTGACACTGCTATCAGCTGACCAAACATTTACAGACGATACAAAACGCTGCTCCAGACTGTTCACATGCTCCAAGAAAATCACTTGTTTTTAAATGTGCTTTATAAATAAAGTTATTAGTATTGTTATGATATCACAGACAGAGCATTTTGGATTCAAACTTTGAAGTTTGGATTTCAAATAAAAAACTGACAACCCTCGTCCTCACAGCTGTGACATGTATTCACATCCCTCACTAATATGGTGATTAAAAGTGACCTTTTATGTACAAGCCTAAAATTTCATGTTAACACAAGAGCAGAGCTGTTTCCCTAGAATCTCCACCCTGCTGACTCCATCTGTTTGTGAGCTGTGATGCCAAATAGTTACTGTCGTGCCAGTGGATGTGGCCATGACAGTGATAATCCCGATGTTTTCCTGGAGATGAGTTTAAAAACTGCAAAAAAAAAAAAGTGAAAAGAAGTTTCAGCCAATGACAACGGAATCTAAGGTTTTGCTTTTGCAATCAGAAATTCAGTGTTACATGTTTTTCCACGGACAAAAAAATATATTTATATATACAGTATGTTTCAGATGTTAGGTTTCAAATCAGCAAATCTGAGTGGATCAAACCTGAAAACAAAGAGGTTCCAACCCCTTCCCCTTCCATCAGACAGAATGTGAATCACTGTATGAACTGTACAAGTCAGTGAAGGTTGAGAGGCAGCATCTCTGTCACTGGTTTTATAATGCGTGCGTAAAGCCACAGTTGCTCAAGACTTAAAGGTTATCAGCCTGATTATGAAACACTGACACTTTTTAATAATTGTTTATAGACGCTTATTATCACAGCAGTTTAGGTGGGGCAGCTGTCACTATAACTGATGTGTGTTATCTCTTCTGAACAATAGTTGGCCATTTTCCACTTTCACTTACAACCTTACAACTGTATTAAAATAAAATATATAAAAGCCGTATTTGTTTGTGCATGTAGGTAACTGTAAGGATGTTAAGAATGTGAACCTTAGGTAAGCTGCTGACCTTTGGGGGTGAGCAGGATGTCAAGAGATACATTACACATCTGGATTCTATGCTTATATTGGTGTTTAGGAGTTTATCTACATCCCGCAGAGATTTAGTGATGCACCCCCTTTTAGGAGGAGGTAAGCAATAAAAGTGAAACACAGAGGAAGTAAAAGTTAGCTACACCCAGAACAACATACGATATAAGCAGCTCAAGTTCTGCCAGTGAGAGACTTGGTGTCTGTCCTTCGTGCACGAATAAACCAGCCATATTGAAGTGCTGACTTGTTGGTCTGATTTGTACACTTTTCCATCTCTCGGTCATGAGAAATCGTGTTTTCAATAGTTCAGATCCTTTTGCATAATGTTGATATATGATGTTTTTTTATTTATGTTGTTCTACTCTTTTTATGATCCTCTGGCTCTTTGGCTTTCTCTTGTATCTGGCTTTATTTTTCTGTAACTGTAGCTGCCATTACAGACAGTTATACGTTTTTAAGTTCATTTAGTAATTTGATTTTAAATATAAGAATAATTTACATTCTAAATAAAGCATCATTATTGGTAATTAATAGAAATAGTTCAAAACATACACAGGAATGAAAATGTAAAAAGACCTCTCTAATATTTCAGAGGAACCAGTGTTTTAGTGTTTGGGGAGTGTGGGGTGTGTGGGGTGTGTGGGGTGTGTGTGGGGTGTGTGGGGTGGGGTTTGTTATTGTGGTGAACAGATGAATAAATAAATAAATGAATGACTCATGTGGCACTTAGATGACCAATGGTGGAAATATGATCAGTCAGTCAAACAGTCATTCAGGGACATTCCACCATTATAAATGTCGCCCCGCTGATATATCCCAGCCAACAACAGTTGATTATATCAGCTTTAAATAGGGGATTTGAAAGCTTCTTCCTCCACCGCGTTTAGACTATTTCATATTTCTCTTTTATATGTTAAACGCTACATTTTATTTTACGTTTGGATAGAGCCAGGTAGTGGTTTCCCCGTTTCCACTCTCTATGCTAACAAACCATATTTGCACATTAGCCTTAGAATTCACTATTTGGACTTATGTTATTTTTTAAGTATGAATAAGCAGGTTTCCGTGGAGATACTTGGTTCACCTCTATATCAAACAACAGTATGTAAGTGTGTAAGTCAACAGAGGTGGCGGCGAGTTAACGGTGGTATAGTTTGACCCTCATTCTTCTACGGCTGAGCGCTGCAGACGTGTGTGATCAAGCAGTGAGCAAACACTTCAGTGTCAGTGTGTTCAGCCCCGCAGAAAACCTGCCAGGACTTTTGTCCATTATTGATGTATGAGAGGAGAAAGACTGGGTGTGTCCGAGATAACACAGGCTGATAAAACCTGTCCAGTGTGCTCGAGGAATGCAGAACACACTACATGTTGTTTGAGAACAGAGAGCTGAACTGTTTCAACAGTCAACAGCTAGTGAGTGTTTTAAGAATCACATAAAAGAGATTCCTCAGTCACAGATCAAAATTAACTGTAGGAATCATGTCAGGGATTGAAGTTATTGAATATTTCAAATGTGTTTTTTTTCTCTTGATCCATATTATTGAGGTATGTGCTTATGTATGTGTGTGTGTGTGTGTGTGTGTGTGTGTGTGTGTGTGTGTGTGTGTGTGTGTGTGTGTGTGTGTTTTGCAAGTTTCCTGAGAATCCGACAAAGATTCATCAGAACTGCAGAACCAGATCTGATAAACTGTTCCTCACTTCCTCAAAGGGAGATTTCCACATTAGGGTCGGTGATTAAAGCTCGATAGAACATTCTCCTTTACCAAGGCCAAACAATCCAACACGTCTTTTGTTCTCCAGTCTGGTTTTATTATCTGTTGAATATGCATTGTGTCATTGCTGTGTCGTAATTGATTATTATGGTTGTATGTTGAATGAATTACTATTCAGCTGAATCAGTATGTGATTCAGATTCTGTTTTCCTCGACCAGATCTGGATTATCATCTGGATCTACACCAAACTGTTCAAACGCACAAATCTCAGCATCATAAAAAGTCTGATTTTTATTTTATTTATTTATTTTTTTTACATTATTTACTGAGAAATTGACAAAAATGGACTTGAGGAAACACATGTAAACAAACAAAACACAAGGAAACATGGAATTTTCAAACACATGAGCTGCAAATACTCACAACACAACAGAAGTGTTTCCAGGGGACACTGAAAAGTGATGAACCTGGCTGCGACTTGTTGTTCGATGCCCAACTGTGAATTCTGAAGTTGAAAGCATTGAACAACAAATGTGTCTCAGCAGATTCATCACTTTTTTATCAGTAGGAGTGGGTCACTTTCAGTTTGTCTGTACTTCCCGTTCCTGTGAACGCGATATCACTGTAACGCTTTGATGCAAAGGTCAAAGGTCAAAGGTCAAAGTCCCAGTGACCTCAGAAAACGTTTTTTTGGCCTCCTGAAGGCGATGTCTCTGTAACGCCATGAGGGAATTTCTTCAAATTTTGTACAAATATTTTCTATGACTGTGGATAAAATCTGAAACTAGTCTGAGTGCAGGAGGGATACAACCGCAAGGAGGTGATTTCTAGTTTTACATTATTTACTGAGAAACTGACAAAAATGTTGAAAAATGCCTGATCTCACAACATTAAGGAAAGTGATAAGAAGAATTCCCTGGATCTGCCCATGTAACTGGATCATTCTTCCCTCGCCAACTAAAACAAACAAACAAACAAACAAACAAACAAACAAACATAATCTCATTGGCGGAGGTAATTATGATAAGGATCTGGTAAGAGGCAGGGTTCATGCAGTAGAGTGCAGGTTAGCTTAGTTTAAGGAGAATGTGTGGACGATAAGAAAGAGGACAAATCTGAACAAAAACAAATAATCTGACCTCTTTATTTTTAGAGGCTTCTAAAGAGAAGTGCACGGATACTAATGATGTGAGCAGTCAGGGGCTTTCAGAGCACAGTGAACTGGGTGTGGCGTCGACATCAACGGACAATGGAAACTCTATTAAAAAACATTCCTGGGCCGGTGTATTCGCTGGGAGAGTCTGAGCAATATCCTGCAGGAGCCCTAGACAATGTGGAGAGCTGCAGGAACAAACGTTCTGGTCTTAAGTGGACAATGAAAGACATATGATGAGGGTTATGTGGAATAAATTGAAATGAAACGAGCACAATACCCTAATTGGATCTGTGCCTTGATTCGGCACAGTGGCGAGTTTTTGTTTCCATAAATGGATAACAACCAAACTTAGTGTGTTGAATCAGAGCTTTTTAAATAGTATAATAGATTTGATCATTTTCTATAGTGGAATGATGAAAGTCTGTCTTTATTGTACCAGCATTTAGAGTCTTTTTCTGGGGTTTAAAGTGAAAGTTGTGTCACTCATAGTGAAACCTGAGGCTGGTTTCACACCACCGCCCCCACCCTGCACCTCCTCCACCACCGCCCCCACCCCGCGCCTCCTCCTGCCCGAATGCCTAAAGACTTTCACAACCCTCAGGCTGTCTGAATACCATCCAACGGGAGTGTATTGACCTCTGAGAGCGGAAACATTTGGTGAAGTTTTTAGTTTCGGCACAGAACTTGATTCTGTTTCAGAGAAATGATCTAAGAAAAAGCAGTTTAGATTTAAAAAAAAAAAACTAGAAGAGTTACAGTGTTGAATAGTGAGCAGAAGTGTTCAGCACAACATTATGATGTCACAGCGAAGTTGATCTTTGACCATTTGGATATAAAATGTCGTCACTTCATTTTATCCTTATACACATTTCAGTTAAATTGTGTCGTAAGAGTCACCTGGTAGACAGTGTACCATTAAGGTGTTGTCCAACCTGTGGCCCTCTGCTCCATCTCTCTCTCCCTCACTTTCCTGTCTCTCTCACTGTCGCAAAAAATAGTGATGAACCTGCTAGGACGCACATGTTGTTCAATGCTTATAACTTCAGAAGTCGCAAGGTATTGAACAACAAGTGCGCCCCCACCAGGTTCATCACTTCTTAGTGTCCCCTGGAAACACTGTTGTGTTGTGAGTATTTGCAGCTCGTGTGTTGTCAAAACTGGTGAAGATGTTTTCTGAATTTGTCTGTTTGCATGTGTTTTCTGAGGTTGCAGTGTGTTGACCTCTCAGGGCCACCGTACCCAGTGAACGTTCGTAGCAAAGTTGAAGAAATTCCCTCAAGGTGTCCCTGAGATACCGTGTTCACGAGAATGGGATGGATAGACGCAACACCCAAAAACAAGTCTGTATCCCCCACAGCAACAACGCGACACTGACGCATCCACGACTTAAATCAACATTTTCTACATTAGCGATGGACAGGAGTTGCAGAAACAGGGTCGGGAATCAAAAGTCTTTAGGTACAGTGTGATCTGGTTTTGAGTCTGGGTTTGGTTCTTGGCTTGAGGTTAGGATTTTATCTGAAGCTTTTATCTGAAAAAGACGATTAAAACCAGACCAAACCTGTGTTTTAGGGTTGAGTGGAAGCGTTCAGGCTATTTGGCAAGTGAAAGTGAGAAGAAATGTACATATAACTAGTAGCTACACGGACATATTCAGGATCCTTGAGCAGACCAGTGGGCGGTAAGCTAAAAGCATGAGCGTGTTAAAACATGCCACATTTACACAACACTTCAGTGGCTCAGCACTCTAACGTTTTCTTCATTTGTGATGAAGCACTGAGTTGTATGTAAAACACAGCGTGTGATTCATGCTTGTTTGAACAACAGCTGATGAAGAGCACAGGACTGTGCTTAAGTATATTTGTTCAGTAGTTAAGAATGAGAGTGATTAAAGCACACAGACCGGCTCTTGGTTTAGAGTTTGTCAGGTCAAACATCATTTAATGAGTTCAGTCAGCCAATTCACTGTCAAAAGGTTAGTTTAGTTCACCTAATGAAAAGTTTTGAATGAGCCTAAAAAGAATATCAGATTGGAGCCTAGGTTTTTTTTTTTTTCAAACAACTTAACAGTATTTTTTATTATATTTATCAAACTAAACTAAAATGACACATTAAGGTTACTACAAAACTACAACTTCCTGAAACCATACTTAAGGTGGTTATGGAGCAATATTTTACTTTTGGGTAAAGAAAGTATTTGAGTTGGAAAAAGTGGAAAATTTAAGTTGCATTGATTTGATTATTAACTACATCTGACTTAAAGCTATTGTGTTAATCTAACTCGTTAAATTGATGAGTTACCAAATGAAGCATTTTTTTTAAGTTTGTCAAACAATTCTCTTTTGTCAGTGTAAATTCCTGTGAAAACAGGGCATGTAATGTTACACAATATAAAAGATAGAACAGAAATGGGCAATCATCCCAGAAAACTGGTATGTCATGCCAAAGGGTGCAATACAATTTACTCAAGTACAGTACATTAGAACAGTACATGAGGTACTATTTGAGTTTTCTGCTAAGACTGACAATAAAACAAATGTAATAATGTATCAATCTGAAAGGGCCATTCTGTATAATATGTACTTATTCTTGTCTGATTGGTTACCGAAAACACCTGAAGTCAGCTGATTACGAGAAGAATGAGAGAGGGAGAGAGAATCGTTAATAAAAGAGGCATAAAGATAAAGATAGTCTTCCTGATGGAACTTACACTTTGCTTCATTGAATAGTTTAAAAATGCTCTTATTTTGAGGTTTAGTTCGGAACTACATAACCCTTGACGGGCCGATGATAAGAGGAATAAGAAGTGATGGAGTAGGTCTGCTGTCAGAGCTCTGGTGTATTAGTGTTGAGGCGGCCACTGAAGAGAACCAAGTTGCACTGATGGAGCTCCTTGTGCTTTAACTTCACCCACAAATGAGCTGTGATGCACAAACTGTTTAATGGTTAAATACCTACGATTACTTAAGGATCTGAATTCTTCTTCATCCAATACCACTGCCACACAGCATCACCTTATATTATGGATTCTGCATGTGTTGTATGGTAAGAAGGTAAGAAGACATCAGTTTATCTAATAAACAAATGTGGCATCACTTGACCTAGTTTGTTTGTTGGTTTTTGTTCTCACCCTCATCAGTGTTTGTTATTTGATACCTGAGCTGGCAAAGCGAAGCTGTTCTTATGTTTGAGGGCACGCCAAGCTGAGTCTCTACATGTAATCAAAATGTTCCCCTTTCTGAGATCTTAAAAAAATCCTCTCTTCCTCAGAACACTGTATCCGCCACACCCAGCCTTAACTCCGAAATCATTAGCGTGCCGATGTGCGAAGACAAGGCGGACTACAGGTAAGAGCTTGGCACAGGTGAGGCCATCACCCGCTTGCCAAAAAGTGTTGACTTGATGTTAGGTCGAGAACACTCCGCACCTGACTGGCAATGACTTTTTTTATTTGTGCTTCTTCCGTCATTGCCTCTGCACGCCTCTGATTTCCATTTAAGAAAGAACGCCACGACTGAGTTTAGCTGCTGAAAAGCCGTTGAAAATGTAGTTAGTTAGTTAGTTAAATTCCATGATTCATGACATCCATGACAATTTTGGTGAAAAAATGTAATTATAAAAAAATGCTAATAATGTTGGAGGCACGTTGGTGCAAGAAGGTTCTGGGTTCAGGCTTTCTGTTTGGAGTTTGCCTGTTCTCCCTGTGCCTGCGTGGGTTCTCTCCGGGTTCTCCGGCTTCCTCCCGCAGTCCAAAGACATGCACATCAGGTTAACCGGTGAATCCCAGGTGCCCATAGGTGTGAATGTGTGTGTGACTGGTTGTTTGTCTCTGTATGTCAGCCCTGCTTTTTCTTCTGACAACAGAGACAGAGAGCTTTACTCTGGTTTTCTGTGTTCTGCCTTCAGTGGTGAAATATATCATGCTGAGATGCAAATGTGAGCCACAGCAAACATCATTTACTTGAAGTTATTTCCTAAAAACACGACCATGGTCCAGAAAAGGTGAGTCACAGTTGCTATATCAGGTAACAAGTTGATTTAAGGAATTATTTTGAAGCACAAACCTGTAGAAAATCTTTTTTTTTTTCAAAGCGACTACTTCTTCTCTCAACCTGAATATACTGGAATTTTCTTTATCACCTTTTGTAGCTCTCACCTGTTTCCACCTAGACATTAATCACAGGACGTTACACCATAATGTCGTCATTATAACCTGACTAATGTCTTTACATCTGGCTTACGCAACTAATAACAGATGGTCTGTGTCTCTGCACAGGTAGTTTTATTCTTTTTGTGATGCAACTGAATTTCTTATTGTTAATATGTATGATACCAAGCATCCACCTGAGCGTTCAGGCTTCTGGTATTCTCAGTTGGAAACCTGCCAAACCTGAGGGAAGCTCTTGCACAAAGATAAAGGTCTCTTTAATCACATGACATCCGGCCCAGCGTGTCACAGCCTGGCTGGTTAGATAAGGGACATAAGATATCTGTTATTCAGTTAAGATATTTACACTGTGAGAAATAATTTACTGTACATTGCTGAAAGACAAAAAAAAGTTGAGGACCCCTGAGTTTGACAAGACAAAATCTTTAAGACTTATGTGTACACATAAGGTTGCTATTTGACATAAGTTAAACATTATGTAATGTCCTCACCTACAGTTAGAATCTGCTGCTGTTATTGTTTCAGAGCACAATGAACACACTCTGAGGAAGTCTGCAGGAATTCCTGGTTCAGAGCTCAGCGCAAAGAGCTTTTACTCTGTCACAGCTTGAGGAGAGGAGGCAGTTCCTGAGGAGCAGGAGGAGGGACTTAATAGCTGGACTTGCTCTATATATGACCAGTGAGCAGGGAGGACTACCTCTGATGTTGGGAGCCCTTCAAACTCCCAATGTCTCTCTCATAGCTGCTGAGTCAGACTGTTGAACCGTGCAGAGCTGGTACTTTGTGGATTCCAGGGGACGTGGGTAAGAACAGCTGTTTTTTTTTTTTAAGTTTGGTGATGGAAGAGTCTATATCTTACTTTATTTGTTTTTGACTTCTAAAGAAAATGAAATGAAAAGCTTGAACTTTCTGTGGTTAAAAAGTGAAACCACATTTAATCTGAAGCTTCTTTTGTTTTGGACAGAAAAGTCTTGTCAAAGCCAAAAAGTGAGGGAATAAGTGTGTGTTCTGCAGCGTCGGCCCACACCCTCCTGATAAAACGGGATTACATCTCTGATTACCTTTGAACACAGTTGTTACAATGTTTTACAAAAAGTAGGCCTGTGTGTCAATGTCAAGGTTTTCAAGTCTGAACATTACCCTCACACGTAATCCTGCATTACAGCTACAGAAACAGTTACGTAACCTCATTCATTCCTGTTTTATTATCACTGAGACTGTGTCAAGAATTCACCACAATGAGAAAGATTAAGATTCTCTGTATTGCTTGACAGCACAGAGGTAATTTGCTCTGTGCTGTTTTAGGGTCTTAAATTATTTTCTTCCAGGCACTAAATCAAAAGGTTGACTGGGCTGCCAGCAGCTGCAGGTACACAGGACTATAACACTTTCACACAAGTGGGTGTAACTTCATGATCAACATTACAACATGTCACAATCACGAGGCATTCCTTGATAAAAGAATTCACTTTTATCTGCCAATGTAAATCAATGTCAATCAATCAATTTCACTTTTCTAATCCACATTTATTTCATCATCCATGTATGGATTTGCTGTGTGAATCAATCAATATCAACCTTCGTGACTCATGAAATGAACAGTGACATCATTAGAATTGGAACTCCAATGATTAATTGAGTGATAAGAAAGTTAATTAGCAGCTATTTTTTTTGTTAAGTAATTAGTTGCCAAAGTCATTTTTCAAGCAAAAAAGGACAAAATGTACCGAGTTTCAGCTGATGTGAGAATTCGCTAATTTTATTTCATTTCATCAATAGCTTATACCAAAGAGAAAATGAGGTGTAACTTACAGTAGGTGGTTACTTTATTATAGGTACACCTGAACAGTCTAATGCAAACCAAACCAGCTGTTCTGCCATAAGGTGACACATACATTTATGATTCCTATAACATTGAGTTTTTGTTGACATTGTCACTGAGTTATCCTTGTGTTCAGATAGAAGATGATATAGCAGGACTGTTGTATTGGACTGCAGTAGAACCACTACCACTCACTAGCCTACCTATATAAATCCAATATTTAACATCAAATATTAATTTAAAATTAAATGGTTGTATAAAAACGGCTACTATTGTACCTAAATAACACTTCACTATCTCCTTCAGGGCAGGAAAGTAAATTTGCCAAAGGACTAAAAGCAGACTGTGAACAGTGAACAATGAAGCTACAGTATGTTGGGAGCTTTATAAAGTTTTATGCAGCTAATGTTTTTGCCTGTAGGGTAAGATAAGCAAACTGGCACTGTGTCATAAATGTAAAGTGAACGTTCGAGATCTTTAAAAAAGAGTCAAACATTTACAGTTTGGGCAGTTGCAGGCAGAGGTAATGCAGCACCGCATGACTGCTGTTGGAAATGTTTCAGTCCATTTCATATGAGCAGACATTTGTGTTACTTGTTGCTTCTCGTGGCCATGGCCACCTTGCATGCACTGAAAACAGTACACACCTTTTAGTCCACTGGGATTATAAATGACAGGACTATTTTTACCTGCATGGTCCTCACAAGCTATTGTGAAGAATGCTTCAATAACAGCTGATGATTTCCATCCCATGCACTGAAGCTAATTACTATTTTTTTTGACACTAAGTAACATGTGGCAATAATAATATACGGAATAGAACCATGTCTGTGATGCTCTCAGTGGAAGAATTAAAACAGTGAGCCGGTTTGTGAACTTTGTGGTTCAGTTCCTCTCTTACACCCTTTTTTCCGAGACTGATTATATTCACTCCTACAGGAGGAGATGACATCATGTATCACATAAAAATAGGCGCTAACCCTATCATCAGAAGGGGATGGAAAGAGCTACTAGTTTCCTCCTCCTGTTTTTTTGTATGTGATCATGTGACAGTGCTGGAAGTTTTCAAACATTTTCTGAATATCTTTTTAAATATTGTGATATGTCTCTATCTAAGGATATTAGGGCTCAATTCAGATTAAACTTCACTGATGTATTTACTGCTAATGAGGAACTGAGCCATCACGCTACTATGGAAAAAAGGATACACTATAGATAAGTACATAGCTTTAAGGTTGTATACTCTGTGTGACGCCCCTCTGTGAGCAGGTCTCTCCCTGCGGGAGCCTGATAGGTGGAGTTTGGTTGTCAGGAGGATTCTGCTCACCTGGTCCGGCTGCACTATATAACCTGGTGGCAGTCAGTCTCTCTCCCCTTGTTTTCACCCTGTTTGGGTTCGTTATGTTTTGTTTGCCTTTAGATTGATTTCCTTTTCAGTTGTATTAAATAAACTTATTTTTAGCTATAACTCGTGTGTGGTCTTCCCTTATTTGTCTGAACTTGAGCCGGGTTGTGACAAATTGTGGACTCGTCCAGGATCAATCAGTCTTGTGGTAATTTGGCCTGGTTCAGTTTGTGTTGGGCTACCACCTGTGGCGATGGAGGTTTGTCAGTTAGTGTGTAGGCATTTGGTGCTTCGGTATGTCTGCCCACTTGTCAAAATTCATCCGGGATGTGTCACACATGATTGCAGTAATATTATAGAATTTTTTTGTCTCTGTTTTGGTTGAAATTTGGAATGTGTTACTCCATTTTGCATTTTGGTTTAAGGTGTCTGTTCTGTTACTGGTGTTTTCTTCCGTTTTGTTTTGGTGCAGTCCTGTAGTCAGATTATTGCAACTTGATCTCTTGAGGTGGAAGTGGGTAGACCTATCTGCCCGGGATAACAACTGCGGCTTTCTTATGCATAGCAGGGACTTCCTGGACCCGCTGGTTTTCAGTGAATGAGGTCATTATTCATCAGTAGCTGCCTGATGACTAGTGTTGAGCTTACCTGTTAACCTAGGTTTGGGGGAAGACTTATGTTTTTTGGTTTTGTTGATGCACATTGGGATTCTGGGCTCTATTCCAGAAAGCAGCTTTAACAAACTGACCCTGAACTCTGAGTTTATGAACCCTGAGACAGGAAACTCAGTTTCCGTTTCCAGAACAGCTGATCTGAGTCAGTTCAATCAACTGAGTATGTTGACTCTGAGTTAACCGTGTGCATGAGGAATATGAAACGCGATCAATGGATCTCCGATTCACTATGGTAACGGTTAAAGAGCAGAGCCTCCATTTTAATCATACATCTTATTCAGCGTCGTCCACTAGACCATGTTATGTATCAGACTTTTATTCCCAAAACGGATGGAACCTTCTGTTTGTTAGATTATGTTTAGATATATTTATTCAGATATAACCTGATGCGGACCAAGTTGTGCTGCAGCAGAAGATGAAAATATAAATGAAACTGATCTGACAGAAGTTTCTAGATCCATGATTGTAACCTCAGATTCTGACCCAGGAACAGCTTGATGATTTTGGTGATTCTCAGTTGAAAAAGTGTCGAGGTTAAAGCTTTAAAAATCTTGCTCAGCACCTTCAATGACTTTATTTGAACATGTAGTAAATTTATATACATTGACTGAAATGCTGTGAAAACAGCTTCAGCAGCCGGTATTCAAAACCTCACTGTTAAACTACATTTAGCCCAGTTTTTAAATGTTAAAGTATTTTCAGCTGCATTACTGTCATCCTCACTCAGAAGTATCATCATCTACAGCGTGATATGACAGCTGTGATACGACTGTTCATCAGTGCAACCAATTAGAACATGAGAAATAATCCTTCATAGACCAGAGTCGTGTGTCTCAAGCTTCAGATTTCTTTTATTTTTTTTAGTGATGAATGTTCAGTAAATGTTTCAGTGCATAGGAGCTGATTGACAGTCTGACAGGTGTCTTAATGTCCACAGAGTCTCAGTGTTATAAAGACAGACAGGCAAATTTGAATTTGATCTGAGGATGAAGCCTCCATGTGTAATATTTGAGATCTCTGTCCTCACACTGACTGACTGATCATAAAAGAGGTCATGTTCGAAAACACAGGTCTTGGGTAGCCTAACAAACGAATGACAAATGGAGATTTTAATCTTCTCCCAATGTAAACTTCTTTAAATGAATGTCTCCGATCCGCAGTTTGACACAGACAGTATGAATGAGGAAATGATGTGCTGCGTCAGAAGCTTCTTAAATCACAGCAGGAGGGCGGAGACTGACAGAAACTCAGGGTTTGTTGAAGAAAACCTGCCAGTGAGCAGGTTAGCTTCACAGAGTGGGTTACAATGGTAACTGGCTGGTTGTCACCAGCTTATATAGTGCAGCTTAACCAGGTGAGATGAATCGTCCTGACGACCAAACTCCACCCATCAGGTTCCTGCAGGCAGAGGCCTGCTCTGAGCAAGTCGTCACATTTGGGATCTTGAAATCCTATATCCAACAAATTAATAATTTGAAATACTTAAAGTATTTTACTTTAATTTTTCATTTATTCTACACTGTCTGACAGTATCATGCATATTCAACAATAATATACTTATATAATATATATTCAACAGCAGTCATTTTGTTGCTAGATGTCGCCTAACAACAAAACATAACCATGGGTCATAATAACCTGCTGCACAGACAAACTATGGGCTCATTTTTTACAGGACAGTCTGTTTTTCATGGCTACACCTTTCCATCCAATGGAAATGTTCAAGATGTTCTGTTTATCATTTTATACACATCTCCACAAAATGTTACTGTTAGGATGTTTGGAAAAGAACAATAGAACATATAACATATAAGAAAGCAAGAACAATGCTGAGCAAATACATGTTTGTGTGGAAGAGATTTGACAAATATGAAACTTACTTTGCTTTTTCAGGACAGAGTTTCAAAGCTCTGGCCCCTGACCATAAAGGCCTGGGTACCTTTGGTCTTTATCCTGGATTTTGGAAAAACCTGAAGCATCCAAGGACCTGAGGCTGCCTACAGATCTTGGAAAATCAAGGTTTGTTATGTAGTTGGAAGATAGACCATGTTGTAAAACTTATCAGTGCCATTCAAATTCAGTTTCATTTTTATTTTGCTAGGCTACTAATGTAATATATAATTGAGGAATTCAGACTGAATGATGGAAAGGGAACAATTAATTTTGAAACTATGGGCTTAACTATGGGTCATTCAATTATGAATCCCACCCTTAGTAGTGCCCATACACAAATAATAAATGTACATACCTCTATATTGAATTTCCATATATGAATTATAATTAATAGGAAATGAATAAGAAAATCACATAAACATAGAACATTTTAAAACAATGTTGTTATGATAAAGAGTATTTCATATATGTTATAAACTTACATCTTCACATATCCAGAGGATGTATGTGATAATAATTGATCCTCTTTTAGGTGACACATATGGCAACATCACTCTTGTTATAGGGGCATGTATATCATATATTACATTTCTGTATGAGTATACCGCCATTTTATACACATATTTAATATACCAGCCCTGCAATAAAATTGTGCTGTGGTAGTGTTGTATTGTTTTACATTAAGAGAGGACATTACAGAGAGAAATGCTTGCCATATAAATTTACCTTCAACAATACAGATTAGAAACACATCTTGGTATAATACAACACAGTTCAGCAGACAAGTCCAAAACCACACCTTTCTAAAAACAAAATAAACATTATAATCTTAGTGGAGGTAGAAATTATTGCAGGGATGTTGAATTAGACTGCATTAATTTTAGCTAATGGAACCTGTTAAACTTGCAACTGACTACATTTATCTTTGATACAGTACCCAGATACTAACATTATGAACTTGTGAAAGAAAAGATTAGTAATGTAATTTACAGACAGTGCATGCAATATTCAAATCCAATTTAAGCAAATGTTTTTGTATTATAATGTTCTTTAGGCCAAGATGGACGGTCTACAAATAAAGCAAAATGGCCACACAGAAGTCCACAGACCTGTGGCTGGCATATTTCTGGAGAACACAAAGGAGAAGATAACCATATATCAAGCCATGAAAAAACGTATGCTTAAGGCAGGAACAGCATTAGCCCTGCTTGAAGCACAAGCTGCCACAGGGGGCATCATAGACCCAAAAAATAACAGAGTACTTCCTGTTGCAGACGCTGTTAAAGAGGGAGTAGTTGGACCAGAGATGAAAGAGAAACTCCTCACGGCAGAGAAAGCCATCAGTGGCTATGTAGACCCCTACACCAAGCAAACAATATCTGTATTCCAGGCAATGCAGAAAGATTTAGTTCCAAGAGATTATGGATTGAGGCTTCTGGAAGCACAGATAGCCACACAAGGCCTGTTTGATCCCACTCAGAAGTCAAATATTTCAATTGAATCAGCGATTCAAAAGGGCTACTATGAGAAAGGTTTGCTCAACGACCAGATGTCAGAGCTCAAAGTGTTCTACCATCCAATTTCACAAGAAAATCTCAGCTACCAGAACCTCCTAGAGAAATGTACTGTGGAGCCCGGCACAGACCTGCTGCTCCTTCCTGTTTGCATCACCTTCAAAGGTCTGCGAAGAGGCATTTCCTCCATTCAGCTCTTTGAATCAAAGATCATTGACAAAGGAACATTTGATGACCTACAGAAGGGAAAGACCACAACACAGGATGTGTTGCTGATGGAACAAGTTAAAGAATACCTGGTGGGCAAAGCCAGTATTGCAGGAATTGCGCTACTCTCAACCAATCAGAGAATGAGCATTTATGAAGCCATGAAACAACGCATACTCATGCCTGGAACAGCACTTATTCTACTGGAGGCACAAGCTGCAACTGGATTCATGATTGATCCTGTCAAAAATAAAACCTACACTGTGGACGAGGCCGTCAAAATCAAACTTGTTGGCCCAGAATATCATGCAAGGCTGCGTTCAGCTGAGAAAGCAGTAACTGGATACAAAGACCCATACACAGGTGAGACTATATCCCTGTTTCAAGCACTGTCAAAAGACCTCATCGTTAAGGATCATGGGATCCGACTGCTTGAGGCGCAAATTGCTACAGGTGGAATAGTAGACCCAGTCAACAGTCACAGACTTCCAACTGAAGTGGCCTTCAAGAGAGGTTACTTTAATGAGGAAATGAATGCCATACTAGAGGATCCAGGGGATGACACAAAAGGGTTTTTTGATCCAAACACCGAAGATAATCTTACCTATCTTCAGCTGATGGAACGGTGTGTCACTGATCCAGTCACTGGACTGTGCCTCCTCCCACTCAATGGCAAGTCTGGCAGCTTGAATTTCAACTTCATTGACTACCAAAGTAAAATGGCCCTAAAAAATGAGAAGGTGAAAGTGACATGTGGAAAGTACATGGGAATGACAGTATCTCTGTGGGAACTGCTGATGTCAGAATACTTTGATGAACAGCAGAGGCGAGACATCATTCAGAAGTATAGAGAGGGGAAGCTCACTATCAAAATGACAATTACAACAGTTATGGAAGTCATAGAGAAGTCTGTAAAAACAACTAAAGTTGTCTTTGAAGGCATCAGAGGAACTGTCACGGCCAGTCAGCTTGAGGAGGCAGACATCATAACTAAAGACGTCTTGGAGGATCTGACAAAGGGAAAAAAGTCAGTGAAAGAGGTGATGGAAGATGAAAATGTAAATGTGTACTTGCAGGGGAAAGACAGTATTGCAGGTATCCTGCTTCCTGATTCTCAAATCATGACCATCTACCAGGCTAGACAGAAAGGAAAGCTGATGCCAGGAACTGCTCTCATTCTGCTTGAGGCACAGGCAGCAACAGGGTTCATTATTGACCCTGTTGGAAACAGGAAGTTTTCAGTGGATGATGCTGTCAAAGCAAAAATTGTGGGGCCTGATATCTGTCAAAAACTGCGCTCAGCAGAGAAAGCAGTCACTGGGTACAAAGATCCATATGACGGTAAAATAATCTCCTTGTTCCAAGCAATGCAGAAAGACCTCATCCTACAAGATCATGGAATTCGGCTCCTGGAAGCACAAATTGCCACCGGTGGGATCATTGACCCAGTGAACAGCCATCGGATTCCTATCCATGTGGCCTACAAGAGGGGGTACTTCAATGAGCAAATGGATCAGATCCTGAGGGATCCAAGTGATGATACCAAAGGTTTTTTTGACCCCAACACTCATGAGAACCTGACATACTTGCAGCTCATGGCCAGATGTGTCACAGATCCCAGTACAGGTCTGTGTCTCTTGCCACTCAAAAGCAAAAGTAATAAAATTCACATTGATGATAATCTTTGTGAAACATTCAAAACAACAGTTACAGTTAAGTATGGAAGGTTCGAGGGCAAGCACACAACACTGTGGGATCTTATCAATTCAGAGTATCTGTCAGAGGACAAACGACAGGAGTTTTTTAAGCTCTTCAAATCAAGAAAAATCACAATAGAGCAACTCATCGTCACCATTTTAGAGATCATTGAAAATAAGGAGATAAAACAGCAAGCAGGGTTGAACTTTGAAAGTCTCAGAGGCAAGGTCTCTGTTGTGGATCTTCGGGAGGTTGGAATTGTGAATGAAACAACCTACAACAGTTTGATCGATGGAAAGCTGACAAGCACTGATGTACTGAAAATGGATAGCGTGAGAGACTACCTACAAGGAAAAAGTTGTGTAGCTGGTGTGATTCTGCAACCCTCCAATCAGAAGCTAAGCATCTATGAGGCACAAAAAATTGGTATTGTTACACCTGGCACTGCCCTTTGCCTCCTTGAAGCACAAGCAGCCACAGGGTTCATTGTCGACCCTCTGAAAAACAAAAAGTTTACAGTGGAACAAGCTCTCAGAGAAAAGATAATTGGTCCACAGATGTATGAAAAGCTGTTGACTGCAGAGAGAGCAGTCACTGGTTACACAGATCCGTACAATGGTCAAAAGATCTCACTTTTTCAAGCCTTGAAAAAGGATCTAATTGTCAAGCAGCATGGCATCCGTTTACTTGAAGCCCAGATCGCTACAGGTGGTATCATTGATCCCTTGATGTGTCTACATCTACCCCTTGAGGTTGCATACAAGAAAGGATATTTTGATGCAGAACTCAATCAAATCCTGACAGACCCATCTGACGACACAAAGGGTTTTTTTGACCCAAAAACAAAAGACAATCTGACATACATGGAGATGTTGGGCAGGTGTGTAAGAGATAAGGAAACAGGACTGTTTCTCCTGCCACTGGATGACAAACCTGGAACAAAGGCAGAAATGTATACTGACACAGAAATAAAAAAAGAGTTCGAAAAGACAGGTCTGAGCATATCAGTAGGACGCTACTCAGGAAAATCAGTTTCTCTATGGGACCTGATTCACTCTGGGTACTTCACCGAGGAACAGCGGCTTGATTTAATTGAAAAATACAGAGCAAAGAAGATTACCACACACACCATAATCACACTCGTGATTTCCACCATTGAGCAACTGGAGAAGAGTAAAACTCTCAAAATGATAATGGGTCTGAGAAAGCCTGTCTCTGCAACTACACTAATGGATTCTGATATCCTCAATGCAGATACATTCAAACAAGTTAAAGAAGGAACACTCACTTTTGAGGCAGCAACCCAATGTGAATCTGTGAGAGGATACCTGAGGGGAACCGGAAGCATTGCTGGAATTAAGCGTCATCCCTCCAAAACAGTAATGAGCATATATGAGGCAAAAAGGGAAAATCTGTTAACACCAGGCATTGCACTTCTACTGCTTGAAGCGCAGGCTGCAACAGGATGGGTGATTGATCCTCTCAAAAACAAATTCTATACTGTTGATGAGGCAGTGGGAGAGAAAGTAATTGGACCAGATGTACACGAGAACCTTCTCTCTGCTGAACGAGCTGTCACCGGCTATCAAGATCCATATACAGATGCAAAAATTTCACTATTTGAAGCCATGAATGAACAGCTTATTCAGAAAAGTGATGGCAGCTGTCTTCTTGAGGCACAATTAGCAACTGGAGGAATCATTGACCCAAAACAAAGCCACAGACTACCTGTCCACATAGCTATTAAAAAGGGATATCTTGATGAAAAAATGAGCAAAATTCTGTTGAACCCCACTGATGATGCAAAGGGATTCTTTGACCCAAATACCAAAGACAAGATCTCTTACCACCAGCTGATAAAACAATGTGAGAAAGATCCTGAAACTGGGCTACTTCTTCTACCCTTGTATGAAGAGGAGTGCCATGTATTTCACACAGATGAACAAATAGAGATTGCATTCAAAAACAAAACTGTTGCCATGCATGCAGGAAAATTTAAAAATAAGGTAGTGACATTGTGGGAAGTACTGCTCTCTGAATACATATCAGAGCAAAAGAGGAAGCAGCTCCTACAGCAATACAAGACAGGAGCCATGAAAATGGAGGAGATCATTGAAATACTCACAGTTATCATTACAGAGGTATCAACCAAAGAAAAAAAGTTCAAAGGACTAAGGAAGCAGGTTTCAGCCAGTGAGTTGTATGAATCAAAAATAATCTCAAAGGAGCTCTTTACGCAGATTATAAAGGGGGAAATCACTGACGAGAAAATTAAGAAAATGGAATCAATTCAAAAATACCTTGGAGCTACAAACTGTATAGCAGGAGTCAGAGTTGAATCTACAGAGAAAGTTATGAGCATCTATGAAGCCAGAACCAAAGGCCTGATTGCTCCTGGCACTTCTCTTGTGCTGTTGGAAGCACAAGCAGCGACTGGTTTTGTCATTGACCCAGTCAACAACAAGAAACTTTCAGTAGAGGAAGCTGTGGCTCAAGGAGTGGTTGGCAGTGAGTGGAAAAACAAACTGCTTTCAGCAGAAAGGGCCGTAACAGGATACAAAGATCCCTACACTGGAAACACAATTTCTTTGTTCCAAGCTTTGAAAAAAGATCTCATTGTGAAAGATCATGGAATTCGTCTCCTTGAAGCGCAAATTGCAACAGGAGGAATAATTGATCCAGTCTACAGTCATCGAGTGCCAGTACAGGTGGCATATCAAAGAGGTTACTTTGATGAGGAAATGAACCAGATCTTGTCTGATCCTGATGATGACACCAAGGGCTTCTTTGATCCCAACACCAAAGAGAACCTAACCTATCTCCAGCTGGTGGAGAGATGTGTCACAGACCCAAAAACAGGCCTTAACTTATTGTCCATTGTAAAGAAAGGCGAGTTTTATTTCTTTGTTGATGAGGCTACAAAACTCATTCTGAAATCTACAACAACAACCAAAGCAGGAGGGAAATACCAAGGAACAACAGTGTCTCTGTGGGATCTGCTCTACTCCAAATACATCACTGAGGAGAAGAGGAGAGAGCTTGTGCAACAGTACAAGTCTGGGTCAATCACAATTGGTCATCTTTTAGAGATTATCCTGACAATCATTCAGCAACAAACAAAATCAGACAGCAACACAACAAAAACTACTATCACCACAACTACAGTCACAGAGACATGTGAAGTTCCAAACCTTCCATGGAATCAGGAAGGAAGTCAGTGCTACTGAGCTGCTAGAATCAAAAATCATCACTGAGGAACTCTACAAAGATCTTAACTCTGGAAAAGTCACAGTCACGGAAGTGAGCGAAATGGTTTCAGTAAGCAAGTACCTTGAGGGGACCAACAGCATTGCAGGGGTGTACGTGCAGTCTACCATGGAGACCCTGAGTATCTACGAAGCCAAAAGTAAAGGCCTGCTGACTCCTGGTACTTCTCTGGTTCTGCTGGAGGCCCAAGCTGCCACTGGCTTTGTCATTGATCCAGTGAACAACAAGAAACTTTCAGTAGAGGAAGCTGTGGCTCAAGGAATGGTTGGCAGTGAGTGGAAAAACAAACTGCTTTCAGCAGAAAGGGCCGTAACAGGATACAAAGATCCCTACACTGGAAACACAATTTCTTTGTTCCAAGCTTTGAAAAAAGATCTCATTGTGAAAGATCATGGAATTCGTCTCCTTGAAGCGCAAATCGCAACTGGAGGAATAATTGATCCAGTCTACAGTCACAGAGTGCCTGTACAAGTGGCATATGAAAGAGGTTACTTTGATGAGGAAATGAACCAGATTTTGTCTGATGCTGATGATGACACCAAGGGCTTCTTTGATCCCAACACCAAAGAGAACCTAACCTATCTCCAGCTGGTGGAGAGATGTGTCACCGATCCCATCACAGGCCTTAGCTTACTCCCCTTGCACAGGTGAGGGAAAGGAAATCTTCTTAAATGATTATTCTTGTCTTTTTCCCAGTATCTGATTTTTTACTAACTACTGATGCTAGTAGTAACAAAATAACTTCACCGCATTTGTTTTAGAGTTTCAGTTTTAGTCAAGCCAAGGCTGTTCTCAAAGAAATATGGAGAAAAATACTGTATTGTGCTGAATACTTTTCCTTGCTTAAAAAATAGAGAGCAAGAGATGAATTTCCTACTCTATCACAGGAAGCAGTGTTTTGTTTCAAGGTTTTGATCACCATGCGGATTAAAGTCCCTTTGAAACAGCAAGCACTTTTATTGGTTTTCATCTCTATTTTTACTTAATTCTGATCATCTTTGACTACATACGACAGTAACTGGTATAAAAACATTTTGGATTCATGATACTTTTCCTTGGTTAATGTTACTTCATGTCATTTGTGGCATCCATGGGTTTTACTGTTTCCACACAGTTGTAACTAGATGGGTTCAGCCTAACCTGCTTTCACATCACATATAGAAGCTCAACTTAATTATGTTGTACTGTACTTGGGCAAAAACCTTCCTTTACACACAAATACATTGTGTGTCTTAAATAAGTGAAATGTGACTACAATGAATATAGTTTTGCATTGCCTGTTTTGACTTACCCTGGGAGCAAACCATGCATTTGTTTTTTTTCTACACTTTTACAACATTCATTGCTCAAATTGTTTCATTGTGCAGCCCAATAAATAAATGAGATATGAATACTATATCTTGTGTTGTCTTTTTTTTTTTTTTTTCCAATTGTTTGATTTGTTTCAAATTGGTATCTATCTGGTCATTTTGGTTTACACAGGATATACAGGATAAGAATTTCATGAAGTCCAGCCAAAGCATCCTGATTAGTTTCAATTCAACAATAAAGCAAATCATAAATAAACACGTTTAGTTTTCAAAAAATGGGAAATGTCTTTTATGAAACGTACATGGATACTTGAATGAACACTGCAAGACATATTTTCAACTTTATAGTGACATGTTGAACATTTTATTATTTCAAATATTTATTGACAAACTTTTGTTTGGAATTATGGTAACTTAAAAAAAGACTAAAATATGAAAATCCAAGAAATCCCGGTATAGACAATTAAATGTCCCTGTAGGTTTATGATTGAGGTGATTCATATAAATGTGTTCTAACTGACATTCATACAGCACCAATATGTTTTCTCACTGGATTCCTAGCCCCTAGCTTTCTAGCAATAAGGAGTGTATTTGCTTCCGTTTTGTTTGAACAACAACGCTACCGGTCAAAGGTTTTTAGAACACCTCCATTTTTCCAGTTGTTACTGAAATTTAGAGCGTAATAAATCAGTGTACTCTGATATTAAAGGCTAGGACAAATAAATAATTAAGATTTAAGAATCATACAATCTTAAATTCTAAATCCTTTTCGACTCATCTAGCAGCACAACACACCTGTGGCGTTCTTTTCTACAATGGAAATGAAACGTTGTTTCTAAAGTTTGTTGCAACACTGTGTGTGTAATCAACAAAAGTTGGTGCTTAATTTACTTCAATTTCTGCAGGAAAGCTGGAAGTTTAGCAATTCCTTAATCCCTGAGATCCCTATGAAATTTAGATGATTTTTCACTTTTTGGTAACATAGTTTTATTGTATTTTACCTTGGAAGTTTACCACTTACTTTTGCACCATTTAAAGTTAGTTGCTGGACCTGAGCTGCTGAAATTTTGATAAAAACTAGAAAAATGGGTTGTTCTAAAACTTTCTGACCAGTAGTGTACATATAAAGCAATATATACACTACAACAACAACACCTGAGGGTAAAATAACCAAATTACTTAAACAACATAATCCATGGACAGGAGTATTTAAAGACATTTCAGGTGGGCTTTGTAAATTCAGTTTATGATTTCCGGAATGAAATGAATATCTGAACTACTACAATTTTTCCAGCAGCTGGCGAATGTCTTCTTGGCCACGGTAAATTCTCTTAATTCCTCTGGGAAGATAACGGCAGCATGAGAGGTTGAGGTAGCTAAGAGCTGTCATTTGGCTGATGACTGACCTGAAAAAATAAAAAAAGTTATATAAGAAATCACAATGTTAAAGTTGCAGAACTCAGGATTTACAAATGTGAATGCTTGATTCATGCTCAGTTCTGTATACGTGCAGATTCTCTCTTAAAAGTGTTGGTTCGTAGTTTATTAGACCGAAGTGGAGGGAAAATCATACACATGTACCTAAGGGCAGATGGTGTGATCCTTGTCCCACTAAGGTTGAGCGAACGCAGGGTATCTGCTTCTGTTGTCCCAGCAAGGTAACTCATTGCTATCTCCAAGTCCTCCTCAGTGAAGAGCTGATTTGCAATGTCAAGCTGCTGCAAAGTCTGACTCCACTTTTGGGTCACCACGTGAAGTCCCTTCTTCAGTGACGACAACCCGACATGGCTGCTGAAGTACTGTCCCCAAAACAGACACTCAAGCTCTGCCAAATGAGGAAAAAAAGAGGGAAGAAATTGGGTTTTTCGAATATAAATATAGACCATTGATATCACAAACACAGCTGGGTATGTTATTTGTAAATCCAGAATAATTACTCTACATTTACATATTAAAAAATGTAGTCAAAGTAAGTATTTCTGTGCCACTAATAATGTTTCTAACTTTTCAAAACAACAAGCTTTTCATGGGATCCAATTACATTTCATTTCAAATCCTATTTAAGTAACTTTATAACCCAAAATTGAACAAAGGGAAAGCATAAATCTCATGTGTTAGGCGTACCAAGGCAGGGCAATGTCGCAAGACCAGATGGTGTTATTCGTGAACAGCCTCGCAAGTCCAGCACCCGCAGCTTCGTGGAGCTGAACAGGATGTCCAACAAATCTTTGTCGGTCATGTAGGAATAAGACGTGGTCGCGATACACAGCTCCTCCAGTAATGGGAAGCCCGCCGCTGAATCGGCTCCGCTACGCGTCGTCTTGTGCAGAGGTCTGACATTCAGCATTCGGAAGGTCTAATGGGAATTACAATAGATGTACAATAGAAGTACATCAATGCGTAAGGCCATGCACAAGGGTCATGGTGTGTGCAAGACATTCACAGTAGACAAAATATTCATTATCAATTAATATGATGAGTAGAATCATCAATCAAATTCAAAACAAATAAAAAACGGTAAAAGTGAAAATGTCCATGATATTTTGTCATAGCTCAAGGTAACATCTTCACATGTCTTGTTTGACAAACAAAAAAAACACAAAACATCAAGTTTTCTCATTTATTTATTTAAGCCTTGAAGATCATTGAGGTTTCCCTCATTTGTAATGATGTTGAGACACATAGAAATACACAGTTAATACACAGAGTTAAAAATTATTTTTAAAAAATAGGGCTGCACAATTTTATCGAAAAAATAATTGAAATCTCAATATAGCTGAGTGCAATATCCAAATCACAGGAGCTGCAATTTTTTTGATGAAGGTAAAATGTGTCACATTGTTGTGCATTATTAGCACCATCAGTGTTGTGGTGCTACAGAGACGCTCCAGCCACCACATCATATTCTCCAGATGTAACGGAACATGTTTGTTTGGTACAAGTCCAACAACAATCACATCATCATCATTTTTTAAATTTTTTTTCAGCAAAAAACAAAAAAACATGCAAAAACCACCACTCCACCTGAACTCGCAATATCTGCCAAAATAATCATAATGGGATTTTATTTTGCATATCATGCAGCCCTTAAAAAAAAAAAAAATCAACTTAAATTTATCATTGCCATTCAGATGTATATCAAATAGTCAACAGTTGCTTCAGCAAAGAGAACTGAAAATTTAGATTTTTTTACCTTGAGTTTGGGGCATGCCATCTGTAGCGCCTGGATATAGACAGAAAGTTCACAGTCTTTACTGTCAAGCTTTGTGTTGATCTCTAGCAACTCCAGATCCGGACAGTGTCCTCTCTGGAAAATAAAATACAGTGTGTTATTATGTGCACTCAGTTCATTTGTGCTGACTGGCTTTGACAGTGTGTAACGCTCTAGAAAGAGGGGCTTACACTTATGGCAGTCAGAAGTCTGTCATTCTTCAGTCCATGAGTGAACCAGATTTGCTTGATCTGGCTCCCATGATGTTCTAGGTACTCCAGGAGTCCCTCAACCTGAAACTATAGCAAAAAAACAAGAAACAAGTTTTCAACAAATGTTAAACTCTATATTTAACCAAGTCTAGGCTGGAAATAAACATTCATTCATTCATTTTCTACCGCTTATCCTCTAGTAGGGTCGCGGGGGGGCTGGAGCCTATCCCAGCATCTTTTCGGGCGAGAGACGGGGTACACCCTGGACAGGTCGCCAGTCCATCGCAGGGCAAACACATAGAGACAGACAACCATTCACACTCACAGCCACACCTATGGTCAATTTAGAGTATCAAATTAGCCTAGTCCCCATGTTGCATGTCTTTGGACTGTACGGAGTACCCGGAGAGAACCCACACTCGCACGGGGGAGAACATGCAAACTCCACACAGAAAGATCCTCCCACGGCCGAGCCGGGACTCGAACCCGGAACCTTCTTGCTGTGAGGCGACAGTGCTAACCACTGCACCACCGTGCAGGAAATAAACACCCGCTGGGAAATATTGGCCTTGGATGACTAGCCATAATTTAGAGAACACACACTATACTAAACCTGAAGCTGTAAGGTGAAAAGTTGTCAGCAGCCAATGAATGTTAGAAAGCCACTATGGTAAGACCATGAAACTAACCTGTAGTCTGTGTTCTGCATTTTCTACAAGAAATGCTTGCTTCACTTGTCTGTGACGTACCTCTGAATACTGGAAGTTTATGCTCTGCAGAGAGCGACAGTGCAGACCAAGGCTTTGGAAGGCGCCCACTGTCAGGCCTGTGCAGTAAGAGAGTTTGAGGGAGCGCAGCTGAGGGCAGAACTGCGAAACCACCTAAAATTGATCACAACACAAAAGGAAAGAAAATTTCGGTAAGTACAATATGTTTACCCTGAAAAGTGGATTTAATTCTTAGCATATGGAAAAAGTGTTTTTTTTTCATTTATTGGGTAATATTTAAAAATATGTTAATATAAATGCTTGTATACAATTGCCTGTAATTTTTGGTTGTGAATCTCTTAATTTGAAACAAAACTCAACTCATGATTAGTTCCATTAGTGATTCATAGCTGATTGTTTTTTCAGTGATTTGTTTCATCTAAAAAATGTCATAAAAGAATGGGGGAAAGTGCCGCTAATTATTCTAATGTCAGTTTTATCCCAACTTATCAACCAAAGATTCACTTTACTATCATATGATGGAAACATTTCATAAATTATCAAAATAGTTTCCAGATTCATTTTCCATCGATTGATTAATCGACTATCTGTTTCCATTCTGAATCCCATTGAATAAAAATGTTGAAAAAGGTGTCAGGCCTTGATGACTTACCTCTACTGCGTGGTTAACGTTCTTCGTCCAGTGACAGAGAGAAAAGTCTCGCAGCTGAGAAAATCTAGAAAAAAGTCAAACTCTTTATTCCTTCTTTTCCAAAATAATAGTAAAAAATACAAGCACAAACTAACAATGTTTAGGTCAAACCTCTTCTTATAACTAATAACCTGTTTTCTGCCAGCCAGTTAACAGTGTCCTTAATCTTCTTCTGAGTTTTAGGGAGCTGGTTTTTCCCTGGTGCGATCCAGCAGAAACCCACAGTCACATCACGCCACAGCACCGGACTGGAGGCAGCAACGTTCCACAGTCGACAAACTCTCCCCACCCTGCACCAGAAACACACAGTAACCCAGCTGGATGATAAAGTTGAAATGAATATCATGATATTTTACATTATCATCATTATTTATAAAGAACAAAATCTATTTTTATGGTGTCTCTATATCACAAAATTAGAGCTCAAACAATCAATAGATTAATTGATCAACAGAAAATTAATTAAAACCTCACTGGTTCCACTTTTTTCAAATGTGAATATTTGCCTATATCCTTTCAATGCTATAGTGGTAAATTGAATATGTTTGGGTTTTCAAATGTTCAGCAGACTAAACAAGAACATTAGCTTGAAGTCTGTAAAATGCAATACAAATTTTATTACATTGTTTTATATTTTATGTATTTTATTATATTATTGTCTGACACTTTAAAGACCAAATGATCAATCAAGAAAATAATCAGCAGTTGTATGAAAATAATCAGCAGTTGCATTTGTAATCTTGAATCTACAAAATCAGATACAAAATAACTGATGTTCAAGGAAACGAAATGTGTAAAACTGTAAAGCACATGGCAAATCTATTTGTACACCATATTCTCATACACAAAGGTCATTCACTGCTCAACAGAAATAAAATAAGCATAATAAAAGTAAAAAACATGATAAGAAAACGGTATAAAACAGTATAAAAACACATTATAGAATAGATAATATCTCATTCAAGTGCAAGATTTAAAGATTAAATGAATGCAGAGGAGAACAGAGCAGTTTTTAGCTTCTTTTTTAAGCCAGTTACGATTTGGGCAGATTTGATTTGATCCCTTGGGAGCTAGGTCCAGCTGGTTACAGCAGGGGGCAGCACAGTGACTGAATGCCATTTCACCCTGGGCTCCACTAACTGACCAGCTCCTGCTGATCTAAGAGACCTGTTGGGCTCATATACATGGAATGAAATTTCAGGGCCTTAGTGACAATAAGTAAACCTTTAAAGTCAAATCTGTATCAGACTAGAAGTCAGTGTAAAGAACTGAGAACCTTGCCTTATGTGCTGCATATCAGTCACAGTGTCATCATTGTAGTTTATAAAATTCATTTGTAAGTTTAACTACATCAAATCAAACATCTGTTTCTTACCTGCATAAAAAGGGTACAGCACCATCTTGGACGACCACCATCTGAAAAATATTAATTAGCACCTCCTCAGGAAGACTTTGACCCCATCTGTGGTCCATTGCTTTCTGTGGCACAAACAGAGCAACATCCTCCTCCGTCTTTGTAACTGGATCATTTGCAGGTTTAGGTTTGGCACAGACTGTCTTTTTTTTCTTTATCTGGTTGCCTTTTAACTTTCTTTTAGTAAGCTTTTTCTTTTTGCTTCCCTTCTTCTGGGGCGTCCAGGCTGAACCATCGTACTGAGAGGTGGTGCTTGATATGACGAGAAGCATATCTTCCCCTTGATGGACAGTGTAGCCGAGCTGGGCGGGCCTGGAGACTCTTGCCTTTTTTTGCTTCTTTGATTTTGCATTTGTTGGCTTACGAGACTTCCTCTTCAAAGATGCCTTCTCTGACTTTGGTCCCTCTTCTCCTTGACCTGATAAATTTGAAGTACTGGGAACAGTATCTTCTTTTCTTTCACTGTGGGTTGAAGCTTCTGCTTCAGAGGAATCCATCGTGTGCTGCTATGTGGTCTTTATAATGAGCGTCATTCCAAGAAAACGATTCATCGGAAGAGTAGTGACATATCAGCATCTGAAAATAGAATCAGAGTAAAATCAGTTAGTATCTGTGTGGGTAATCTCATCTCTCCAGTGTGAATAAAATGTCATATTAGTACATAATGAATGAGGAGGAATGCAACAGAGTGGACGGGGAGAAAATATATACAGTGGAGTAAAACATGACATTACAATCATATATATATATATATATATATATATATATATATATATATATATATATATATTGTAAATTGTACATAAAGGCACATATTCCTCTGCAAAGTTGGGGCTACAGGTGTTAAGCACAATGTCATGCACAGCTGTACGATCTAGTGCAATACAGCTGCACTAGGTCAGGTACCTGCAGGTACAATATGTGATGAGGAGTTGTCGTGTAATTATTGCATGAGACAAAACTGAAAAAAATAAAATAAAATCCAAACACAGAGAATTTTAATTAACTTTTCAAATCCAGTGATCTAACGAGAGAATTTGATTTAAACAACATAGTAGATGGTTTTGAGAGAGAATATTTGATTCAAGGTGCAGTTCATATGTAATTTTAGGAACAGCACATAACTCAGGCTCTATGGTCAGCAGGTTTGTTGATTAATTTACATATTTGTGCGCTCACTTACAGCTTTTGTGTGTACGTGACAACTACTGGTTCAGGCATGATGGAGGTGGCAGACAAATGGTTTGGTTGGAAAATGCATGGTTTTGATTCAAAAAAAGTAAGGCATGGCAACTTTATTTGTATAGCACAATATCATACACTGAAGCAAAAAAAAAAGTATAATGACAAATCAGTATAAAATCACAGATTAAATAGATAATATCTCATTAAAGTGCAAGATTAAAAAAATAAATGAAGGCAGAGGAGAACAGAGCAGTTTTAAGATTCTAGCAGTAGTCTATGATTCACGTGTCTCTTTTTATTTTTCCTTGCAGGTAATCAATCCTGTTATGAAACATTTCTGTATAAATGAGGCTATATCTATGGTACACACAGATATATAGTTCACTTGTTGTATTCTGTGTAATGCAACCATATGGTTGTACACCCGCTGTATTATTTTACATTAATCATACTATATAATACAACATAATATATTATAATATTATATTATATATAATATAACATAATACGTGCACACTGAAACAGTAACTATAGTAAACTATTATTTAATTCCCAAATTAGTTTCTGATTACTTTTCTGTCAATAGCCAAACTGATAAATCAACTGATGATCGCTGCAGCTCTAAAGAGTGCTTTAACTTAAGGTGAAGATCTGAGTGCTTCTCCCATCATCAGGAATTTAGACCAGGAAACTGCGGGAGTTTGTATTTCATGTTAGCTATAAAATAGCTGTTTGTTGTCAGTGAACGTGCAGCATGTTGTTGAAAATGTGTCTTATACCAATTTACCCTTAACAAAAACTCTAATCTTATCGTTTTCCAGATGATGATTTGCCTGCACTCTTGTTTTGTTTCTAAACGGAAAACCAGACACAGCCATCCTCGTCGATTTTGAAGACTATCAAATAATATACAACATAATACCCTTTCAAGAACCAAGAACCCGTTCAGTGGTGTTAATTGTTAGTTAAACATTACTCTATCGACGGCAACGTTAATTTGTTAAATAAATGAAATTAGCTGATCGGGAAACGTTAACCATGCTAACCTGTGTTACAACTAGTTACTTTCCGAGTCACAATACAACAAAACGTAGCAGACAAACGGCACAGCAGCTATCGTTACGTTGACAACAAGTACTGATAAAACAATTAATAATTATTTTCTGGAATAAAGACGAGCAGCTGTTTTTCCTGTTTTTTACGTTACCTGGTGCTAGTTCACGTTAACGGCTGACTTCCTCCAGCCTCAGTAGCACACACACAATGCTTTCCACATCCTCGCTGTGATTGGAGGAGACTTCTACAAAAGCCCACCTTCTGTTAAACTGTCCAATCACTTAGCAGCTTACTGTTCCGACCCCTCCATCGTGTGTTGTTGTGGTGAGGAGCAATGATGGAGTAGTAGTCAGAGAATGGGAGGTAGGAACTTGTGTTTTTTTTAAATTCTACTTTTACTGCTTGTTAACTTGAAATCATTTGGAAGTGCTACAAAAGGCAGAATAGCTCTTCTGCTCCGGTATTACTCGCGGATGATTGTAGTGCATCGTGCGGAATTTCCTGTAGGTAAAGTTGGCGCTAACATTAGCATTTTGCTCACAAGGCTAACATTAGCATGCAGAGGTAGTGCAGCATGGCGTTAAAGGTTTTATTATGTAAAGTTCTGATTATAGTCTGAGCCAATAAACCACAAAGACTAACTCTGGTTGTTTTGTTTATTTGAATTTAATGGTAAAGAAAGTTCATGTGTGCAGCTGTTAAAGCATATCCAGAGGTGGTGGGTGGGGGAAGGGATTCCCTGCATAGCTTGGACAACTAAGTCCCACAAGGTGGCACAAATTTATACTAATTTTCCTGCATATTATAGGTTATAATTTTCAGGTTTTGTTGAAACCGTTTTAAAAACATGTTTATTCAACTATATGTTCATTCACTGCTTCACTGTCTTGTGTTATGATGAGAGATGTTATTATTTTGTCAACCCCAATATTATTATTAATTATTATTATTAATATTATATCAACCAGGGGGTAGTATAAAATAAAAATGATTTTATAAAAAAAAATGATGTGTATAAATATCCACATATTTGTGTTGAACACTAAAAGAACCACAAATGAGATTATAAATTGGTGTGAGTCTTATCTTGAGTATAATATATCTTTAATATTTGATGTATGACGACATCCTTCAGCTGCAACACCTTAATTAACACCAGGCGTCTAGAAGAGTGCATGAAAACCTGTTAACACTCAAGTAGAGAAGTTGAAATAGAAGCTGAAGTAATGGAAATATGGTTGAAACCTTCCCTTTGTACAACTCCACCGTTAAACATAGATAGTTACAAGATCACTATGTCTTATTTGAAAAAATACTGTAACCACATCCACTTTTATATAATTGATAGTGATAAACATGGAGTCTAAAATGAATTTAAATGGACACATTTCTTGGAACATTTCACCTCTAACTGCTATTTTCTTTTTCAGGGAAGCTAAAAAGCAGATCTTCAGTATAGTGCCTTTCTGCATACTAATACCAAGAGAAGGCATTTTTCTACAGGGGTGCGTTCTCCAGGACAACACTGAGAGTACGATACTGGTTCCAGTTCTGCTTCACCTCCTTGTACACTCAGGAGCAAACACTTCATGGAGCATTGACTGAAAATTATAAGTAAATGTAAATGTTTTTTACTTGTTGTTAGTGCTTTTTTTCTTAAGTTTAATGCATAGAAAATATTCAAAGTTAATATAAAAATGATGGTGGGCATTTAAAAAAAACATCACAATTGAATTCTTTAGTTTCATAAATTCAGTTTCAACCAGACTTTAGGTATGATTACACATGAATGTCAATTGTCAATATCAAGCATTTTGTCATGATGTAAACATCCCCTTCTTTTTTAAGTTGTGAGTTTAAAGATACTGATGATTAAAGGTTTTCTAATGTGTCTTTTCTTTTAAACCAGCACACAATGGAGGAGGGTGAAGATTTCTCTCTGTGTGGAAAAGCAGCTGTAACTGAAGCTAATCTGAGTAAGTAAAATGGCCATGGTGCTAAAATGTCTATATGAGCGAAAACTCTCTATTTAAAGTATATATAGATGATAAATATATTACTGAACATTAATTAATTAATCTATTTATTGTATTTCAATACCTCCAGAAGACTTTGCATGTGTAGTGGTTGCCTTTTCATTATCAGAAAGTATAAATAAACCAATTTAATCCAGTACAATTACAGAATTTTTAACAACCCTGCCTCCACTTCATTCAAAATTTGTGACCTCACCTCTCAGTCAAGTATGTCTATCTAATCACTTGCTATCTTTCCTGTTTTTCAGGGGATGAGTACTATTGGAGGCTTGTTGCAGATTTCATTGGTCCTCAGTCGGGGGAAGGATTAGAGCTTGAAGAAGCACCATGCAAGAACAGACTTTTGATTCAAGTAGGACTTCTGAGAGAAGATAATAATTTCCCATGGATTGCCGTCGTAGATTGGCTCAAGAAAATTTTCCCCAAATATCACTCGGCTGATTTTCGTCGTTTGATTGAAAGAGGCATCGCAACAACACTAAGTCTGGGGAGTGAAGCGAGGTTTACTTTTCTGGAATCAGTTGTCAACTTTAACTTTGTCGGCCCCATATGTGATAGCATCGGGGTTGAACGTCAACATCTTTTGGAAATGAGGGATTTTTCAGAGCGAGCACAATCAATCGAAGTCACAAATGGATTGATTCTCGAGTTGACCAATTTTGTCACTAGGGAGAAAATTGCCCCAGTCGTTATAGTTAGTTGGCTTAGGAACTTCAACCCTGAGTTTTGTAAGAGAGGGGATATTCAAAGGGCATATAAAGTCCTCAGGGCCAAGATAAAGAAGTTAAAACTGTACTGCCGCAATTCAGAAACACGACGTCACAGGAGGAATGCAGCGTTGGAAAATATGCTTCAAACTCCATTTGAACTGGTGCGGAAAAAAACACCTAAGTTTGTTGTGAAGAAACGCATGAGAAGAGATGACAGCATCAGTTATGAAAAAGTTACAATCAAGGAAGAATATGAGAGCTATGAAATCATGCAAGGTGACGGCCCTGAGATGAACAGAGGAGTCATAAAGAAAATAATACTGAAAGAACATGTCTCTATACGTGATGAAAGTGATGAGGATTCGGATGCATCCAGCAGTGAAGAGGAAACCTCAGATATCAAAGCAGAGGCCCTGACGCTGCTTGACATTGCAATGCTGTCAGTCCACAAGCTGTCAAGTGTGTATGGTGGTAAAACCACAACCTGCAAGCAAGTTTCCTTGGATCTCCTCAAAAACCACTACACTCTGACCTGCAAGGAGCATCCAGCCATGGCAGAGTTTGAGAAAAAACTGGACACACTCATTGAAGACATTTCTCTAGCTTCTCCTGTGGTGTTTCTAAACTACAACGCCAATTTCCTTGTCGACATGCATGACGCAGTTGAGCAGCACATTATGAGCTTTGAAAAAGAGATTGTTCTATCAACTGGAGAGAAACTTGGCCGTGACAAGCTTCCAAAATTCAAGGACTTTGTGAATCTGTCAGAAAGTGCCACTTCACGCTACATTCACATGGCTTGCGATATTTTAAGTCCTCACACCCCTGATATGCAAAACTACAGAAAACACTGGTTAGCCTTCTGTGAGGAAAAGAAAAACCCCTCCAGACTCACAGTGAATCAGTCAAACCGATTCAACAACTACTTCCAAGCTGCAGCGGGTCTGATTCATCATCACAAAGAGATCGCTCTCTTCTTCTCTGATTTGCTGTCACTGAACAACGACGAATGCCCAAACGTCATTCTTGAGAGTGTCGCCGCCGATGCTAACGATTCTGTGATTCAGAGCCTGGTGTGCGTTCTGGCCATTGTTCACTGCAAGATCCTCGGCCCTTTCTGGCAGCTCCTGAAAAGTGGAGGAGAGTACTCGCAGTTCAGCCGGTACATGCTCTGTCTCTACCAGAAGTACCTTGATTGGTCCAAAGATCCTTCAACTCTACTGGAACCTGAAGGGGCCACAAATGTTTTCCTGCAGTTCCCATTGCAGGAGAAAACATTTGATGGAGTGTTTCATTACTGTGGTCAGTGGCACACAAATAGGGAGCTAATCAGAGCTTGCTTGAAGAGAACCATAAAGGTAATTGCAGCCGTAACCGAGGAACATCTGAAGGACTTCCTGCCGGGAGGAACATTTTCTGAAGTCCCATCACCAGATTTGAGCTTGCAACTCGTAAGTTGCACCTTCTCCGTCCTGATGGCGGAGTATCCCTTTGGCCATGAATACCCTTACAAGAACAAAAGACCTGAAAAGTCCTCTAAACAGTCCTCACAGAAAAACTTGTCATCAGATAGCTCTCAGGAAGATGATGAACGGTCTGGTTCATTTGACGGCAGCTCTGATGAGTCCTCCGGTTGGCATCCTAAAAAGAATATACGCCTCAGCCAAAAAGACGACTGCAGCCCGCAGCCGAAAAAAGCTTACAGCGGTAAAAGAGAAAGGGCTGTAAGAGTAGAGCAAGAAGAGGTTGAGGAGAACATGGACAGGAAGTACATAATATCTACAGTGAACAGAAATGGAGGACCATGCAAGTCACAGCAGGACGTTGACAAAATGCTGCTGCGTTTTGATGGAAAGCCCCGAGTGGAGAAACGAGAAGCCATCCGCTGCGAGATACTGTATCAGAAAATGATTCTCAACAACACAGACCCTCACTTGGATTGCATTTTCCGCAACAGCACGCAAATGGTGCTGAAGCTAAAGCTTGCGCTCCCACGTGTTAAACCTGGGTACTCTCTTGTTTTGGCACCAAAAAAGACCAAAACAAAGCCTGTGCTGCAAGAACCAGATGCAACAGGGAAGAGTGAAAGCAGCAGCATCTGAGAGATTTAATTTCATCTAAAAAAAAAATAATAAAAATTTGAAATTGAGGGACAGAGGGTGATGAATTACATGGAAGACCATTTGAAGGAACTTGTGCTTGTGAATCATGTGACTTCCTCACATGATTCTATGTTTACAGACTAAACAGAAATACACACAATGGCCTCAATCTTTCAATACAAATACACTAATAATGTATGATTCTCTATAGGCCAAATTAACTCATCATGTATGTTGTACAAACAATATTTTGATGCCATTAGTCGGGACGGTTGTTAGATTTTGTAACAGATATTTTTGATATGATAGAACTCCATAATTTGCATGGCACTGTATTTGAACTATGTCTAGAAAAGAAAACGGTACTCTTCTTTTATATAAAAGATTGTACCTATTGTAATTATGCACAGGTCAACACTAACTACTGCTGATATAAAAATCTAAATAAACATCTTTGTTCATAGTTTGTTTTATTAACTTTGTCAACCTTTATGATAAAGTAGAAAACGAATGTCTATTCATTTAGACCAGAGTTCAGTTACAAAATCTACCCAGCTTCAGTTCAAGTTCATGACTATCGAACAGACCTAGTGTTTTGCTTTTGTCACTCACATAATAACCTTGTGTTTTTCCCAGATTTAAAGGGCATTTGTGGTTGCATCACAGGCATCAGCCATGTCAATGAGTTCATGCTTATAAAAGCGTTGGCTGGGAGGGGCTCAAGAAAATAGTGAGGCAGTAACTGCAGTAGGGCTTATTAGGGTCACTGTGCCAAAAAACATTATGATCTTTTTTTGAACTACAGTTGCTAAGTCTTAGATCCACCGATGGAGGAAATGAGGGAGGCTGCAAGCTTTCTTATGAACGCCCTCTATTGTATTAGATTTGATTTTGAGGGAGATTAAATAACTTTGATAAACTTTGTGTCACCACAAACTGGTGCTCAGTGCTTCAGAGTCCAGCAATTATAAAATAAAATAAAGGCCCGAAATCTAAGCATATTTTTAAAAATCCAATGTTATTGCATGAATTCATAATACATCCATGTGTGATCTGCTTCTCTGAGATGCCACCCACATCGGTTGTCGTGATGATGATGTCTCGGGAAACTGATTGTTGGACTAAACCAAGCACAAAAACCCTGACAGCTGATGGAGCCACTGTCGCACACTGAAATGTGTGGTTTCAGGTATGAAGTGTTATGTTTTAAACCATATTTTAGATGCAGATCAGATATGTTTTGTATGAAAATGATTTTACTGCAAAATGTCCGGTAAATGCAATGCTAAATAAAAGTAATGAAGTTCAAAGTACTTTGAAATGTAGTGAAGTAGAAGGATAAAGTAACATGAAATAGAAATACTCAAAGTACAAATACATCGAAGCTGGCGTCGTCGGCAGGAAAACAACACAGTTGTCGAGGATTTCTGTGACGATGGTGCATTCAGGAGTCTCGGAAAATTGAAACTTCTACCGAGCACAAAAACAGTGACAGCTGATGTAGCCACTGTCGCAAACTGAACTGGGTAGTTTTAGGTAAGAAGTGTTTCTATTTCATTTGCATTGTGCAACCATTGCGAGAATAGCTGTGGAAAAGCGGCAATCGCCCTGTTGTAATTGATCGAAACCCATTTGTAAATGTAATTAACGAGGAGTAAGCGAAGGCAACAGAAGGGGCGGGAACTTTGCGTAAGTGTCCACCATTGTCCAGGTTAACACACTGCAGCTTGTGGAGGAACATATTGTCGGTGTCTACCCCAAACAAAGTCAAAGGGGTTACCCGCATTTTCTTTGTTTTCTTGGCCGGAATAAGCGCTACCATGCCCGGTAGCTGGTGGAGCAGCGCCGCGGTGACCCACGGGCTGATGGCTCTTTTTGCCATGGGCTCCTGGGTTTCCGTCAACAGCCTGTGGGTCGAGCTCCCGGTGGTTGTCAATGTGCTGCCCGAAGGTCAGTGGTATAACTTTCCAAGATATTTACAGATGTCCAGTTACATCCGGGCCTTTATTTGAATGTCGTTGCTTTTATTATTCACACTTCGTCGACCACAGTTGGACTCGACTGTGACGATGTTAGCGTCATCCCAGCTAGCTAAACATTTAACTGAAGACTAAAGGTCTAGTGTTGTGGTTTATACTCAGTTGGCAGTTTATTAGGAACAGTCCCGCAATAGAGAAGTAAGAGAGGTCCATACAGAAAATTCACAAAAATAATAAAGGAAATCTAACAAAACAGCAATATACAGAATATACGATCTTCATCAGTAATGCCTTTTTGTTTTACAGATTCAGGATAAAAGGAGTTTTCTTTCTCAGCATGTTTTTGTTTTTAAATATTTCGAAGCAAATGTTGTCAAATGCACATATGACACATATATGGTACATGGATTGGTGCATAACAGAATAAAGTGAGAAAAAAACGATAAATAATTGATTAGAATACATGCATATAATTAGAAAAGCATTTGAAGATCATCAGAAACACACAAGAGAATACTTGATGGGTAATTTAAAGTGAGCAAACGTAAATCTCAAACATTGTCCCATTTTTTTTCAAAATAAGATGTAAAATTATTGTGTAATATTGTGGGGGGTTTTTTTTATATCTTATTACCCTAACAGATGTTTCCCTTTTCTTGTTTCAGGGTGGAACCTGCCTGCCTACCTCTCAGTGCTGATAGCGTTTGGGAACCTGGGTCCGATAGCAGTGACCATCACACACCACTGTGCTCCGGGACGTTTAAATGAACGCCTGGTGATCCACTGCATCCAGGTGCTGGCGGTGGTGGCGTCGGCTTTTCTAGCCGTCTTCTGGTCACACACTGTCACAATAGCAGGATCGGAAAGGTCGCTGCCCTTCCTGCTCTTCACCTTTGTGTTGTCTTTGGTTTGCTGCACGTCCAACGTCACCTTCCTGCCTTTTATGTTTCGTTACCCGCCTCAGTATATCCGTACTTTCTTCATTGGTCAGGGGTTCAGTGCCTTGTTCCCTTGCATCGTGGCCTTAGGGCAAGGTGTTGGGAAGCTGGAGTGTAAAACAGTGAATGGCACAGTGCAGCCACAGTATTTAAAAGAGAGCTTCCCTGCCCAGAACTTCTTCTGGTTCTTGTGTGTCATGCTGTCAGTCTCAGCTGTAAGCTTCCTGGCTTTGACACGAAGACATACAGAGTCACAGCAAGATACACCGCCGCAGGAGTCTGATAAAGCAGAGGCAGCAAAGAACGGAGAGGAGACTCACCCGCTGCACAACGGAGGGACGCCGGTGTCTGAGGAGCAGGTGCAGGTGGAGGAACAGCCGCCCGCTCAGACGTTCTGGACGCCACGCAATATCTACATGCTGATGCTGCTCGCTGTCTCCAATGCCCTCACCAACGGGGTCCTCCCATCTGTGCAGAGCTTCTCCTGTCTGCCCTATGGCACCATGACCTTTCACCTCTCTGTGGTCCTGGGCAACATCGCAAACCCCCTGGCCTGCTTTCTGGCCATGTTTGTTGTCCTCAGGTGAGAGAATTTTTGTCTTTGTGCTGATGAACGGTTAAACTATTTGTAAGAGCACACCTGTTTTTACCGTTGATGGTTGTGACCATTTGTTCTTTGTCTTCCAGGTCCTCCACAGGTCTGGGCTTCTTGTCTGTCGCAGGGGGAGTATTTGCTGCATATCTCATGGGATTAGCAGCACTCAGCCCCTGTCCACCGCTCCTGGGAAACCCCGCTGGTGTGGCTTTAGTGGTGAGAGCTAATACTCATCTCTAGGCTTATGTGTTTTTTTAATTATTTGATTCTAGTACAGATTTTTCCACATGACTTTTACCAAAAACCACAATTCCTTGAGAAATGAGAATTTTGTGCTAGAAAGACCTATTTTATTCAACAAAAGAGCTAATTATTACCAAATGTTAAATATTGTCTAAAAAAAGAGTATAAATAATATAAAATTTGCTATTTTTTAAAATAAAATTTAACGATTATCTGCTCAAAGACTAAATTGACAAGATTACAAGTCTGACTGACAATCGACAGCTTTTGGTATATGACATTTTTGTATATTGGGCTATGTCCACACTACTAGTAGTTTTTGCTATGTTTTCGTCTCCCGTCCACACAACTCCAGAGTTTTCGAGCACTGATAACAGAGACATTTGTAAATGCTGCTGGCCCCATTTTATTTTGAAAAGTCTGGGGTTGTGTTGAATCTGGACGGACAGTAACTGAGACCTTTGGAAACGATGACGTAGACACTCACAGTCTCTCCTGATTGGCTCTCATCAGCCTCAACTAGCAGTGGTGAATACGACATGATAATGGATATTAGTGTTACTGACCTTGTTGTCTTTGCTAGCAGCTGCTCTTCAGTTCAATTCTCTATTTTAATGCTACAACTGTCTTTGCTGTTCTCGTTCAGTCTATTTTTTGCAACTAATCAACTGCAGAGTAGACAATCCGCTTCCTGTTTACACCGGCCTGCGCATGCTCAGTGTAGGTGATTGCTCATGTATGTGTTTGCTTTCAGGTGTGAAAAATGTAGTAGTAGAGGTAATATTCAGCATTTTCCAATTATTAGTATCGTTATGTTTTTTTAATCGATAGCTGAGTAAACGTGTTGCTGCATTAGATTTTAAAAGGGGAGGGGTAAAACATCTTATTTGGTGATGATGATAATATTAGATAAAACAATTAAATTAAAGAGAAACTTTAGGATGCCAGGTGAATCACTTTACAGGTGAGAACAGCACCAACCAAATAATTCCATTCAGGCTCTTTGCAGCCTGTGCATGCACCTGATAATTACTAATATACACTTCCATATGTAAACACTTATTATATTCACTGTATGCACTGTCAGTTTATTAGGAACATCTAGCTAAAACTAATGTAATCTAATACAACAGTCCTGCAGTCCTGTTCAGTTTTAATTAAAATTGTATTAGACAATTGTTGATTATCATTTTGGACGATTTAGTTTGTGGAGCTGTGTTACATTATACAGAGGTGATTCTGTTAGCTACTTTCACTGATATAAATGGAGTGAACAACATAATAGAAACACCTGGACTGAGTGTCCTTATACAGCAGTAGTTTTGTGTTGGCATATCAGTTCCAAATATCAGTTATCTGTTTCCTTAATTACCAAAAATCAGTATCGGTATCGGCCCTGAAAAAAACATATTAGTGGATCCCTAGTGTAGACAGTCTTGGTGCTATGGCTACTGCAGTTTGACACCCAGCCCTACACATTTCTCACTTCAGAGGAACAAATGTGTGAACAAAGCAAAAAAAAAAACCTAACTGGTATTTATAAATGCAGAATGAGAAGTGAAAACGTGAATATTTCAGACCATGTACACTCTGAAGGTGATACGATACGGTTGTTTGCTTAAATGTTTTGAAACAATTACCTGTCAATCAAATCACATTTACAAACTTGATTTTGATTGATTACTGTTGTGCGATCTGTTCCTGTTATGCGCATTGTATTGGTATTTGTCTTTACGGGGTTTAATACATCTGGCGCCAGATGTTAAACATACTGAAGCTTCAGTTTCATCTCTTCTTTTTCTCCATGACCAACACTGACTGACTTCAGCTGCTTGTTTGCGCCCCCTGCAGGTCGTCTCCTGGATTATTTTCACTGGCCTCTTCTCATATCTGAAGGTGGTGATTGGGACTTTGCTTCATGAGGCGGGTCACGCTGCCCTGCTTTGGTGCGGCATCTTCATCCAGGCCGGCTCCCTGATCGGAGCCCTCACCATGTTCCCCCTCATCAACATCTATCATGTATTTGCCAGAGCACAGGAGTGTGTGGATAACTGCAGTTAGCAGGAGTGAGACATGTAATGGTTTATTTTTAATACACACACACAGCTCCCATTCATTCCTCCTGGGAACTGACTGTTTCGACCATGTTTTTAGGGAAACGCCAGATCTGTTTTGGCCTCATTTTTCTTGAGGAACTCGCCACCGATGAGGCGTCCTCACCTCACCCAGAAGCCTCTGAGCCTGTGAAAGAAAAAACATTCACTCATAATGGGAGAATTGTGTTTCTGCACATTGACCAAGGGGCTGCAAAATGCATATGATGCAGTAATACCACAAGTGCTTTGTGCTCGATTTTTGTAATTGAGGTTGTTTACAGTAGCAAAAACAGCTGATGGATTTTTCCCTGTACAACAGGTCATGTGAGGTTATTTACTCAGGAACTCATCATTCATTCAAAAGCATTAATTTATTCATCCACATTTGTTGCTAATTAATGTGAAATATTACACAGTTAGTTGCAAACTACTGTCTCATCCCTGTTGAAAGGCAAACAGAGCTTTTATTTTTAATTACAGCGACTTTTTAAACGTCTGGCTACCTCTTCCCTTTGATTCCATATGAGCATGAAATACAATTATATAACTTCATCAAAGTCGAATACACAGTTCAGTTATGCAGAAGTCAGTATGATGAAAATTGTATTGTAACGATAAACATTCTTGATTTCATGCCAAAGTGAAGTGTGCCTGAGAAATGTTGAATTTAACAAAACAGAGCGATCATGAATTTCACTTTCCTTTTGTTCCTCATAATGTTTAATACAGACATTTGATGTCATTTACGCACAGTTATGTTATGCTACCTTAAGGGAACAATGTCCTTGATGAATAGCGAAGTAATGCGTTTTGGTAAACAAGGGATTCTGTCATGTCAATCTTTGAAGTAATGATCATGTATATCTTTGATATGCTCTAATACCTTGTAAGCTAATTTCGTTAACCATGCTGCTACAGTACATCACATTAACTTCATTAAACTCTTAAGAACTTTACAGAGGAAGAATATCTGTTCAGTGTGCCTCAACTTTATGGTGGCAGTCCTAATATTTTTCATTTATCAATAATTTGTCAAGTTTTGTGCTGATTTTACTGTTTAATGTTTTAATCGTTACATGGTTGAAAAGGTGCTCTTTCTTTTTTTTGTTGATTTTATTTTTTTTTAATTTTTAAAAAAAATGTAAAAACTGTCTGTAACCCCAGGTATATGCAAATACAGTTTTCCATCCCATTGTCTTGAACTGTATAAGTGTCCCCCTGCCCTTCACTCTGCGTCAGTCTCCTGCCTCAGACCCGCTCTGTGTCAGCTGGCTCACCGTATCCTGGGATACCAATAAACTTGCATCACTACAGCAAACTTGAAACTAAGGACTTGAGTGAATTTTCTTCAACACTTACTAGAATATGACTTTTTTATGACTTACTATACTTAGCATAGCCCATATCACATTAGCTCTAATTTATTAAGGTACAATACAGTATGAAGCACACATTAATTTGTTAAATAAAAATGTAAATTAATCATAGGGGTGCTATTCTTTGATGACTGATGACTGTATTTCTGACCTCTTGATGCTTTAGTTTGGATCTATGCTTTGTTTGAAGCCTTATGTGAGCATATGATTTAGGATTTATCACATATTGGCTTTTGGTAATCAACACATAATTCTAATGTTATCAGTCTTTTCTCTAAAAATTAAATTGGGGATTTCTAGTATCTTTCCCATTGTAAAGCAACAGATGAAATGTGCAGTTTTGCAACTGAACGTCTTAAACACTTCATCCATGTTCACCTCTTCTCCCATGATCCCCTTAAGCAGAATTAATGAATTCTGCAGATTCTTGAATGTGTCTCACTCATTCAGAAAACTGCCTCAGGGAAAAGATATCGGGGAAATGAGGCTGAAAATCACAGCATGTGATGTTCATTGATCTTTAAAGTCCTGACAGTGGAGGTACTGGAGGTTAAGACAATGATCAGTTAAACCAAACATGTGTCATGGTTGGCTACATGATCTCACACCCACTCGCCCCAAGGAGGGTTTAATCCCTTGGCGCACACACAGTTTACTGCACAGGACTTTGGCTTCTCTCTCTCTCTCTCTCTCTCTCTCTCTGCAGAAAACACCAAACTCTCCACCAAACAGCATGTGAGTATCTGCAGGGTTGCATACTATCATACTTTTAATTTTAGTAATAATATGAATAATTTAATGGTTTGAAATTTGTGAACAAAAAGGGGAAAAGTTGTATTTTACTCATGTGCAGTGATGTTTTTCTGAATATGTTGCTGTTTTAAACAGTATATTGATGATTCTTTAATGTTTTAATGTTTATAATCTCAATATCCACAATCAGTGAACAACCTGTCGATGAGAATCATTGAAATGATGGTTGTGCTTCCGGATCTAACAGATAATTATTCACTTATAGTGAACATTTTGCTTCTTTTTTTGAACACGCTGCAAGAATCAGAGAATCATTTTCCTCATTCAGTCACTGATCTAAGTCTCCTCTGCAAGCTGTTTCCCTTTGAGTAAACAATGTACTGGTCAGCTGTTTTCTTAGGTTATGTAATAGCTACCAGCACATCAGGTGGTCATGCTTTCTTTGCTGTATGTCTGATGTTTAGGGTTTGACCCATGAGCCGCCTGAGATCAAAGGGAACAACTTCTAATTTGACGCTTGCATGTAGAGTTTTCAGTATTTAATGTTGTAACTCACATGACTGAGAATAAGCAAAAATCAAACACTGTTGATTGTACAGCCAACAAACAAAGAGAAGACAATGTCCTGAGAAGACAATAAACATTAACTAAATAGAGGAAGAAGTCACGTGGTGTGACAGAGGATGCTTCGTCATGACGACACATTAATCTGGTGAAGTTACCATTAACATGTTAAAACCTTTTTTACTCACTGCAAATATTTCTCATTCTTTGTTACTGCACTGAAGCCAAACCAACACTCAAATTTGCTTTTGTCACTTATAGGGACATTGCATTACTTTAACTATAACCATGACACCTAAACTATCTCTTATCTGAACTATAACGCAATCTTAACCCTAAACCTCACGATAAAACCAAATCTTAACTCTTAAACCGCATGGCTAGCCTTGTGTGGACCAGATTAATACAAATTACTATAATTAGGAATTCTGTTTTTCCTTCTGATTAATTTGATTTAATTTACAAAGGTTCAAGGTTTATTATTCATATTTTTATACGTGCACTTGTTTTATACTTATGTTATTTATGTGGTGACTAACGCATCATATGTGTGGTTGTTTTTATTCTATGATATTCAAATCGTCATACCGCTGAGGAGATGCACTACAGCTGTGAGATGTCAAATAAAGGCCTCTCTGTTGTATTCTATTTTATTCTATTAGTTCGTGGTCCTCACATGTCAAAAACTCAACAGTCGAGGTTCTTTCCAAATATCCAAATATATTACAAAGTTACTCAGTACAGATCTGTAAAATCTAATAGCTGAAGTTTCCTGGAAATAAATTACGGTAGTCATTTTTTATTGAAAACTTCATGTTATTTATTTTTTATCTGTAGACAAATTCCACATTGTCTTGCATGTAATGGTTTATGTTTTAATACAGTTACAGTTACAGTTACACTAGAAATGAACAGGAATGAATTCATACTGAGGATGAGAGTGAACTAATTTAACTCTTATATTTACTGCCTGTGGATTTTTGGAGCCAAATGTTGCCAATTGTTTTGGCACTTGAGGAAAACAAACCGAAAGCACAGAGCTCCGTTCTACTGGAACAACCTGCTACACGATGAGGTTTAAAACTCTGCCTGCTCCCCTATCAAGCTGTACTGCTTTGATGCCCTATGCTAAATGCTAACCTTAGCATGAGCATACTCACAATGGCAATGTGGACATGCTGATGTTTAGCAGGCATGATGTTTACTATATTCACCACCTAATCTTAGCATGTTAGCATGATAGCATTTGCTAATTAGCACTAAACACAGAGAATAGCCGAGACAGCAGAGGTTTTATTACACAAACTAAAAATCTAATCTTACGGAGCTAAATGAAAAGTTATTAGGATTGGGGAACATGAATTCCCAAATAACATTTTATGGCATTCAGTCCAACACTTCATAATGTTTCCCTAAAAAACTAAAAGATCAGAATCCAGATGGATTCATCCGAGAATGTTTTACAAGATTTCATCCAATAGTTACAGATACATTTCCGTCTCAACCAGAGTGGTGGCAAAGAATGATCACGCTTTCAGATTTGACTTAAAGGTCCGAGTCCATCAGAACTAAAATCACCAGTTTGAACTTAACAATTCCTTTTTGTCTCTTTCTAGAGAAAACCATCTGGACATGTCGCTCCTCACCCACCTGCTGGCGTGTCTGTTCGGGATGGGATCCTGGGTGTCCATCAACGGCCTGTGGGTGGAGCTTCCTCTGATTGTCCCTCAGATCCCGGAGGGCTGGTACCTGCCCTCGTACCTCTCGGTCCTGATCCAGATGGCCAACGTCGGGCCTCTCTTCGTCACCCTGATGCATCGCTTCCGGCCCGGCGCCCTGAATGAGACCGCTGTCATATACGTGATCATTGGCCTGGGGACTGTGGCCAGTTTCCTGTTGGGTTTCTTCTGGAAGAAGACGCTTGTGGTGGCAGGTGGTCCCCGCAGTGTAGCCCTCCTCGCCTTAACCTTCTTCCTCGCTGCTGTTGACTGCACCTCCTCCGTCACCTTCCTGCCCTTCACGATGCGCCTCAAGCCTCAGTATCTGACCACCTACTACATTGGGGAGGGTGTGAGCGGCCTCCTGCCGGCATTAGTGGCTCTGATCCAGGGTGTTGGGGTGGTCCACTGCATAAACAGCACACAGTCTCTGAACCACACCATGAACTCCTCCAGCAGCTCCGTGACCTTTGACCTCCAGGCCCAGTATCAGCCAGCAAACTTCTCTGTTGAGGTGTTCTTCTTCTTCCTCAGTGCCATGATGCTGGTGTGTCTGGTGGCTTTCCTGCTGCTGAACCACCACCCAGCTGTGGCCCGGGAGCACCCCAACGGTCGATACACCAACGGAGTGAAAGAGAAATCTCCGAGAAACAGGAAGTGGGTGGAGCGGAAGCCCATGATGGATCCGTACAGACCCACAAACCAGAAGCGCAGAAGCAGCTTCGGCTCCGGCGCTTACAGTTGGATTCAGGTGTTTTACATCTTTGCGGTTCTGGCCTGGGTCAACGCTCTGACCAACGTGGTGCTTCCCTCAGTACAGTCCTACTCATGCCTGCCGTACGGGAACAACGCCTATCACTTATCAGCCACCATGGCTGCCGTGTCCAACCCTTTGGCCTGCTTCATCGCCATGTTCCTCCCCATAAGGTCAGTGCGTCATCACATGATCTGTTCACAGTTCAACACAAAACAGGGCTCATGGCTACATACACTTTTATTTTTAACAGGGTCAGCTAATGTCATTTCTACAGCCCAAAATCACAAATTGACTACAAAATCCTCGACTTACAGAAGGAGAAGTCACAAAAACACAGTTTAATGGGGGAAAAAACGAAGAAACATCAGGAAGTGCAAAAACGTTTAGATAAAAATTAAATAAATTCAGTGTTTTTTTTTCTTTCTTGCAAATAATATGATTCTACATTAAAAATGTATCTAGTTTCCAGATACTGACGCTGATTTCTGCAAAACGTTTAGAAAATGTTGATTTTCGCTGGAAAAAGGTTGAAATCTAGTCAAGGAAATGCGTCAAGCTCTTTCCATGGGAATTAATTACGTCAGATAAATCATGTCAGTCTGTTACTTTATTTTACTTTATAAATGTATCTGAAGAATAACAATGCCAAGACTAGAACGTCTTCAATAACATTCTCAGTCGACCACAGATGAATCATTTTCACACAAACTGACTTCACATATCGGAAACAGGACCGTGACATTACGACTACAAACTTTTCAACATCTTTGGGAAGAAGTTGAGACTTGAGCTGCAAGTAAAACATATTTTTGGTGTCAGTTTATGTCTTTTTTTTTTTTTTTTTAAATGAACTAATTAATTGCTAAATTTCCATCACAATCTCTCAGAGCCCAACTTCAGGTTTAACGGGACTGGAAATAGTGAAAGTTCAGTGTTTTCTGATCAACAAGACTAATGACTAATAATCAACTTATTTCAGCTTATTTCAGCATTAGCACCGTTGCTAACGAATGGTATTTCACTGTGCTCTGGCATTTAGAGAATGAAAGATTAACTGAACATTTTGCAGCTCCACCAGCCATGTGTCCACGTGTTTGTGCTGTTTATATGTTGTCACAGCATGTTGTTAAAATATTGTTAAACCTGTCTGACCTTTGACCTCACAGGTCCCTGCTGCTGATGGGAGCTCTCACAGTGATGGGCAGTGGCGTTGGAGCTTATATAATGAGCATGGCAGTGCTGAGTCCATGTCCACTGCTGGTTAATGACACCTCAGGTGGTTTCATCATGGTGAGTTCATTAGGCTCAAATATCTTCTTCTTCACAAGTTGTAAACATGAATGACTGTTACTGGATCACTACGTGTACTGTGTGTCCAGTGGGGAGACATTTACCTGTCTCTGCTCCTCAGGTGTTGTCCTGGATCATCTTCGTTCTCACTCTGTCCTACGTGAAGGTGATCATAGGCGTGATCCTGCGCGACGAGGGCCACAGCGCCCTCGTGTGGTGCGGAGCCGTGGTGCAGCTGGGCTCCCTGCTGGGAGCCGTGACCATGTTTCCGCTGGTCAGCCTGTACAGCTTCTTCTCATCAGGAGACCCGTGCAACACAAAGTGTCCTTGAATGATGACGTCATGAAGAACAGACTGCAAGCTGTCGAGAGCTCGACTGGATTTCCCTCTTTCTGTCTGTGGGAATCAGTTTGAAGCTTATTTTTTGTGTTTTCCCCTCATGACTCACTTACTTGGAGACATCTGAATCTGAATGTGTCGTTTCAGAGCACAAAGACGAATAATACGAACAAGCTAGTAATAATGTAGCCTTCCTGTCCATGCTGCACCTCCAGTCAAACGATGCTGTCTGATAAATGTGTTTGGGTCAAATTTTGGGTCATTTTTCTACAGTTGTTTAAGTCTCTTAAAAACTTTTCTGTCCGCCTGAAGCAAAAGTCCATTGAACTGACCGATAGAGTGAACATCACACATTCACCAATAAATAATTATTCAATAAAACAAAATACAAGAAGAGAATTTGTGAGTAAAATATAGAAGGATATTTGTTATTTCAAGCTCACTTTACTTGACTTCACTTGACTTTGTCATTAGGTTCAACTTCTTTGTTTTCCTCGTGTGTCCTTTACATTTCTATTTGTATGTAGCTGCTCTAAAAGTTCAGAGTATTGATATTAACACAGTCTGTTACACCTCTGACTACAGCCTGTAGAAAAACCCTCTGTAGCCTCTTTTGTAGGAATAAATGATTTGTAATATAATAATTCTGTAATTAGGTTATTGTTTTTATTGTTTTCATTCAGATGTGTTTTAATCATGTTGTTTATTGTACGATATTATATGACATCATAAAGATATAATCCAAACATCACTTAAGGAACATAATGCGTCTCTTTTCTTTGTAACATGATTGGATGGACACAAACTGGACAATCAGACTTATGGACATAATGAGCAGAATAAAATACAGACCACTGTTATCTATGGAAAAATAAAAAATAGAAAAATAAATAAATACACATATACATACATAACATTTTGGGGTGGATTACATGGCAAATGTACGTGTCCAAATATTCAGAAGCCTGACGCCTGACAAGTCCTGTGTGGGCGTGTACAAACAACACCTGATTGACAGCTGCATCACTCTACTGTGGTAGTTTTGTTGTATCTCTTAATTTTTTCCTTTAATTTACAGCTTTAGCACTGATATTTCTATGTATATTGTGACACCAGCTTAGCTCCGCCCACCTCCGACCTGAGCAGAAGTGCAATCAGAATGAGTGAAAACACCTGTGTGAGTGTGCAGCCTCCATAAGACTCTGTAACCTGGTCCTCCAGTTCATCCCTGAGGTGCTGGACGGGGCGAGGTCACAGCTCTGTGCAGGCGGTCAGGTTCATGAACAGCAAGCTCAGAAAAAGCATTTGTCACAGAGGACTTATCAGACTGAACCCTGAAGTTTACCTAGAACCACAAAAGAACAAAGCTGTGCCTGCAGCTCAGCATGAAACCATCTAATTATAATATATAATCATTTAATTTGCAAAGACCTATGGTTTTCTAAAATCACAACAAATAAAAGAGTATTTCCATATTTCTATCACCATACACAGACCTACTCTAAAATATGAAGTCATCCTTATTTACATAATATTTTCATATCATTATATTTCCTGTACTCCAGCTTCAGAGGCTGAAACCTGCAAATCTGTAAGAGCTCAGTCATTAAGGTGCCATGTTTAACACGAACAATGAGATTACATCAGGGCCACCGTAGAGTTCATATAAACACAAAAACACATGCTGTAACATTTTCATCATCGTTGTCAAACATTAATACAGTATTAAGGATTTAATTAAATGTATATAAGAGCACAATAGTAAACACAATAAACACTGAACTTACTTCCTATTTTTTCCTTGTTTTTTTGATGACACTGTCAATCATAACTATAATCACATAATTTGACCTTTAAAATGAAAGTCCTATCTGACCTGCTGTGTTCAGCTGCTGCCTGGATCTTGTCGTCAGCAGAATAATTCACAGACTGAAGAGAAGCGACACCTGATTTTCCTAATGGACGTAAAAACAGGTGCAAGGCAGCCAAGCAGAAGCAACAAACTGTGAGTCAGCGTGTCCTGATTTTCATAAAAGCTGAGTTTCTGTGCAGCTTGGGACAGAATCAAGAATAATAAATACATTTAAAAAACAGAACACTTCCAGAAAGCAGCAGTTTGTCAGTGCTGAGATTCATCCAGCAGGAGTTCAACAGGCCACAGGGTGTCAGTGTGCACCACAACATCTCCCATCCACACACTGCACTGGAGAAAGCTCCAACAGTAATGTTACACTGGGAAAAGGCTTGTAAAAACAGATTTCTGCAGTGGGATTCTTCTTATTATCAGTGGTGTAGATGAAGTGATCAAACACTGATCTAGAGTCTGAATGACAGGGTGAACCTGTGGACGCAGGACAGTGTAGGTTGATGTATATGTCGGTGAGTGTTGTGGGGTTAATGGTTAATGGTGGCTGGATTGATTTCTCCTCTGCTTTTAGAGCTGCAGCAGAAATCAAACCTGCATTTGGAGCTCCATGCTTCCAAAAACATTGTTAACTAAATATTGTTGTTTTGTTGCATATTGTTTTGTTGAATAATTTGAATGAATAATTATTTCTGGGTAAACTAAATAGAGTTGTCTTACATGTCACTGTTTTTCTGGGCTGCGTTAAAAAAGGGCAAAAAGATTCAAAGATTTACACACAGAGTGATGACAACTGCTCATATATAAATAACGTTTATTTACAATATGACTATATACACAATACATGTGATGATGAGAAGAAGTGTATTCTGGACAGGAACGTCTCTCTTACACCTCTGATTAAAGGTTTACTGTCTCATCAGGAGATTTAGTGAAACAAGGAGCTGAGGAACAGCAGAGTTTGTCAAACTCTGAAGCTCCACAGTTTACAAAGCTCTGCTCATCCCACATCGTCAGGGTGGTCTCAGTGGTCGAGCATACTGACTTTGGCAAAGGAGATCGAGGGTTCGATTCCTGGTCAGTGATATACCAGTGAAAAAAAAAAAGTCAAAAATTAAAGTCAGAACAGGCTGATAATAACCCTCAACACCCTTCCTAACTCTCATGCTCACAGCAAAGGGAACTGCTGCAGAACAATCTCCTCTGAGCTGACAAAAGTGTGGTTTCACACTTCCTCCACTGAAGGTGGAGTTTCAGTGTACAGTCCATCTGAATACCACAGTTTATCATGAGATAACCTTATGTCACAGTTCTGTCAAAAGAAGTGAAGCACACAGGAAGTGTGGTTTTGGCCCTTTTCTTTTCAATAACATCAGGATGAAACTACACTTTCAGATACCAGTCTATCTTTAATAGATAACTATCTGACAACTCTACACTTTTGAATGGGTTGTGGTCATTGTTTCCCTTGTTACATTAAAAGCCTGTAATTCAATCACCTTTGTTGTTTTTCTGTAGACATTAATAATGACCGGCCAGACCTGTGGACTGCCAAACAAAAAGAAGATTTTAAATCCAAGAACCCCTGGTTGGGATCCAAAAACAAAAAATTGGGTAAGTTTGTGTGTGTGTGTGTGTGTGTGTGTGTGTGTGTGTGTGTGTGTGTGTGTGTGTGTGTGTGTGTGTCCTTGGATGTATGTGGAAGAAATGGACCATGCACACATACAGCAGTGGATACAGTAGTTGCATTGTTTGTCTATGCTTCACAGGATGTCTGTTCTGTAGCAGTGGGAACTCCATTGGGATCAACAAGGAGCAAGGTGTATCACTCTCAATAGAATGGATGAACTTTGAAATTCAAGTGTGTGGCCAGGGAAGTAGAACAACAAGTCTGTCAAGCCTTGAAAAATAAGGTGAGGAAACATGCTTTGTCCAAGGTCCACACTCAGGCTGTGAACGTGGCAGAGCAACAGAACGAAGCTGCCACTGAGAATGCGATGGAGGCTATGACTGAGTCCTACATGAAGGGACCTGAAGCTGTGTTTGGAACAGCCTACTGTCTGGCCAAAAAGAACCGACCCTTTCCTGACCATGAGAGTCTCATTGAGCTGCAGGAACTGAGCGGTGTAAAAATGGGCTCAATACTTCATTCACGTTACAGTGCAACACAAATAATACAACGTGTTGACAGTGAGATGCAGAGCAAAATGGTCAGTAGCATTATAGCATCATCCAGTAAGTTAGCTGTCCTAATTGACGAGGCATCTTCTTTAAGTCACAAAGCTGTCATGACAGTTTCTATTAAAGCATCAATTCAAGAAGAAAGCCCTGAGGTCATATTCCTCGAACTTGTTGAACTGGAAGATCAGAGAGCAGATGGCATAGTACAGGTGTTACTCACCTGTTTAACTAATGCTGGCTGTACAGAAGAGTGGCTTCGTGAAAACTGGGTAAAATTTGTATCTGATGGAGCCAGTGTCATGTTAGGAAAGAAGTCAGCAACCAGGCTGACCTTGAGATTCTCAAAGCCTTTTGTATGGCACTGTATGAACCATAGACTTGAACTCGCTGTGTCAGATGCAGTTGATGAGGTAAACTCTGTCCATCACTTGAAAACTTTTATCCAGAAGCTCTGTTCTCTGTTTAGTCCGTGAAACAAAAATGAACGTGAACTTATAAATGCAGCAGCTGAAGTAGGCTCACAACTTCTTCGCATTGGCAGAATCTTGGATGTACGCTGGGTGGCCAGTAGCTTTCGGTCTGTTCGTGCTGTTTGGATCCCTGGGAGCTCTTGTGCTCTTTAAGAATGCTTGCTGTGACGAGAAGAGGTCCACCTCTGATTAAAGGTTTACTGTCTCATCAGGAGATTTAGTGAAACAAGGAGTTGAGGAACAGCAGAGTTTGACCAGTAGAGCTGCTGCTGCTGCTGCTGCTGCTGCTGCTGCTGCTGTCAGTCCCAGTCCAGCGTAGAGGCCGATCCTTCCCCGACTCTCTGGTTCTGGTCTCTCAGTTGGTCTCTGAGTTTCAGGCTGATCAACAGCTGCTGAAGAGAAGAATGAAAAAAACCCTAAATATTATAGAGCTGAGCAGCCAAACTCCATCAAGTCTAGTTCAGCAGCAGAGTCTGTACAACACTGATAACCATTTATAAAAAGAGCTTTCTACTGAGTTCTACTGGATCTACTCACCAGAGACGCTGAGGTGACATTTACCAGAGCTCCTCCCATCAGAGGTGAGGACCTGACACCGGTACAGTCCTGAGTCCTCAGTCCTCAGTCTGGACACATGAAGTCTGATTCGTCCTTCTCTGAGGACGTCTTTGTCGCACTGGACTCGTCCTGAAAACTCTTCATGCTGAGACTCAACACCCTCACGTAGATGATACAGGACTGAGTCTCTGAGATCAGTGATCAGCTGACAGAAGATAATAAGGAAGTCAGGTGGAGTGTGAGGTTTGGTTGTGAAGCTCCACTCCAGTGTGATGTTGTGGTTCTCCTCTGCCTGATAGGAGCTCTGTGTCACGTTCACTACAAATGTTCCTGTTGAGGAGACAGAGAGGGAAAGTGAGGAGCAGACTAACTGAGGACTTGTATCAGTTTCTAGATAATAAAGTGAAGGAGTAAACTAACCACAGACACAGGAGGTGAGTGTGAGGAGCAGCAGGATGCAGCAGATCATCTTCTCCCTGTGAGAGGACACAGAGCTGAAGAGTCACAAACACATTTCCTGGTAAAAGATGGAATTTAGAGCTTCACAAAATGTGTCAGTGTGACTCCAACAGTGTGTGAGGACAGTTCAGAGGGACGATGAGATCAATGTGATGTATTTGATGAACATGTCAGCAGCATTTTAATGCTGACACTGTTTACTGTCAGGTAGTTTCATCTACAACTCTTTCATCACCTGCTGTTTCATATACATCTTCATTTTCACAATAAACAGCAGATAAAACAGTAAGAACAGCAGGAGAAAGACACACACACACACACATACACACACACACACACACGCACACGCGCACACACCGCACACACACACACGCACACCACACATACACACACACACACGCACACACCGCACACACACACGCACACACCACACTCACACACACCACGTAAACCGCACACACACACGCACACACCGCGCACACACACACACACACACGCACGCACACACCACACTCACACACACCACGTACACCACACACACACACACACACACACACACCACACACACACACACCACACACACAAAAACGTGGAGCAGCGCTTGGTCTGGAAACAGTGTAACACACGTCGTTCATACAATGTGGTTATAATTTTCTGTAAGTTTATATAAAGTTAATCATCATTAAAAGCAAAGAAAGTCACTGCACCGCCCGAAGCTCCAGTGATTAAATGAGAAAGAAAAGTCTCTAAAACGTCTTTAAATGTACAGAGAGAAAAAGTCTCTTCAGCTTCTTCTCTAATGTGCAGGTCGACAGTTGTTGAGATTTTAACCTTAAACTGCAGCTTCCTGAGATCTAACAAACACACAACAACCAAGACAACAAACACACTCACACTCACATCACACTAAATGTTCAATTATAACATGTGATCTTCACCCGCTGCATCAAGTTTCCTCCAGAAGCAACACAACAACATCAACTCTGTATTTAGACTTTACCTTCAGTCTCTTCTGTGGTGGTGAAGGAGAAAAAACAGCATCAGTCACAGCAGCATCTCAGTGAGAAGTTCCCCTTTATATAGGGAGAGACGTCTGTGAAATACACCCCCACTGTGATCAGTGATTGGTCCTAGCACAGAGGTTGCGGTTTGTTTTTTAACAATTTACTTGATGGTTGCAGTCTCAAACTCACCCACTTCCTGTTTCTGTGTCAGATGAGATCAGTCACTGTTCATGGCATCAGTCAATCAGCCTCAGACTCCGTCCTCCTGCATGAAGCCTATTCTACCTGACTACAACATGAACACTAAACCATTATCTAATGTTGACACTGTATACAGACACCACTCATTACACAACATCAATACAACATCATCACATCATCATTTCCCATAATATCTTGTATTTAAAGTGAAACTTTTACTGAAGCAACAGCACGAGACGCTTCATGAAGCGCTGCAATGCTCCGACGTGGAGCCTGATGCCGCTCAACTGCTGAATGAGTTGATTTATTAATGACAGAAAACGTCACTAATCACAGTCATCATGATGGACAGTTTGAGACGCACTGGCCGCAAATGATTGACTCTTTGGATTGGAGGAAATAAAACAACAATCAAACGTGCTTTTCTGATGGAAAAAGCTCCATTTATTCATCCATGTTGTTTTGGTGAGAAAGAAAAGTGTCCAAAAGTCAAAGAGTCAAACTTCACAATAAGAGACAGAGAGACAACTGTGAATAAACTGCAGAGGAACCTGGTTGTTTGTGTGTTTCACCTGTAAATGTGAGATATAGAAAGAGAAGCTCTGCCTCAAAAATATCAAGTGACTAAATCATAATGTTTGATTGACAGTAAATCACACAACAGTTAAAGAGCCAAACTTCCACAGTAAGAGAGACAGAGAGATGATTTTGAGCCACTAGGTCACATGACGTGGAATACAATGATCATTTTCAGATATCTTGTTCATGAAAATGCGACGGACGTTAAAGAGAATAAACGTAAGCTACTGTTGTTGTAGTTTTCTTACAACGCTTTTTACTTCTATTTTTATGCTTCTTTTATTTCTGTTAAGCCTCTGTGTGTGATAATGTCCTACACTGATGAGTTTACATTGCCTTCAGATGAATGTTTCAGTCACCACTGTTCAATACTGTGAGATGGGATCAGCACTTTCAGATTTGAGGGAGTTTGTGAACAGTCTGCAGAGTTCTTCTTCTTCTTACTTGTGAATGGTTGGTGTTTGTACTGATGTTGTTTCCTTGTTCTTTCTGATCTGCAGTATTTTGGCCTGATGAGACAAACTGGTACAATTCTGTTTGAACTGTTCACTTCATCAGCTTGTTGCTGCTTCACAGATAAATTAGACTGAAGCTCCAGAGTTTACAAAGGTCTCCTCATCCCACATCGTCAGGTAACAAGAATCAGTTCAGCTCAGTGGTTGACACTACTGACTTTGGTGCAGGAGATCGGGGGTTCGATTCCTGGGTAGGGATCCACCCTTGTGGATATATGGATCAGGTGTCATAGACAGTCCTAAACATGCTACGGCAAGGGGGAGCCAGGACGACAGGTCAGAGAGGAAGTTCATCATCCTCTCAAGAAAGAAAAGGTACATGAGGTACAGAAAATCACCATCATTTCAATGGAAATGAGTAGTCCCCATTCGGGGCATGTAGATGACATACGGGAAACAGGAAATGAGTTGAGGTTGATGTATGCTGTGTGTAGGTTGATGTGTAGGTTGATGTATGCTGTGTGTAGGTTGATGTATGCTGTGTGTATGCATGTATTATCTGTCTGTGGTTAGTATGTAATATATATGAGAAGACAGAAGATCAAACATGAAAAGAGTGAATGTGACACATTAGACACATTAGACACATTAGTCAGGAGACACCATCCAGAACATCAGAGCACTCTACACCTGAATCAGACGGCAAGGAGTCCACAAAGAAAACACGAGGAAAACAAAGGCAGTTGTTTTTATGTCCATGTCTAAAGTCTTTGTATCATAATCTACAAGCTTTTATTCTCCAGGTTCTACAGTCAGTCAGTCAGTAGGTTGTTTCAGAGTCATCAGTTCTGGGTAAACTATATAGAGTAGTCTTACATGTCACTGTTTTTCTGGGCTGCGTTAAAAAAGGGCAAAAAGATTCAAAGATTTACACACAGAGTGATGACAACTGCTCATATATAAAAGTTTATTTACAATATTTAGTTTACCCAGAAATCCCTCAGTAGTATTTGCTCATTGTCACATCATTTCTGCTGCTTGATCTCAGGGAGGAAGGATTATGAAATGACTAAACCAATACTGGCCCACAGACTAGAGAGAGACGACTCTGCATTCTGAGGGAACTATTCCTTATTCCTTAGTCCATCCACAGGAATGACACCTATTCTCTCACTTGGCAAGTCAGTAGTTTCTTTTGTAAACTGTCTCTTTGAACAGCTGATTTGCAACAGATAGCGTGGGCCAGAGTGAGCCACTATTATAAAATGATCAGGAGCAGTTTGTAGGTATTACTGGTCACACAGGCAGCCTGCATGAATGTAAAGTATACATGAGGCAAACATGGTGTTTCAGTCATTTTTGGAACATTTATTTAATAATAATTATTCATTCAAATTATTCAACAAAACAATATGTAACAAAACAACAATATTTAGTTAACAATGTTTTTGGAAGCATGGAGCTCCAAATGCAGGTTTGATTTCTGCTGCAGCTCTAAAAGCAGAGGAGAAATCAATCCAGCCACCATTAACCATTAACCCCACAACACTCACCGACATATACATCAACCTACACTGTCCTGCGTCCACAGGTTCACCCTGTCATTCAGACTCTAGATCAGTGTTTGATCACTTCATCTACACCACTGATAATAAGAAGAATCCCACTGCAGAAATCTGTTTTTACAAGCCTTTTCCCAGTGTAACATTACTGTTGGAGCTTTCTCCAGTGCAGTGTGTGGATGGGAGATGTTGTGGTGCACACTGACACCCTGTGGCCTGTTGAGCTCCTGCTGGATGAATCTCAGCACTGACAAACTGCTGCTTTCTGGAAGTGTTTTGTTTTTTAAATGTATTTACAAGACTTAAGGGTGTTTTGTGCGACTGTTTTTATTTTAAGGAAACTATAACTTAGACTTATTATCACTGCTTTGTGACTTTTGAAGTTAAAATCGTAGAACAACACGTGCTCTGGAAACCCTTCTGTTAGGTGCTGTATTTGCAGCTCACGTGTGCTCAAATTCATGAAGATGTTTTTTGAATTGGTTTGTGTCTTCTTAAGTTGCTTGGGCCGATTGCGCGGTTATTTTCCGTAAAGTCTAAGTTACTGTGGTTAGTGGTGCTGGGCTGTGTCTAATGCCTAGTGGGATATCTGCACAGTGTTTCACAAACACTGTGTGAAATTAGTGGTGCTCTGCTGGGCCGTGTCTAAGATAAATGTTTATCTTAGTGGTATCTGCACAGATACACATCAAGTCAGATTTTCTCCTCATCTCTTAGTCATATGGGACAGATTTTCTCCTCAACCACAACATCACAGTGGAGTGGAGCTTCACAACCAAACCTCACACTCCATCTGACTTCCTTATTATCTTCCGATCTTATGATCACTGATCTCAGAGCCTCAGTCCTGTATCATCTACGTGAGGGTGTTGAGTCCCCAGAGTCTCTGGATGAACAGTTTTCAGGACGAGTTGTTGAGTCTTGGTTGCAGTATTTTCTCTGTGTCTCACACTAGAGAAGAAGCGACTTTTTCGCGACTTTTTCGCTTCTTCTCTAATGTTTTTAATGATGATTAACTAACTATATAAACTTACTTAAAATTATAACCACATTGTATGATTGTATGAACGACGTGTGTTACACTGTTTCCAGACCAAGCGTTGCTCCACGTTTTTGTGTGTGTGTGTGTGTGTGTGTGTGTCTTTCTCCTGCTGTTCTTACTGTTTTATCTGCTGTTTATTGTGAAAATGAAGATGTATATGAAACAGCAGGTGATGAAAGAGTTGTAGATGAAACTACCTGACAGTAAACAGTGTCAGCATTAAAATGCTGCTGACATGTTCATCAAATACATCACATTGATCTCATCGTCCCTCTGAACTGTCCTCACACACTGTTGGAGTCACACTGACACATTTTGTGAAGCTCTAAATTCCATCTTTTACCAGGAAATGTGTTTGTGACTCTTCAGCTCTGTCTCCTCTCACAGGGAGAAGATGATCTGCTGCATCCTGCTGCTCCTCACACTGACCTCCTGTGTCTGTGGTTAGTTTACTCCTTCACTTTATTATCTAGTCCTCAGTTAGTCTGCTCCTCACTTTCCCTCTCTGTCTCCTCAACAGGAACATTTGTAGTGAACGTGACACAGAGCTCCTATCAGGCAGAGGAGAACCACAACATCACACTGGAGTGGAGCTTCACAACCAAACCTCACACTCCATCTGACTTCCTTATTATCTTCTGTCAGCTGATCACTGATCTCAGAGCCTCAGTCCTGTATCATCTACGTGAGGGTGTCGAGTCCCCAGAGTCTCAGGATGAACAGTTTTCAGGACGAGTCC
>NW_019525505.1:668290-668886 GCF_002814215.2 Seriola lalandi dorsalis
GGGGAAGGATCGGCCTCTACGCTGGACTGGGACTGACAGCAGCAGCAGCAGCAGCAGCAGCAGCAGCAGCAGCAGCAGCAGCTCTACTGGTCAAACTCTGCTGTTCCTCAACTCCTTGTTTCACTAAATCTCCTGATGAGACAGTAAACCTTTAATCAGAGGTGTAAGAGAGACGTTCCTGTCCAGAATACACTTCTTCTTTCTTCATCACATGTATTGTGTATATATTCATATTGTAAATAAACGTTATTTATATATGAGCAGTTGTCATCACTCTGTGTGTAAATCTTTGAATCTTTTTGCCCTTTTTTAACACAGCCCAGAAAAACAGTGACATGTAAGACTACTCTATTTAGTTTACCCAGAAATCCCTCAGTAGTATTTGCTCATTGTCACATAATTTCTGCTGCTTGATCTCAGGGAGGAAGGATTATGAAATGACTAAACCAATACTGGCCCACAGACTAGAGAGAGACGACTCTGCATTCTGAGGGAACTATTCCTTATTCCTTAGTCCATCCACAGGAATGACACCTATTCTCTCACTTGGCAAGTCAGTAGTTTCTTTTGTAAACTGTCTCTTTGAACAGCTGATT
>NW_019525505.1:668906-674714 GCF_002814215.2 Seriola lalandi dorsalis
GTCGGGGAAGGATCGGCCTCTACGCTGGACTGGGACTGACAGCAGCAGCAGCAGCAGCAGCAGCAGCAGCAGCTCTACTGGTCAAACTCTGCTGTTCCTCAACTCCTTGTTTCACTAAATCTCCTGATGAGACAGTAAACCTTTAATCAGAGGTGTAAGAGAGACGTTCCTGTCCAGAATACACTTTCTTCTTTCTTCATCACATGTATTGTGTATATATGTATATTGTAAATAAACGTTATTTATATATGAGCAGTTGTCATCACTCTGTGTGTAAATCTTTGAATCTTTTGCCGTTTTTTAACGCAGCCCAGAAAAACAGTGACATGTAATTAGATTAGATTAGATTAGATTAACTTTATTAATCCCACAACTGGGATATTCATTTACCACAGCAGAAAATAAACATCTATAGAATAAACATCTATGGAAATATACACCAAAAATATACCAAATATACACTAATAAATACAATATACACAATACACACAAAATGTACATGAAAAAGTGCAAGTTTGCACATGGTCAGGAAGAGCAGGAGTTGTGGAGTCTGACAGCTGCTGGAATGAAGGACGTTGTGCACATGATGCTACACTTTCGAAACTCTGAGATGTTGTGGTGCACACTGACACCCTGTGGCCTGTTGAACTCCTGCTGGATGAATCTCAGCACTGACAAACTGCTGCTTTCTGGAAGTGTTTTGTTTTTTAAATGTATTTACAAGACTTAAGGGTGTTTTTGTGCGACTGTTTTTATTTTAAGGAAACTATAACTCAGATTTATTATCACTGCTTTGTGACTTTTGAAGTTAAAATCATAGAGCAACAGGCCACAGGGTGTCAGTGTGCACCACAACATCTCCCATCCACACACTGCACTGGAGAAAGCTCCAACAGTAATGTTACACTGGGAAAAGGCTTGTAAAAACAGATTTCTGCAGTGGATGAAGTGATCAAACACTGATCTAGAGTCTGAATGACAGGGTGAACCTGTGGACGCAGGACAGTGTAGGTTGATGTATATGTCGGTGAGTGTTGTGGGGTTAATGGTTAATGGTGGCTGGATTGATTTCTCCTCTGCTTTTAGAGCTGCAGCAGAAATCAAACCTGCATTTGGAGCTCCATGCTTCCAAAAACAATCCTGCTGTTTTCTCTGGTTTCTTATGTTTGGAAACCCTGCAGTGATCTCTGTCCCGCCACACAATTAAAATACTTAAGTTATTTCATTACATGTTTTTATTATACTTTAGTTTATCTGCATAACATTTTTTGAATCATGTGACTGTATATTATTTGAAGTTGAGGCCTGGGATCCTCTGGGTTTCAAGTCTTTCCTGACACATCACACTCATTGTTCTCATTCACTTTTGCACCATTTCAACTGTTTAAAATAAACTTTGAACTATGAAGGTTGAATCAACACTCAAGCACATTGGTTAGTCTGTATATAAGAGAGTTTGCAAATACCTCAGACTGAAGCCGTGTGATGACTAACTACACTGACAACTCCTAACAGCACGTCGGTGACATTCCCGACACCTTGAAACAGCTGCATCAGTAAACATCAGCATCATCACGCACACGCACACACACTGATGACGCCGTACAGATGAAAGAGATGAAGACTTGTTTATTGACAAGTACACAAAATAGATCACAAAGCAGAAATATGCGTTACAGACTAACAATAACCTCCTGGTAAACATTTCAGTACGGCTTCTCTCATGCCCTTCACTAACATGGATTAAGACTCATAAATACAAATAAAACTGGGAACAAGTGTGTGAGCCTGTTCAGTTACACACAAACACTTTAGTACATAAACCACAGTATGTAGGTAACCATGTAAAAGAAGCTGTATGATAAACATGGATAAACTGAGCACATGCTAAGAGAATAAATATGAAAATACAAAAACAAAACATTAAAGAATTCATATATTTGTATTGCTGTTCATCGTTATTAAGTATTCTTTGGATTAGAGACCTTCTCAGGTTCAATGCTGATTGTTTACATTCTCACACAGACCGATGCTTCCTGCACGTTGCATAGCTTCCAGGGAGTAATAAAAAGTCAAGCTTCGTCAAGACTGAGATGATTTTTCTTCTTTGATAAAAGTCCATCTAGTTTCACCTTAGCCAACAGTTCATGTTATTCTCAAGTCAGTGTGCAGTCCATATTATTTTTACCTCAACAACGACAAGATGACTCAGTATCTTGTGACCACACGTGTTTTTTTTTTGTTTTTTTTTGTGCTGTTCAAGTGCATAAAGGCAGAAGAACCTGGTTCGAGGTTTTGGGAATCGTATCAGCTGGAAAGTTTTGCCATCCCTGTTTGACTTCAAGTGACAGAAACTTGTTTTAACCGAATAAAAAAAAAAAATGAATACCACGGTTTTAGTGGTTAAGTGCTTGTTGTTGGTTGTGAATACTACAGAAGCTGAGAAAGGTCATACTGGTAAATGTTTTTTTAAATCATCAGGAGAAAACGATTTTTTTGTTATCCTGAGATAACCGGATAGTTATCTGGTTATCTGGAGATAACAGAGCCCGTTTTCTCATTATAACGACTTTGTGGAGCTGTAAAGTGAAAATGTCAGAACGACGCATTGATCAACGCATCAGAGAATATTTCAATCAAGGGCAGAAATCACACTGTGTCTTTTTCATATGAGATCATTTTCAGATCCTCGTCAGCTAACGAGTTACTAACGACTGTTGCTAAGGAGGAGCGTTACCGTGACTTAGTGCGTGAGGTTCAGTCAAAATCGTTTTCTGCCGATGATATCTCGTTATCTCGGAATAACGAGCTTCGTTATCTCGAGATAACGAGATAACAAAAAATACTCGCCAGTCCGGCCGCTCTCGGCTTCCGTAGAATACAGGAAATGGATTCGGTTTTTAGCAACTCTAACTTGCCAAACAAATATGATTTAAAGCAAGACCGCGCAACTTTTAACACCAGAGCCGACACATTCTTCCTGTTACAAATGAAAAGTTGATTCATAAGAAATAAAACAAAACCCCTTCATCGATTCAACACACTGATGTTTTGCTATTCCGACCTCATTTGGTCTGGTATGACCATTAGCTTATGGTGGCTAATGTTAGCTAATGTTAGCAAACTCTAGACGGATATTACTGTGTAACGGACATTGCTGACTTTATGACAATCCTGTCTTTGTGCTAGTGTTACAGTATGTCTTAGCATTTTACCATTACCCCATAATTGTCACTTGCGGCCGCAGCAGCCACTCAACAGAAGTTACATTATCTCACTTTCATTTCGAATTTTGAGGTTGAACTTGTGAAGCCACATCTTTCCGTCTCCAGTCAAAGGCACTTCTCTGTTAAACTGTCTCTGTAAAGCCAGATATGCAAACTGAAGCAGTACAGACACTGTATATACAAATTACACAACACATAGGCACTGAATCATTTACAAACTGCAGCAAGAAAACACATATAAAACAATTCTTGGTCCCCTAAAAGCATATTTTATACCATGTTGTGTGTGTGTGTGTGTGTGTGTGTGCGTGTGTGTGTGTGTGTGGCAGGTTTGGTTGCTACATACTCAATCTACATGTCTTAAAAAAAGTCAGTCATGTGATTTACTCCTTGGATAATTTCTGCATAAAAGCTTTATATATGAAAAACAAGGCACGTGTTGGACCCTGGTCGTCTCGACGATACATTTACAATTGTTCTCCTCGGATTTCCTTCGAGCTGCTTCGTGCACGCTGTAGTCCGAACATGCAGAGCGCAGAGTCGCCTTCGTTTGTTTTTTCCCTTTTTTGTTTGTTTTCTGTGTCAGTTTTGCAGGTGACGGGAAACTACGCGTGGCTGTGGACGGAGATGCTGGACAGGTCGTTCCTGATGATCTCATTGACTGTAAAGGAAAAGAGAGAGAGAACAGGACGGTCCGTGAGTCAGTCACCATCCTGAGTGTTGGACAAGTGTGGACGAGTGTTCACAAGAAGCGTCATAAGCATTAATATTCAGCCATCAGACAAATCTAAGTCCAGTATTTTCTCTTCTTAATGTCAACGTCAATTTGACATAGACTACTGACCACAGCTGATACTGATATTTTGTTGGTTTTAATGAAGCATCAACCTCGAAGGCTGAAACATGCAGCATCAACACTGAAAAACTAAAACCTGCAGTTCCTCTAATGGCCACTAGAGTCTGGCTCCAACAGTGAGTCAGTCCCCATAGACTCCCATGTTAAAATGTCCAACTTTACAGCAGAAATAAACATGTTTACAGCCTGGTACAAAAACAGTTTTGGTCTCTAGAGCTAATTTCCTCCTTCATGACACCTGTTTATATAACTCACCTGTTTACATTTTATTAAGGCTTAAAGTTATGGAGAATTGAGGGCGTGGCCTCTTTGAGTGACAGCTTGCCACAAACTGTTTCGCACCAAAGTCTCTGCCCCACACACGCCCCTCCTCTTTGGATTTTTGGATTAGCTGGGAGTTAGGGGCGGAGTCAGACACTACCAAGATGGCGACGGTGGAGCAGCTCACGCTGAGCTTCAAAACTGCTCTTCAGAAACCTGTGGGTGACATCTATGGTTTTAAGTTGTGTTGTTACATAACCAAAATCTAAAGTCCTCCAAACACCATAATTTTTTATTTTTATATTGCACATGTATAGAACAGCCTACATTGCATTGTAAATTGATGTTGTATATAGTATATCTAATTTATCCTATTTATTCTAGACCGTTTCTATTCTTTTTTTAAATTTCTTATTAGATTTTGCCCCTTGTGCTGCTATTCTTTTGTGCTGTGTGTCAAATTATAATTTCCTGTACGAGGACCAATAGAGGTACATCTTAATATTATCTTATCTTGACATATAAAATACCAACATTCTAGTAGTGAGTCGTGATGTCAACACGATTTTCATTTCCCACCAGAATAACCAACGATAGAATCGTTAGAATTCAACGTCTTTCTGGTGTTACGTTGTCATCCAAGCTCATTGAAAACAGAAACAACAATCTGAAAGACACTAAAACAGACTTCATATCGCTGAGGGAATCTGCAGCATCTGGTGAGAATTCGCTGTCAGTTTGTCACTATGACTGACATCTTTCATATTACACAATACACAGTTTCTTCATTAATATCCAAATATTCATTAGCTTTAAGGCTCCATTTTCCACCAGTGTGAATATAATTCTCTGAGCTCTAAGCAGTAAGATGTGTCATTTCCTCTGAGCCCACCTAATAGAATCACTGTATATATGAGGTCCCCAGACCTTTTTTATCAGGAGAGATGATGCAACCTCCTGCTGTCTCTGAAGGATCCAGCTGCACTTGTTTATCTGGTTTAATCAGCTGTGTGCTTTGGCTGACAGAGGTGGGATGATCCAAGAGCAGCTACAGACTGTCTGAAGCTAAACCAGAAAAATATATAGATATCAATTCACTGATAACAATAACACAGAAAAGGACAAATCAGTCATTTTTTTTGGGGGGGGGTTGAGATGCTTCATTTTTCATTAGCGTTTACTGTTCTTATCTGTGAACTCATTCATTACTTTGAAGAGAGTCTCCACAACTCTTTCCCTTCCAGTTCCCTCTTTAATCTGCTTCTCACTTTTCTAATCAGTATCCAGGTCCAGGTTCCAAGTCCAGGTTCAGGGCCCCTCTCACAGGGATGAGAAATGTGAGGGGGGAACACCCCTGGATCCGGCCTTCAGAATCTGAGCCAGTGGACTGAGGGAGGAATTCCCTCTGACTCTGACTGACTGGACACTGGGAGAGCAGCCTGGAAACCTGAGATCCCCCACCCC
>NW_019525505.1:674734-685357 GCF_002814215.2 Seriola lalandi dorsalis
CCAATACAATGGAAGGATTTTTTTTTACAATTTTCATCAGGCAGCGCAGCAACCCTCCATTCGATGACCAAGCATGGACACAGCTGCTTCCTAACAGAAATAACACTCACATCCAAACATGAAAAAAAAAAATGTTGAGCTGTTTTGGAAGGCATTTTTAAACTAGAATCCCCTCCCGGTGGGTGTCCGCCTCCTCCACTCAGACTAGCTCCAGGTCACATCCCTGTTTATCCAGAGTCAGAGAAAATATGAACCGTTTGTGTGAAACTTTGTCATAATTGCTGGGGAGGTGTTGCTTGTGTAACGGCTAAAAAGTGTTTTGTGAGGTCACACTGACCTTGACCTTTGACCTTTGACCACCAAAGTCTAATCAGTTCATCCTTGAGTCCATGAATGTTTGTGCCAAATTTGAATTAGTTCCTCAAAGACGTTACTGAGATATCGCGTCTACAAGAACGGGACAGACAACCTCACGGCTCCTCTGACTGTCGCCGACGCAGAGACATCAAAAACAAAACCTAAAAGTGTCGTCATCACCTCCACAACTGAGGAGGAAGCCAAAATAAAAAGTGTAGGTGGACAACAACAAATCACCTGAGGCCCGACCTGAAAGTGATTCTCTTGTTGATTGACGGCTCTTAATAAAGGAAACAGGCAGATGTCTTGAGGTTTTGATAACTTCGCCACAGCAGAGATCTCACATGAGCGTGTCACAGAAACACATGGACACATTGAACCTGTTACGTGTCGATGAAGACGGGGGGTGCGATTCACAGCAGTATGTCTGAGCGAGGAACTTGGCAGTGCGGAGGAAACCGGTGGAGGCAGCAGTGACATTTATATTCAGGTGTTTTAAATCACTCGCACTTGATCCAGCAGATGGTTGAGATAAATACGGACTCATCCTCGAGGTTCAAGAATTTCAAATTAAAGGAGCAAACCATATCTGTGTCATGTATACTTCACTGACAAACATCTTCCATACGTTTTACGTTGATTTCATACATTTAAGGCAATGCTTTCATTCTTTCCATTCTGTCACTTCTGTATCATAATAGAAACTTGCTTTAAGTATTTCATGCATTATAATTTTTTTGCATGTTTTTTTTTTGTGTACGATACTGAAGATGTGAGTATGGGATGTTCAATTTACTTGACATCTTTTTAATTATTCCAACAACAAACTGAAGCTCATGGAGAGAGCTGAAACTATTCATTGATTAGTCGATCCACAAACATTTAGCAAATATTTTGACTATGGATTCAATATTTTTTTGTATCATTTTGGGCATTTTTGCCTTTTTTTTAATTAGACAGCTGCAGTGAGAGAGAGAGAGACAGGAAAGTCAGGGAGAGAGAGGGGGGATGACACGCAGCACAGGTCGGATTCAAACCAGACTATGGATTAATTGTTTAAGTTCTTCTTTTAAGCAGATATGACAAATATTTGCTAATTTCAGCTTTTCAAATGTGAGGATTTTCTGCTTTTCTCTGTTTAATGATTGTTAATTGAACATCTTTTGGTTTGGGGCTGTTGGCTGAACATAATCAGACATTTGAAGACATCTCCTTGGGCTTTGGGGAAATGGTGATCAGCATTTTTCTCTATTTTCTGACATTTACGTAAGAATAAATGAGAAAATAAGAAAATAATGTAGAAAATAATCCTCATATTAATCAGAAATCACAATAACCGTTTCTCACCATTTCTTTTTCACCAACCGACCCCGAGCCTTGGATGTCAGATGGATGTTTACTGCACCACCATGGAGCATTCTCACACAACAACATGCAGTTTAGGTGAATAAATAAAATTAGAAGGTGATCACTGTCAAACAAGTTTTTTTGTGTGTGTTTTATAAGTTATTAGCTAAAAGCCAAGCCACAGTTTTTTCTCTTTAGTGGATAAACTGCATATCTTCTAACGACTTGAGATCATAAAATCTCCTTCCTGAATGAAGCCTGTACCCGTCACACCTGAGCCTCAGTCTCATCAGGATCAGTGGCTGCTCTGTTGTGTTAACGGTAAGTTTAAAATGATCCGTTTTCCTGTGTGTATGTTGAGGCAAGATGTTTTCTAACGACCCGCATCAGGACATGCTGCCACCAGGCGTGTGAGTGTGAGAATACGACCAGTGTTACCAGAAGAAGACATAGTTGAACCTGAAGAAATAAACAGTCAGACCTCATCTCCACCCTCCTGCAGGCTGCTGTTCAGCTGCCATGTGTGAACTGACTGACCTCCGCTGCTCTGTTTGATCTGGCTTTGACCTCCGGAGCATCTGGAGGCGGAGGGATATATCCTTTAAGTTCAAAACCTCCATTACACGCACTTTTCAACACGTACTTAGATCCAGGCCGTAAGTTCAAGGCGTCGAGACATCGTCAAACCTCCACATGGTGTCATCACCTGTCTGGCAACTATCAAAATCACGGATGAATTATGGTGTTCAGATATTTTTCCTCACGCCACATCACGCAGCACATGTGGCAGAGTATCTCTCACATAATGAAACGGTAAAAAGAGAAATTTATTCTGATATAAAACAAAGGAAAAGCAGTAGTAAAACTTTATCTTTCGTCCGACTGAGGCCTCAACATTTACTGTTTACGTGTCTGTTGCCATGGCCCACTTTTCACTGTGCTGTCACATTTGATGTCGAGGATCTAATTGAAAAAAAGGAAAAAAAAAAAGTCGATCTATTGATCTCTAAGTGTGTTTACAACAAAGTCCTAAAAATAGGCGCCGCACCAGTGTGACATCTGTGTCACGAGGCTCTGTGGACACATTGATTCACTCCACAGACGTTTGACTGATAGAGACGGTTCAAACATCAAAGTCAGCATCAGCAAACACAGTGACTTTTTAAATTTAGTTTTGTTTTTGTGCTTTTGATTTGATTTGAATGATCAATTAAATCTGATTAAATTGAAAAAATAATACAAATACATTTGAGAAAACGATCACAAGGTCCATTTAGTAGCTGTTCTGGGGCTTTCAGTCATATCACATGGTCTTCATCAGCAGATGGAGTTTTCCCAGTTGCCGTTGCATTGTAGATGTTCAAATTTTCACTTTTCCTTTAAGGACTTCTCATCCATTTAAAGCTGAGGTCTTGATAAAACTGGGAAAACTCCCATCTGCTGATGAAGACCATCTGATATGACATAAAGCTCCAGAACAGTTACTAAATTGACCTTCACTTCTCACTTCTAGTGAGATTGTTTAATTCCTGTTTTCAAAGTTGGGAATGAATTTTGAACATCAGATTTTAAACCAGTACAGATGAGAAGTCGTTTAAGAAAAAAATGGGAATTTGAACATTTACTACTCCATGACAACTGGGCGTATTCCATCTGCTGATGAAGACCATCTGATATGACTGAAAGCTCCAGAACAGCTACTACATGAAGCTTGTAGTGAGATTGTTTTTGCATCTCCTGTTTCCATGTTTACAAGGCAGAACAGAAGATATTATGAAAAGGTTCCCTGTATGTGGATTATCCAGATAACAGTCTTATTCTTATACACTTAAACCCTGCGTGTGACCAATAACACCTGATTATCCTGAGAGTGTTGTAATGTTACAGAGGGACCTTGTCATTGTGTCTAACTTCACAGTCATTTAATAGCAGGAAGGTGGCATTTGATATGAAATAATCCAGGAACTGGTTTCCTGTCCCATGGAGGCCCAGAGCAGCTGGGGCTGACTGATACAGCCCGGTGCTCCCACCAGGAAGCCCCGAGACCAACGAGGAACTCCCAAACAATTAGCAGGACACCCCTGTTTGCCTCATTAAGGGCAGAAACGCGTCAACACGATCCAGCCTGTAACAACAGCACACTGCAGAGGAACTGATCAGACGGCGAGATACTCAACAGCCTCTCTGACCGCCGTGAATAAATCAGCTGGGAGACCAGGACAGAGACAATGAGAGAAAAAGGAGGGGGGGGGGGGCAGAAAATACCACAACCCCCAAACCCCCGGTTACTGCCACGTCAAGTCCAGGCCACAAGCCACGAGATGTTCTTGGCCCACATTACAAGGCTCCTACTGGGTTACTGCAAGTCAGTCCCACAGAGCAGTTTTGTAGTTCACCACGGCCGTCGCCAAGTTTTTTTTTAAACCAGGTATTAATAAAAAAAAAGAAAATGACAGACAATAGAGCTTTGGAGAGAAGGGAACTCTGTAGGCCTTTATAAAAAGTAGACTTCAGCTAAATATTACCACTATGACAATGTTCCTTCACACACACAGCATGGAAACCTCTGCTGAAATGTGACCAGAACAACAAGCCTATTATACATATATGTATATAAATAAGACCTTTGTGGAATTTCCCGACCTTGTCGTCAGTCCACCACAGACTGAAATATCTCAACAATTACTGGACGGATTCTCATGGCATTGCTACAGACATTCACGGTCCCCAGAGGATGAATCCTACTGACTTTGGTCATTCTGTGACTTTTCATCATCATGTAAAAATTCAGTTCGCTCAGTACGTTGGTTTGTGACCAAACACCTGCAAATTTAATGACATTCCCATCATCCTTAGCTGCACTTTGTGTTTAGCGTGGATTAGTAAACGTTAGAATGCTAGCACATTAAACTAAGATGGTGAACATGGCAAATTTAAACCTCACAGAGCTGCTACTGTTGCTATAGACTCTTAGAAAAAGGTTTGTTTTTTCTTTTTCACGATATTATAAAAGCGTAACAAGAAACGTTGCGAGCGTTAGCGTTAGCTTATATACAGACTGTGGGGTGTTCCACTTAGAGCTCCCCCTGGAGGCCTGGAGCTCTTCTATCGTGTTGTCTGGATATGCAGTGATTTTTCTGTTGCATTTGTTTTGGAGGCTCATGTGTTTTTGTTGTTGCATTGTTTCTGAACTTGCAGCGTGTCTGCTCCTCTTCCTGCAGCATGTTCTTTCATTTGCAGCACGTTTCTATTCTTGGAATTGTTTTGTATTTCCATATGCTTTTTTGAATGCATCGTTTCTGTATTTTGCATCTCGTCATTACATCTCGTCTCTAATGGAAGTGTTTTGAGCCGTTGCAGCTTGGTTGCCCTTGTTGGCCACCGTAGATTTATGCCTCTCTGTATATTTAAATGAGCTGGAAAAAATATTAGAATAAACTATAATTTAGACCACCACAAAGTAAAGTCTCAAACAGAGAGAATAGCACTAAAACACAACCAATTAAAGTCATAAGGTCAAAGTAAACTTTTTAAGTAAGGTTGCCTTTTATTGCAGGGCTGTTACATTACATCATGCTGGTGTTTTTTTTTTTCTTTGTTGGCCACTCACTGCATTTAGCAATGAATCAAAATGTGCAACTGGCCACATATAATACATAACAGATGTGCATACTGATGAACATGTGAAATATAATCCAAAACCACAAATTAATAAAAAGAGAAGCTGATAATTTATTCAAACCATAAATGTAACATCGGTGTAAAGTTTGAAAATACTGTTTAATTTGATCAAACAAACTAATGATAAATGTCGCTTCTTGGCTGTAAAATAGTTTGAGGAAGCGAGAGAGTTTTAAATCAGATTCAGTGAGGTATTACTCACCATTCACTCTCATATTCTTTGCCTATGATCATCTGAAGCCTCAGGTCGTCAATTGTGCTGCTCTGACATCGAACAAGGCCACAACACGCCGTTAAAAAAAAAACATGTCTTGATGCTATTTGGCTCAGCTCTGACTTCAAAAAGCACATGTTTTGCTCATGTTACCTCACCGCTGACAAAGGTCTTCGGCACACTACTGTGCAATATAACGTATGGCTTTGGCCGCCTCTTCCAGACTCTGTGCGAGCCAAGGGGAAGCGTGCAAACCTCTGCAGTCAGCACAGTTTTATGGCGGCTTGGCCGAGGCCTCCATCGCTCTCAGCCTCAGCAGCAGCCCTGCGCCCTGCACCCTGCAGCCTATATCTCCGGCTTGAGGCCAGAGAGAGATCCGATTCAGACTTTCCATGAGCAGACATGTTTGCAACTCTCTCAGGGGGTGGTGTGAAAAAATGTTTAAAACAGGGGGGTCCTGATGAATATGAGAGGCCTGAACTAACAGACAGAAGATATCAGACAATAGGGCAACAATGAAGTTTGGGTGGGAGGTGAAAAACACCTGACAGGAGTCGTTAAACATTCAAGTGTTTGAAAGTTATTTGAGTCAAATTGTTGTGAAATTAAATCAAACGTCTCCACGTTAAATGAGTAAATGATAATGATTAAGTACAGATCATTATATACTGAATAACAGCCTTTTATATATGAATATTTTCATTGACAATCAGCTCTTTAAAAGTCTCAGGTATCATTGACTGAGTTTTAACAAGCACACCTGACAAGAAATTACAGTAACGCTGCACCTGAACGAAGCCAAACAGCAAAAAGTGCTGCCAAACTCTGCCAAAGGTTTTAATGAAGTGAGAAGCCGCATTTATTTTAGTAAGATTTCCTTCAATTTGCCAATGAAAACAAGAGTAATTGTGGCACAGCACCTCAGAAATGTCCATTATGGCTGTTACTTTAATTCCTTCAGTTCTTTGAACATAGAAATCCTCAGAGACGTGAGCAGTGGTGGCACCAGTTACAACATAATTACAAATCAAAACTGTAGGTCTAGCCGTCCAAACGTCCCTGCAGACAGGGCTAACAAGTGTTAATGTATTTACCCAGACTGTTCAGAGGAAGTGGCGATGGGAGCAGTCTGAGTCCTGCTGTCTGCGTCTTGTTCAGGAAGCTGAAGCCAGACGATTCAGCAGGGGCCCTGGTGTTGGATCAAAGCTTTGCTGCTCTGTGCGCTGATAGCTGCTGGTAGTGTTTCTTCATTTACTGCGCTCCTCTCCGGGACTTATGCACAGCCAGGCCATATTTTTTCTTGCCCGGAGGAAGATCATTTATCCAATTTATTTCAAATCACCGCAGCACAGAGCACACGGCCCCCGAACCTCAGCGGTGAGTGTAGAGGGCCAGAGCAGTGAGATCATTAAGTTTGTGCTACTAAAATCCAGCTCTCACTGAGATAAATAAAAGGGCGTCACATTCATTTTACCAAGGAGCCTGGTCTCATTCAGGGTTTAAAGCCAAATATATCAAATACTAGACCACCGGGCTTCTTTGATCTAATGACCTCAGAACAGGGTTCGAATTATGAGGGGCATAGGGGGAGTCTGACTCCCCTGATTAAGAAGGTAAAAGAGGTAAAAACAACAGTTCCGGTGGTTGAAACAGCCTATTTACCTGTAAGTGTACATGTTACAATATATTCATATATCATATATATTCATGCCTAGAAGAATCTTGTTATATGATTTCAGACGCCCCTAAAGTGGACTGTACTATTTCTTAACTGACTTTAGCTGAACGTCTCCTTTACCTGTTTCACTCCATAAGTGGCCCTGCCCTTAAATCTCTTCCCCCATGCATTGAGCATGCACTGAAGGTAAATGTAACTAGCAGTAGCTAACTCTCTAGCTTGTTTAATGAACTTTACCGTCTCACCATCAGAGTTTCGGAGTTAAATTGTTTCAAGTATCTACGGATGAACACTAATGTTAACTATTTTCTAACTTTAACCTTAAGTTACAGTTTAGCTAACGTTAGCTAGTTTCTAACTGTAGCCTTAAGTTACAGTTTAGCTAACTAATGTTAGTTAGTTTCTAACTTTAGCCTTAAGTTACGGTTTAGCTAACTAATGTTAGTTAGTTTCTAACTTGAGCCTTAAGCTACAGATTAGTTAACTAATGTTGGCTAATTTCTAATTTTAGCCTTAAATTACATTTAAGCTAACTAATGTTAGCTAGTTTCTACCTTTTACCTTACCTTAAGTTAAAGTTTAGCTAACTAATGATAGCGCGCCCTTTAATTTCCAGTGTTAGCTTGTCATTTCATTACCAATATAAAATGTGATCTTAGCAAACACTGGTGTTCAGCTCATGAGCAGTGAGACAATGGAGGATTAGTTGTTGTAGAGATATGTTATATCATCACCGTAGAGTTTATTATTTCATGTTAACAGTCTTTTGTGTTGCTGTAGTGGTTTAGCTGGTCTTTTACCTTTTTAGCTGGACCACAACAGCGGGGCCAGCCCTATAATGGTGAATGTCACTCATTGACTGACTGAGTGATCATACGTTCACCATTGGTCAGCCAAATGCCGCGAGAGAGGAAGTGTTGTTCTTTCTACTCCACCACATTTACTTGAAAGCTTTAGTTTAACAAGCATGATACTGTAAATACTTCGGTTCACTGAAGCACGACCCTGCATTGTACTGGGTTCGCTCTGACCCTGGAGAAAAAGTTTTTTTTCTCAAAATGTTGAACTGTTCCTTTAAATAATAATACCTGAGGAGATATGTGCCAAAACAAAAGCTGCAAATGGAGGTTTGAAGGCCGAATGTTTGAGCTCCTGGCAAGGTGATCGGCGAGACATATGATACTGATCAAAAACACTATCAGCACCTGCAGATATATTATGGTCATTTATGCTGGAGGCAATAAAAACCTTTTGTGCAGTTAATTACGTTGTTGGACAAGTTCTTCACGTTATAATTTTTTCCATGCATCAGAAAAATAAGCATAATTTAATAAAAACTGTTTATACTCACCATCATCGAGGTACATCTGGTCCAGCTCCTGCGGTTCTTGTTTGATGCTGACAGCCAGTGTCGGGGGGCTGCCGTCCTCCTGCAGGGGGGCTCGCCCTCTTTCTGGTGCTTTGGGGTGCTGCTGGGTGGCTGGGCTGGTGCTGCCGCTGACCGGCTGGGCTGGAGTCATGCATTGGGCCGGAGAGAAGGGGGCGTCGGTCGGGGTGGAGGGCTGCGAGGTTGGGGAGGAGGAGGAGCTGCTGGGTGGGTAGAGGCTGGGTAGCTGGTAGCGCCCGGGGGTCTCCTGGATGATGGAGACGTGAGGGATCGGGGACTGGGGGCCCTGGTGTGGGACCGCTGGGCCGGCAGGGGGGCACTTGGGGGAGAAGGGTGACGACGACAGGTCGTGCAATTTGGGGCTGGTGCACGGAGAGGAAGAGGAGGTTAGCGTGGAAGGCTTGGCTGTCAGTCTAGGCTGGCTGACAGGGTAAGCTCCACCTACAACACACGGCCTGGGGTCAGAGGTCATCATCGCAGGGGGCATGACCTGCGAGGGGAAGTATGGCTTTGGGTGCAAGGCCAGGGTGGAACCATGCTGAGTGCACAACAGGGGGGCGTCGTAGTCGTCATGTGGCTCCGTCTTTATTGTTGGAACTGAGGAGGAAGAGGAGGAGGAGGAGGAGGAAGAGGAGGAGGAAGAGGAGGAGGAGGAGGCAGAACAGAAGGAGGAAAAGCTAAATGAGTAAACACATATTCCAACCTTCCTGAAAAGTGTGAGTGAGTGGGTTTGTGGCTAGGAGACCCGCTGCCAAACAAACACTCTCATCAATGAGTCTCTGTGTCTGGGCCTGAGCCCCCCCCACACCGCTGCAAATATTCACCAAACCAGAAAGAAAGAGGGAAAAAAGGGGATGACTCATCAACACGAGAAACATCCAGCAGCTTCTACAATAAAAGCCCTATTTTCTTTGGATCCCGCTCTGGTGCTAATATCCATTAAATGTGTGATATGAAATATGTCGCTCCAGCAGCAGCTTCATACTCAGCAGGGTTCAGTCATTAAAAAGAAATTACTGCTTGCTCATTGAGACAAAGAGAGAAAGTTGAACCTGGCATGGGAGCTGCTTTTTAACCCCAGATACAGCTGAAAGAGACAAAATGGTGGCTGCGGGGCGTTCATGGATTGTGGTTATTGTACGAGCGCAGAGTTCAAACGAGGGAGGGCTTGTTCTCAGTTGCTGTGATCTTGGCCCCTCGTCCAGATTCCAGCGCAGAAACTTGTTGGACAGTGAATTTTGAAATGTGGGCCATCAATCTGCCGCAGCTCGTGACACGACATCAGTCTTATATAACGAGCGTTTCAGTCCAGATACGAGAGAACGACAGCGCGGCTCTGACTCTCAGCTTCATCCCCGCATCGCTACACTGGATCTATTCCTTCTGTTCATGGCTGTGATGAAGCTGCTTTCGATCATAATATGAAGCATGTGTTTGAAATCAAAGCTCAAGTAGTAAAAAACAACATATTGATTATATTAAAGAAAAAATGTCAGTCAATACCAATTCTGTATAAATCTAAGGATATATTAAATTATAAGGCCTTAATTTACTGCTCACTTATACTTCCCTTTATAACTCATTGTGTGGACTTACTTATTGTTTCTAAATTCCTCAAGCTATGAAATTGAATGATTTAGTTTATTATCATAAAATAATGCAAATAATGTTCAGAACTAGATCAAAGTTTCTCCCAGACTGTGAGAGGTGTTCGTATGTTCTATATGTTGTTGAGTTTCCCAAATGTTTCCATCATTTCTCAAAGCAGAGAAATCTGTGATTTTAATCGCCTGTCAGTGACATCATATCCTCTGTGATCATGTGTCAGTGTGTTTGTCCGACAGAAGTTTTAATCTAGTTTTAAGTCACATACACTTTTTACACCTTTGGTGGTTTCCAGCTCTATATTTGAACCAGATGAAGGATTTTAGTCGTCGGACGTCTGGATCTGAAGTTATC
>NW_019525505.1:685439-685814 GCF_002814215.2 Seriola lalandi dorsalis
CAACCTACACTGTCCTGCGTCCACAGGTTCACCCTGTCATTCAGACTCTAGATCAGTGTTTGATCACTTCATCTACACCACTGATAATAAGAAGAATCCCACTGCAGAAATCTGTTTTTACAAGCCTTTTCCCAGTGTAACATTACTGTTGGAGCTTTCTCCAGTGCAGTGTGTGGATGGGAGATGTTGTGGTGCACACTGACACCCTGTGGCCTGTTGCTCTACGATTGTAACTTCAAAAGTCACAAAGCAGTGATAATAAGTCTAAGTTATAGTTTCCTTAAAATAAAAACAGTCGCACAAAAACACCCTTAAGTCTTGTAAATACATTTAAAAAACAAAACACTTCCAGAAAGCAGCAGTTTGTCAGTGCTG
>NW_019525505.1:685864-686861 GCF_002814215.2 Seriola lalandi dorsalis
AATGTCAAACTGCTTCATTCAGTGTTTTTAACGGTTAGAATCAGCGGGTCTGTTTCATTTCCTGAACCACTGACACTGAAGGAATCCAAACCGGGAGGAGCTTACAGTAACGGTGGTGAAGACAACAACTCCCATGATCCCACGCTATTTCATGACGTCTTTTGTTATTGTCTTGATTGCAGCAGAAGGTACAGACTGTGCGTTTCATACATAGACTGTTGACTTGTTTGTATTTACTGTATTATGTGTGATGATGAAATAAAAACAACTTTTTCATACTTTTTCTTCCTTCTTCCTTGCAGCTTTATTCTTATATTTGACTGATACACACTGTTGTTTAGTTGTTTATTTGTTTTTCACGACTCTTCGCTTCAGGACGTTTTTCGAAAAAAAGATATTTTTATTTTACAGGGTGTAGCCGGCTAAATAAAGGACTAATTAGACTAAAGAGAGTGAAACTGGGACGCGTCATGCCAAACTGCAGCCTCCACTGTCAACAACTGTAAAAGAGGAACTGCGATGGGATGGTTACACCAACCGCAGGACTTAAAAATAGCACACACACCCCTATTCTGGGCCTGTGTGGAGGAAGTGTGTGTCTGTCTGCCTGTGGAGGATTGGCAGATGCGCAGGCACAGAAAAAAGGAGCAGAAGAAGAAGTGCAAATCTTTGTCTCGCCACAAAAGAGGAGCCGAGCGTGAAAATCAGCCGTATGTGGAGCTACTGTACGTCCCAAAATAAACCTGTTGTATCTGTACGAGCTGCTGTCACACCTGCTGCTGCTGCTGCAAAAAAAAAAAACAAAAAAAAAAAAGGTAACATGATGTGATTTTGAAAAAAAAGAAAATTAAGCTTTGGATCATTTTTTCCACCTACTGTTTTCACTCACTCTGCCCACGGCTTTTACACTTCTCTTGACTTTCTCCTCTGACAGATCACATTGTTCACCCAGCAGCCCTCACCCTTTTAGAGACACTGACCAGACTAGCTGCCCCCC
>NW_019525505.1:686881-698039 GCF_002814215.2 Seriola lalandi dorsalis
CAGTCTGTCCCCTCCCTTACACTCTCTGCATCCCGAGGACAATGCTCCACTTTCACAGTGGGGCACTCCGTCGCCCACATACAGGGCTGGGCCAGTTCACTTGAATCGCAGCTTTGAACCACCCACTGGATTTTCGCTCTGAGCCCAGAGCGCAATTAGCAGCGGTTTTTTAACATTTCAGCTTCGTGGGTCAGTGTTTATATTTAGCTTGGCAACAGGTTCTCTATTCAAATAACATGCTTCTTTTCCCACGCCCCCCCACCCCCACCTCACCCCACCCTCGAGCGTCCAGTCGCTGCAGCGTTCATGTAGCTACAGGTATGGGAAATAAAAAAATAAAAAAACACATTTTATGGATTTTATTTTCTTTACAATGGAGGAATATTAACGTCGCTTTGTTCCTCCCTAGAGAAACCACCAGACGAGAGGGAATACAAACAGTTTGTTCTCGTCTTCACGTGTAAAATCTGGGATAAAGTGTTTGTAATTAGTCTGGGATGTGAAAGTCAGAGTCCTGCAGTGATGACAGGAAAGTCAAAGAAAGGCCTGACTACTGTTTGTCTATTAAACGTGTTGGTGATATTTTCTTTCATCAAAGGTTTTTAGGCTTCACCAGCATAAAACTCTTGACGTATCATATCTAAAGACTATTTCTTTTCTTTTATTTGTATCACTTATCTTTATTGATTTTGAACATTGTTTGTCACTTTTCCAGAGTGGTTTGGATTCATCTTTCAAGTCTTCCTTGAAACAACTTTCCCCTCCTTCCTTCCCAACCCCCCCACCCATGAATTGATAACCATCAGCTTATATGACGGCAAAGATGATGGTTTACATAATGATAATTAATAAATTATTTAAACATATAAACATATATCAAACCACAAAAAAAAGGAAAAGAAAAGGAATCTCCAGGAGGACAGGGATCTTTCTGTGGATTATGTTGGAAATTGTGTTCTAAAGACTACTTTTAACCTTATTCACATCCTGAATGAATAATAATACTGTGCATCCATATGTTTGGATGAATGCATTTCATTGGAAATTGAGTGAACCCGTGAAACAGCTTCATCCTTCAAAGGAATATTGCTGTAAAAATCCACAAATCCACCCACCAACAAGCCGATCCTTGATTCTATCTCCATTACTCACACCACAACAGCTCTGCTTCCCATGAAAAGTGTGAAGCAATCCCACTTTTTCAACTGCCATTTACACGGACTGAGAGGCAGCCTGGTGCAGCCACAGTCTGATCTGTTGGAGTTGATTGCAGCAGCAGCTGGCGGGGGTCAAATGTCTTGCTCAAGGACACCGTATAGGTTTTAATGAGGGAGGGGCCAGCGTTGCTCACCCTGATTTATCCTGTGCTCTGAGCATCAAAATGACGAGCTTCTCTTACCTTTGTGTCTTTTTCTATTTCCTAGTGTTTCCTCAAAAACTACAGTACAGTACAGTACAGTACAGTAATACTTCAGCTGACGCTCTAAAGCCCCGTCCACCTCTGCTCTCAGGTTCATACCTGCTGATGCTTATGACACTCATCACTGCATCCTGTATTGAAAGTTGGATGATCCCTCTCTCTCTCTGAGAGGTGTGATTTGCATATGGATTATTTTATTTACAAAGCTCTTATAAAAAAAAAACTGCCTTCATATCTTACATCCATGTTAGTCTGGTCCACTGGACCACATCAGAGCAGGACTAAAGACTGGCTCACGCTCCAGTTCCCTCTTCCTCATTTTAGATTCTTAATCTCTGACCTTTTCACTTCTGTTTGTACCTGTTTTAATTGATTCTTGTCATTACATTATTTTTTAATTGTATTTATATGTTTGTTTTATGCATGTTCTCCCCGTGCCTGTGTGGGTTCTCTCCGGGTTCTCCGGCTTCCTCCCACAGTCCAAAGACATGCAAATGGGGACTAGGCTGATTGGATGCTCTAGATTGACCATAGGTGTGGCTGTGAGTGTGAATGGTTGTCTGTCTCTATGTGTTTGCCCTGCGATGGACTGGCGACCTGTCCGGGGTGTACCCCGCCTCTCGCCCGAAAAGATGCTGGGATAGGCTCCAGCCCCCCCGTGACCCTACTAGAGGATAAGCGGTAGAAAATGGATGGATGCATGTTTGTTTTAATTGATGTTGATTTTTAACTGGTATTTTTATCTATTCGACATCATGGTAAATGAGAGATTAAATAAAGTCATTTATATCTCGTCTTCATTAAAACATCTAACTCTGAGCCCTTTGACCTGCTCGTTCCTGATTGGTCAGGAGCAGTAAGTGTCAGTATGAGGAGGAGAGCGTTACCGCTGGCGGGGACGAAGGTGAAGCGCTGATACTGGCTTCGTTTCCTCTTGCCGTTGCAGACGTAGAAGTTGACGTGGACCGGAGTGGAGAGCCTCTGGTTCCGATACGGAGGGATTTCAACCAGGAGCGAATTCTGCAAAACAACAAATTCAACAACTTTAACAACTGCAATGAAGGAATGCTGAAGTTATTGTAGTGAATAAAGCGTTCTTATTTGGTTTATGCTACAAATAGTTTTTCTACTGACTTGGCATTTAGCATTAATTTAATATTATCTAATTCTTCCATTTCCTTTATTTCCTTTGCTCATTTTTATCGTTTTCATTCTTTATCTGGTCTCATGCTGCTATAGAACGTATTTACTAAATATTACATCATCTTATCTTGTATTAAGTTTAAAATGGGCTTTGTACTATGTAAGAAGACATGTACACACAAGAGAAGAGAGAAACTGAGCTACTTGAGGAGGACATTCTTTACTTATGATCTTTCATAGCTGGGGGGGGCACACACTAGCACAAAAACTACTTCATGATGAATTTATTGTAACTTTGCTGTAACTGTTTGTTTCCGTCTCTTCTTGAATGAATTCTCACATTCATTATTATTAGTATTTTGCCTTGTTTCTGTCTTTGTCTGGTGGAGACGGTTGGGAGACACAGCGCCGGTCAGTAAAGGGGATTTGAGATCTGGATCGTACCAAATCTGACAATTTTAAACGTCTACCTCTTTGCTCCAATGGTCCTCTGATCTAAACTTTCCTAACTTTTCAGTCACTTTCAATCGTAAACTTATAAACCTGTGTCGTTAAGATCAATTTTACACAAATGTTATTGTTATGAAACTCTGTGCACGCCTGCAGACCTTAGCTCCTAGCTTTGTTCTCGAAAGCCTGAGGTTGTGTGTGTGTGTGTGTGTGTGTGGGGGGGGGGAATTTAAATCTGAAAATCTGGTTGTAATCCCAAACGAGAGAGAAAGAGAGAGAGACCCTGAAGCTGAGTTGATAGAGAGGCCTGGTTGTTTGAACAGTGAATAACTTGAGCTGACGTGAATGAATTGAACTGGGGGGTGTCCAGATAGTTTATTTCCCCAGCAGAGCTTCCTGCTGTCTGGGGAGGGAACGAAGGCCGGGAGAGACCATGTCTCTGGGTTCAGCCTGTGAACACATCAGCCCCCACACGTGTGTGTGTGTGTGTGTGTGTGTGTGTGTGTGCGCGTGAATATATATGTCTGAGTGTGTTGGAGGTGCTGCTCGGTAGCCAGGGAGGAAGTCATCTGTCTACAAAACGGTGCTTTGGAGGACGGCCGGCCCTGACATGTCCAGGTGAAAGCTGACACACGTTTTATTAAATCACTGCAGTCGTAAAGTGAAGTGAAGCCAGATGAGGCTTTTCTCCTCTCGTCTTATTCGCAGCGATCCATCCGTCCTTCAGAGGATTAACTGATAAAAACCTGTAACTGTGTCCAGGTTGAACAGGAAACATTTGCAGCATTTCACTTTGTGTGGCGTCCGTCCAACGTGTCAATTTGTACAATTTATGAAAAACAAGCTTAATTTTAAATCCAAAACCCAGGAACCAGTGAAATCATTCATTTGCGTTTGAAAGTTTTATGTGCACACGTGTTGTAGTGTAAAAACATCTCGACTCACGGAGGAGCGAGGGGACGTCTCATTTGTGTAAGAAGCATGAATATCACAACAACCAGCACCGTACTCTGAAACAATTCCTGAAATAAAAACTAAATCATCCCTGTTGTCCCAGACCGACCTCGCTCCTGGTGGAGGTCAGTGTGTGCAGGTGACGGAGGCGCTGAGGTATTCTGAATTTGTGGTTTGGTGCAGCAGCAGAGGTCAAACCTGGCCAAGGCAGCGTCAGTGTTTAAAATGGGATCAATCCAGCAGACTGGGCTGAGTGGTGGAGGGAGGGAGGGAGGAAGGGGGAGGGAGGAAGGGAGAGAGGCCCTTTGTCTATTCAAGCAGACAGATGTGTCCCAGCAGTCACTGTATGAGTGTGTGTGTGAGAGAGAGAGAAAGTGTGTGTTTTGCAGTGGGAAGACACTGGGAGCAGGTGCAGCGCTTCACATATAGACACCGTCTAATCCCCTCGTCTATCTCCCAGACTCCCACCACTATCTCTCTCTCTCTCTCCCCCCCCCTCTCTCTCTCTCTCTCTCTCAGCTGTCCCAGACCGAGACAGAACAGACTGCAAAACTCAAACTCCCACAGGTTGAAGGTTGAACTTTTGAAAACCTTTTCTACACGTTTGAAGCACAACACTGATGCCCCCCCACCCCCCACCCCAGGCTAAGAAAACCTATAGTCATATTCCAGTTACACTTAGACCAGTGTGTGTGTATCCATTCTGTGGTATGAGGCATGCGTGGTGTAAATAGATATCTTTTTAGGCAATGTGCTCGTTCGCTCTCCTGTTGAGAGTTAGCTGCTGTCATGTCTGCACAGTCGGTATGAAGCAACAGCCAGCAGCCAGTTAGCTTAGCTTAGCTTAGTTTAGCAGAGAGGCTGGAAACAGGGGGAATCATCGAGCCCGGCTCTGTCCAAAGGCAACAACATCCAGAGAACCTCCCATAAACCTGTCATTGGTACAGTTTGGTTTTTATAGGTATTAAATAAATGAGATTTAATATGTGAAGAAGTGAAGCTTTAGGTGGATTGTGTTATCTTCAGACAAGCCAGGCGAGATGGCTCCTCCTGTTTCCAGTCTCCATGTTAAGCTAAGCTAAGCTAAGCAGAGTCTGGCTGTAGCTACATTTTCATGACACACAGAGAGTGGTATCGATCCTGTCATCTAATACTCAGTGAGAGAATAAGAGTATTTCCCAAGACTGTTCCTCTGAAGTAGTTTCAATAGCTTGGGGAGCAAAAGTAGCTGTCGAGTTAACCTCTGCACATTTACATCGTTAGTTTCACTTTCCTATAAACAAATAAACATAAACAACAGCACGTAAGATGCTACTGAAGGAAAAAATTATAGAATATAAATGATTAAAATGAAAATGAGAAGGTTAATAAAGCAGTGGTTCTTCATTTATTATTTATTTCCAGTGGTGGAGATAAATTTAGAGTGAACTGACCCTTCAAAGTAAAGGACTTTATGTACATTTAGGATGAACTGACCCTTCAAAGTAAAGGACTTTATTTACATTTAGGGTGAACTGACCTTTCAAAGTAAAGGACTTTATTGACATTTAGGATGAACTGACCCTTCAAAGTAAAGGACTTTATTTACATTTAGGGTGAACTGACCTTTCAAAGTAAAGGACTTTATTTACATTTAGGATGAACTCACCCTTCAAAGTAAAGGACTTCATCTACATTTAAGGTGATTTGACCCTTCAAAGTAAAGTGCTGAACCATGTGAACTGTAAATCTAGATTGGTAATTGAGAAATCTTTATTTCTGTTAATGTGGAGACTGAAAATGTTTGTCCACTTTTTCCAGTTTGAGAACAGCTGCTTTATCCTCACTTTCATCCTGAAATCAGACCAGATTCGTCACAATAACAGTGTCATATGTCTCACTTACAGGCTTTGAGGTGTCTCTCTCAACCTTGGCCTCAGTCTCCCAGAGGTGGTGACCGTCTAAAAAAAAAAAAAAGAAAAAAGAAAGACAAAAGAGGAGTTTGTAATGACAAATCAGAAGATAATCCACCTTCTTGGCTCCCAATAGAAATGAAGGAATGGAACGAGTGTTGTTATTATTATCTGTTACATCAGTGATATATAAAAGCGCTGCAGAGCTGAGGCTATCACAAACGTCATCCTGTCTGACCCACAGCTCATGAGCTCATATCCTCGTCTGACAAACCTGAGACAGAACGAGAGAACGAGACAACAAACCCACAGAGAGACACAGACACAGACACAGACAGAAGAGAGAGGGACAGAGAGAGAGAGGAGTCTGATGCAATCCTAAAAAACCCAGAGTCATACCAGAGAGATGAGCGACATCTTTGGTGGATGAGAGAAACCTTGACTTCATTGCCGTGTGGAATCCCAACATGCTGGAGCAGCTGGTCGGCTCGTTAATACGCAGCGACTGGAAACTGACAACTCGCCTCGGCTTTTTGTAACCCCCTTATTTCTTCTGTTCTCATAGGAATCTTTCTGTTATCCCCATATAATGATTGTTAAATGGTATTGGTATTCTTTCTCCTTTTCTGGTAATGTGTTTTTTCTCCTTCAACTCGCCACAATAAAGAGGTTTTCCCATCAGGCAATAAAACGAGGCATCGTACGAGCTGCTGGAAAACACAGCCGCGCTAAAAAAGCAAGCTTAATTTGTCATTCTGCCCAATGAGGTGTGAGTAAAACTATATTTTTACCAATTTATTAGACACAGAAGGAAACCATAGCAGTTTCTTCAGACCCCTGACTCATTAACAAGCCTCTAAAAAAGACTTGAAATGACTGTGAAAGTGGCTTTACGTGGAAAGGAAACTGCAGTTTACAGAAGAAAGGTCAGCTGTGGCGAGATTGTCTTGAGGAAGATTAAATGAGATATGTGCCGGTGTTGCTCAACAGGCCGTCTGCAGTTTGATAAGTGGAGGGTTTGGAAGGAGCAGACAGCACTGTGTGGATGGATGGGGCACCACTTGTTTGTGCAGAGGGGAGTTGTGATGTGGCAGAGATGGAGGAGGTGCAGCTTCTATTATGTCTGAGGAGACTCTGTTCTGATCTCACTCTGCTGTTTCTCCACTTCCCTCCCTGTCTAGCACTTTAAGTTTTAGCTGCCGCTCTGCAGGATGAAGTAAAATCACGTGGAAAGAGAATGACACCTCCGTGACAAAATTAAATACATGTGTGCACAAAGGCTGTTCAGAAAGAGGTCACACAAAACACCTTAAGTTAAGATTCTCCTTAAAGTCTGAGTTAAGGTTTCCTTAAAATAAAAGCAGCTGCACAGAACACCTTAAGTTTTATCCTTAAGGTTTCCTTAAAATGTTCACCTTGGTATTTAAGGTTTTCTCCTTATCTTGGTCTTATACTTAAGGAATCACTTAAAGTCAGTTAAACTGTTGCACAAAAGAACTCGTCTGTCTTAACTGCAACAGGGCTGAGTTAATGGTGATAAATGACGACAGTGAACGCATCCCAGGAAAATGATGATGATGATATGTGTTAACGACGCAGTAGAATTTCACCGCTGTAAAATCTCTTCCGCTGCCGCAAATGCCTTAGAGTTAGGTTTCCTTAACTAAGGAGACGTTGGAAGAGATTCTGTGAAACACCCTTAAGTAACTCCGTCAGCTAAGGAGATATTAAACATAAAATGTCATATTTAAGTAGAAAACTTAAGGTGTTTTGTGTAACCGGCCCCAGAGATACAGTGGACAATGCACCACTAAGGGAGGGAGAGAGGCTGAGCAATGAGCTGTCAATTCTGGAGACATGTTTTCAGACATTTTTTTGAACATGCTGAGGCCTGCAGACTTTTCTGATTATACTTAATTTGGTGACTTTTCCAGTGCACCTGCTGAAAATTATTTTGTGGAACTGGGACATGGTTGTGGTCTCAGTATTTTCATTTCTTGCCAAGATTTACTCCAGACGTTTGTGAGCCTGATGTGCTCAGTATTTCAGGCAGCACCTGGAGACTGAGGCCTCCGCTGTTGCCAGTCAAATGTCTCAGACTATTACTCATACACTGGTTGTTATCTATAATAACTTGTATTTTGTATGTCTGTACCAGTTTTAAAAAAAACCAGAGAGCCAACTTGCGCCCAAAATAATGCTTGGTTTTACGACAGTCAGTATATACTGTAAGCTGTACATGGAAGTGGCTGCAGATAGAGTCTAAAGACGTGCTGCAAATAGAAATTAGAAAAATGTAAAAAATGCAGTACTGTGCATCGATACTGCAAATACATTGATTGGGTTTTCTGGTGAAGACAGAACCTAATGTTACTTCTTTCACTGTGCACAGATAATCCAAGACAAAGCAATCTGAAGAGAGGTTGATGGACGATATTACGTCTCCATTAATTCCACATTAGTAAAGCGAGACATGCAAATTTTCGGTGCGAGACAAGAGGATATGTGAAGACACTCTGCGTCGACACTGTGCGACTCAGACTGATAAACCACCAGAGAAGGAAGTGATGCAGCACCTTTAATGTGAGAAGCTTCAAGGTTCCCCCCTAGAAAATTTCAACTACTTTTCTCAATTCTGCTCAGATCATTTATCACCATCTGTGAACCCGTCACCTCTGTAATATTGTTGATTTCTGCAACAACTGCGGTCTGTCTTCTGAATGTTTTCCCTTTATCTTATTTAGTTATTAGATTTTGTCCCATCTCTGTGTTGTATTGTCATATTGCTATTGTATCTGTCCAATAATTCTGAGACTGATCACCCAACGAAGAAAAACCTTATACAGACAGAAATAACAAATGGCAGCATATAGCTATAACACAATCCTTCTGTGATCACCATAGGAGCAAGCTGCAGACATCTGGGATGCACGTACACACACACACACACACACACACACACACACACACCAGTGAGTCAGTGTGTGGCACAATAAATCAAACATAACATTTGAAAACCATGTTGCAAGGAAACCTCTGTGTAAACAATAGAATTGAAAAGGAAAACAGCTTGTCGTACAGGAAGTTGTACAGGATGCTCGGCAGCTAGGCGCTCTGCTGGAAGGAGGTCTGTGTGTGAGGAGCATCCACTGGATATTCTTATTTCACTGCAGTAGAGACACATTCTTACCAGACAGCCATCATTTTATCGGCTGCTGAAAAACATGTTAAATGAAGCTTTGACTTCATTAAGGATGTATAAAGCCCTTCTTTTCAGTGTCCTGAATCACTACAATTGGTTAATTTAAAAAGATTCATTCACTCTCATTCTGATTCCAGCAGTCTGAGCCACTATCATCTCGGCTCACGATCACTGCGTGGTACGTTCAGTAGTAGATCCAGAATGCAGCTGCTAGGATGCAGACTGGGACAAACGAACACGAGCACATCACCCCAGTCTTCAGGATGCAGTTTAAGACCCTGCTGATGACCTTTAAGGCTCCTAATGTAGAGCCCCCCTTCTGGTCCATGGTCATGTTCAAACTGAGTATCTGCTTCTTGTTGTTTTCCTGTGTTTGTTAGTATATTAATTTGTCTCTTCCCTGCTTTTCTTGTTTTTATGTACTTTGTTTTACTTGCTTTTATTTAATTCAACTGTCCTTTGTGCAGCATTTGTTCAGCTCAAGCTGTCCCTTAAATGAGCTCTAAAAATAAAGTTACGTGACAGTAAATAAAGTAAAATAAAGCTCAAACACTCAGCGAGTCTCTACTCTCCTCTCACACGGGTCCGTCTAACATTTGAGGTTTGCGTTTATCAGCGAGCTCAGTCACGACAACGGGGGGAACTTGAAGGTGTGCGTTTGCTTTGTAAGTGTCTTGTGCCACATTAGCCGTTAGCTCGGAGGAAAGAACGGCATCCACGTGAGTGTATCCCTGAGAATGAATGACGTGAATCACTCGCTTATCTCTGCACGTCGGCTCACAGCTGACCGAGAGCTGCACTGACTAAACACGATCGTTTCAGGAAGTGATTCAGTTCGGTTTGTTCACCTAAAAGAAACAACAAAATGTCCGTGAATGACGCTAAACTAAACTTTACCCACTGACTTAACTCAACCAGTGAGATTACTGCTTCCTACAGAGCAGCTCAAACTTTTAAAAAACTGTTCATACGACTATAAAATACAACCCTCTGCTGTGTCTCCGTCTTTTTTCCCTCCCTGCCTCTCTTCACTTCGGGAACCTCTCCAGAAGGGAAGCCTTCGCCGTCGACGTCAATCCACAGGAGGTAAACATGTTTTTCAGATCTCCTTCTCTCTCCGTTTCCCCTCGTCTGCTTTTCTCTCTCTCTGACTCACTCTCACATCATTTTTCACATCAATACAGAGATAGAAAAATTTCAATTGAGCAATTTGTTTTCTGTGCCCAGCTACCTGCTGCCAGGAAACTTCTCTAGAGCCACAAAAAAAAAAAAGAAAAAAGAAAGCTTTAAAAAGTTGAATGCATGGGATGCCTTTGTTTGAAAAGAGTGTAGCGGATAATTGATAACCACAGAATGTAATTGATAACCACAGAATGTTCCAGAGTTATAGGTCAACATCTGCACAACGCCTGCACCAACCCAATGAAAAACTTCAGTAGCAGTTACTCTCCAGCTCCTCTCCTACCAAATTTCAATGAGCACAGTATGGTTTCTGACTCCCTAGCCCACTATCTAAGTTAAACAAGCTAAAACCTCCCCAGAAACCACCCTGACCGTACAGACCGAGAGCCCAGAGCCCAGAGCCTCTCTCCAACTCTCACAACGCCCAACCTCCTCTCTCCTTTGGCGGCGTCCCAGCCGCGCAGAAGTCTTTACAATTCACATTTCGTTAGCAATGGTCTATACAAATCATTACTTTCTCAGAACAGACATAACACAGAGCAGTCAATGACACAGCGGTGGTGCGCTGCACAGAGTCATGGCGATCAAACAATATACAATACAGTTATTTGTCATGTTGGGTTTATAAAGGGAATCAAACAGCTCCTTGTGCTCCTTAATTGGGGCTGGGTGGAGTAAGACTTTGGTGCCCAGAGTGAAACAGCGGGGTGGCGTGTGCCCAAGCCCTCATAACGTACAGTAAATATAAACACATGCTCTCCCCACGCTGAAAGAGTTCCCTTGTCCTCTGACTGATGACTGAAACTTCTTCCTTCCTGGCCCCCCCACCCTGAAAACACGGTGGATTTGTTAAGTTGCATGCAAGCTGCTGCGGTGTGTGTGTGTGTGTGTGTCTGTGTTTGTGGAGGTGGAGGG
>NW_019525505.1:698116-699571 GCF_002814215.2 Seriola lalandi dorsalis
TGGGGTGAGGGGGGGGTGATAAATGGTGGCAGATACCGCAAACTTCATCCATGCTACTTCGGTGGCGCCCATCACTGCGCAGCGTCATCTGGACGCTTTCATCAGGAAATCCGCCTCTGGACTTTCTTAAAGGGGCCTGAGATTTTTTTTTATGAATCATACACTGTAATTTATGAAAACATAATCCCTGCTGTTTAGGTGGCTGTAATTGATTTGTTTATGAAAACAGCCATTGTTCTCAGAAGTGTCAGAGGCAGCCAAAACCGCTGAAGTGGGCTTCAAGTGGAAATCATTGTTCTGTGAATGCAGCAAAAAAACCAAAGCCCACTGACCACATGCTCCACCAAAGAAAAGCACCCCCTCCCACCGAACATAACCACAGCTCAGAACTAACAAAGCTAACTGAGCTATCGCAGTCTAACGTTAAAAACAACCTAACTCCCTCCACTGTTGCTCCACTGCCATCTTGCTCTCATGGGCTTAAAGGAGGATGGTTATCTGTCATTTTCTACAGGTAAGTCCAAACGCCATCTGGCAGCCTCGCAGCACGATAATCCTCTCACGGTTCAGTTTTCAGGTCCTCCTACTTATGCAGCTGCTGCGGCCAACAGCAATTAGACTGAATCGCCCGCGGTGTTCCAGGGAGATGTGGAAACCTCTGCCTCTCGACCTGTTTGGAGCTCCGGCTCATCAGAGCACACGGGGACAGACAAGTAAGGGGGAGGGGTCAACTCAAATGCCGCCACAGATATCCACGGAGGGGTTCGATGGATCAGGGAAATGCTGTCACTGAGCTATTGACGATGATATAGACTGCAGCCGAGCAGGCAGCGCTCCAGTGCAGCTGACCAGATGTTAGAGTGCTGTTTTCATCAGGGGGTTTCTCCTCTGCAAGGATTTCCTTCAGGATCTCTCGCTCAAATTAAGCCATTATCAATCATGGTGGGGAAATACTGAGCAGAAAACCAAACTTTAATAAACACACTGAGGGGAAAGTAAAAAGGAAACTGAAAGGATGAGAGCAAATGAAACCGTAGACAACGTTGTACAGGACACGCGTTTTACAATGATCAAGAATCAACCTTCAAGTTCAGCTACTGTCAATCCACATTCTCCTACAGGATGATCATAACTATAATCCAACGTGGACCTCATTGACCTAAAATCATGTGTTTAACTTTGTTAACGTCCATATAATGTTTTTATATAATACAACACATATGATGAGTGGGGACAGGGGGCGGGGCTAAATAAACCTGAAACCTTGTCAGAACAGAGAGAGAGAGAGTTAGCATTAGCACAACCACTAACACTGTGTCAGCCACTGCCAGTTACAAGCTAACAAACAACATAAACAAATAAAAGATGCTAACTGCGCTAACCGCTCTGATCCGTCTGCTAGTCTCTGGTTCTGGTCTCAGACTCCTCCTCTGAGTCTGGGTCTGACTGAGGCTC
>NW_019525505.1:700076-700987 GCF_002814215.2 Seriola lalandi dorsalis
GGAAACAGGGATTTCCTTCAGCGTGAGTCACGGGTAGCAACAACAACACACTCCGAAACATGAATACGACACAAAAACACATGTCACTGCCTCTTCCTCTCGAATTTTCTCTCACACACTCACACCAGTGTTTCATCACATTCTCATTTGCCAGCAGAGTGGAAACATCACTCAGACCGTCCGACACTAAAACACAAACCAAAACAAATGAAACTTTTAGTTTGTTGGCAGCATCTTCAGGCAGGGTGACCCATCCTGTCTGTAATTGCAGGGGAAACTCTGACACACACACACACACACACACACACACACACACACTTGTAAGCACAGGATACATGCAAACACACACACTCTTGGGAATATCTGCATCTGTCAATGGCCACATGTTGTGTGAAGGTTATTTTGTGAGAGCGCTTAATTGGAAAATTTGCAGGAAAATTGTCCATTGGTAAAAAATTAAATGCTTAAGCTCTTTATGGCAACAGAATCCACCACTGTGGATTTATGAGCTTGATCGTTAAAGTGTTTCACAGAGCTCTGCTGTGGAATTAGTAAAATAACAATAAAAACATATTAAATTTCCAAATTCTATCAGTTCTGCAGCAGGATGAGAAAACAGATCTGAGCTGCATGGTTTTTAAAATAATGCAAATTAGTAGTTTTGCCTCTTGTATATTTCTTAGTTTATTACACTGGGTCTTATAATACCAATGACACCTTTTCACCCCTGAGATTAATGACGTCTACTGTATCTATTTACCCGTCTATTTATACAGAGAGCAGCTGTAAAGACGACCCATGACGATCCACAGGGAGCCCACAGCTCTCAGTTAATGAACAGAGAGCTGGTGGCACAAAGGCAGCTTGGATAGAGAGGTGGAAGGATGGAGGGAAGTAAAAGGAGGGAGGGG
>NW_019525505.1:701181-702789 GCF_002814215.2 Seriola lalandi dorsalis
GCAGTGTTGTGGAAGCCTGGCTTAAGGGTTGTTTCCATGGTAGGATTGCCCAGGAATCTGATGCTGGTGCCAGACGCGGGGAAACCCTCATCAAAAACAAGGGAGCACACCCATCAACACCGGTCCAGAGCTGCACATGGTCCTAAACACCGTCAGGTTCAGATCTGTTGCTGACCCAAACTCTCCTGACCTTTCATGAAGCTCTATGTTTTCCTTTCTCCAAAACAAGTGGAATAATTCACTCTCACGTCTCTCAGATCTGAGATTTAGTCGATTAAATGTTTCTTAGAGGTAGAAATAATCCCATTGGTTGGGTTAAACCTCGGGGGGAGGGGTTAAAACCTGCATCTATTGTGGCTGAGTCACGCAGTATTTATGAAAAAGACAAGTATAAGTTATAGTTTGATACAAACTCTTAACTTACAGTTCGCTTACAAGCTTTATCCTGTAAGATTCAGTCCACACAGAAAAAACTAATCAATTAATGATTCCTTATGTCATTCACCACCTAAAGTTCATTAATATATATATATACATATATCTCTATATATGCTTGGTAAAACTACCAAAAAGTAGTTTTACATTACATTGAAATATTTACACACTAAAATAGCAAGTTAACTGCAGTTGCCATTTTTAAGTTGGAACAACTTCATTATGTGAAGTAAATATAACTAAATTTGAAGTAAACTGAACAAGTGGATTTAAAGTCAACGGGACTTAAAACTAATAGTTATATTTACTTCGTTTTTTAAGGCAATCGGTTTCTTAGATTTTTTTAAGTAAGATCAACTTGTCACATTTTACAGTGCTAAATGAAAATGGCACAAAACTATTCTAAATAATCATGTTTGGCTCTGAGAGCTCGACTGCAACTCAAGAAAACACATGCAACACGTGCAAACAGACAAAACGCTGTTGCATGTATTTGCAGCGTGTTTGTGTATTTGTTGTAATTGTGAGTATTGGCAGCACATGCGGAGTCAAGCTGATGAAGATGTTTTTGTGTGAAGTTGTTTGTCTTTGGTCTGTTTGCATGTGTTATCTTAAGCTGCAGTGTGTTGGGTCTCTGGGGCCACCGTACTTAAGCCTATCTGGTTAAGATAGCGGGTCTACAGATCCTCCGAGTTTTAGAGCATTAGAAGAACAGAGAACACAGGAATAGAGGATGTTATTGTTTTATTTTAGTTTGAGCTGGAGCTCCATGTGCAGAGCTTTAATTCAGCCCGTGGTGTTTTTTTCTGTCGGAAGAGATCAGCGTTAATCAAAGAGGTCAGGGCGAGGGGAACAAGGCCTGCACTCACACAATCACTTCCTGTTTTGATAAACAATCTCACTCCTCCATTGTGCGTTGCTGGAGCGGGGTGGGGGGTGGGGGGGGTGAGGGGGTGCTGCCTGTGTGCCCCGGCAGCCTTGAATTCTTCCTTTCACAGGTGGAACAATGAAAAAGGCTTCCCTCTCTTTATGAATGAGTCACCGCAGCTGATAGGATCACACGTGTTTACAGTGCTCGCCCTCGGCCTCACGTTGCTTCGCTAAAGCTAATCAAGGAAATTACTGTTTGTAAACGTCCTTGTATCAACATCTGGGAGGAGCAGCCCCCCCCCC
>NW_019525505.1:702809-717452 GCF_002814215.2 Seriola lalandi dorsalis
CCCCCCCCCCCCCCAAAAAAAAAAGAAAAACCAAAACAGCTTCAAGTTAGAATAAGAGAGAAACAAACACTGAGGCATGGCACACACACACAACTGTGCATGCATCCACACCACGTGCACAGCCAACCCACACACACGCACACACACACACATACACACACATACACACAACACACACACACAACACATGCTGCATTTGTGATCCATTCCTCTGCTGAACAGGCAATGGAAACTTCTGCAAATGTAAATCTGCTGGGTTAAAAATACAGCGCATTAATGTGCACCACATGTGGCACTCTGGCAGGACGGAGGATATTTTGACGGCGGGGGGAGAGGAGGGAGGGAGCAGTCTTGGGGTTTCTCCAACAACAGAGAGAGGGACACACATAGACACACACACACACACACACACATATATACACAAAGCTGCACTATTACTCCAAATCTCCTCCTCTTTTACCTTGAGCCTTTTCCACGAACACCACCTTGGAGTCGTGCTGGAAGTTGTGTCCATCGAGGAGCATCCTCTCCCCTCCGGGGGCGGGACAAGTCTCCAAGCTCTGCTTATCCACCAGCGGCAGCTCCTGGGCCGATCTCTGGGCTGTGGGAGGGAGAAGAGAAACCGGACTCATCGCTCGGCTAATACACACCCACTCCCCATGCAGACCTGAGCATCCAGGCCGAGGCTGAATCACTACCTAGACAGCTTTCGCAGAGCCGTCGGCACAGCTGTAAACCTCTGCCTCCTCATGTTAGAGTTATGGGAGAGGCTTCACGTTGTGTTTATTTGTGTTTTCCTCAAATCAGGGTGGAAGTTTTGTCTCAAATATTTGGTTTTAGCAAATCTTTCTCCTCCCTGTCTCTCTTCCCTTTTGGCCTGCTCCTCTCATTCCTCACTCACTCTCAGTTTTTCTGAAATGATCTATTATTGCTGTGACATATTTGCAAACTCTTTCTGTCTTGGCTGGGTCTCTCTTGTGAAAGATATCTGTAATTTCATCGCGATTGACCGGGACACATAAACAGAGGTTCAATAAAACCTGAATATTTCTCTCATGTGAGGACCATCTTCTTGTAATTCGATGCTGCTGCATTCTGATTCTGAACAAACTCTAATTCTCCGTCTTTGGAAACCATCAATCTTTCCCATATCTCTGTGTTGCGCTGCCTCTGTCTGTCGTTCTGGGTCTCGCTCACACACAGTGAATTTTGGTCAAAAACAATTGCTTTGTGGCAGTTGTTCAGAAACTAACAATGGTCTATTTCAAGGGGCTGAGATCATGGTTTAACTACTGTCTTTCATTTACCTCATAAGACTTAATCTCTATGGCAGCTCTCAGTGCCAGAACCACATGAAGTGGGTGATCTGCCTGAGTTTATCCCGGTCCAGTGGAAGGTCAGCTCCAGTGCAGTGCACAGAGTCAATGGAGTTTATCGAGCAAGGACTAAATGGCCTTTACACAGACTAATACTATCAAGTTAAAATCTAGCTGCACAAGGTCCACAACAGCTGTAGTTATAGAGCTGAAGCAAATCATTCTCATCTCTGTCCATAAACAAAGGCTGAATCAAGGGCAATTCAACGATGACCTGGATGACTGGGAATCTTCACAGACATCTATACATAAATTTAAAGCTTATTTTGTGCTTAATAAATTGTTAAAGTGATATCTTGGGACTGTTTGTCACAAAATGCGGCAGTGTTTATTTTGAATCATAAAAAACTGCGAAGAGCAGCACATTTTTTCACATTTGAGAGCCAGGAACCAGCTGCGGTTTTGGTGGTTTTATTTGAAAAACGAATTGATTGTCAAAGTTCCTGCCCAATCGATAGATCTTGTTTGTCTTTTGATCTTTTGAAAAGGAGCAACTTCTCCCTACAACAACTCAGCTGAAAAGGAAAAGCTGTCTCGTATTTTACAAGGAAAAAGAGTAGGAGTCTACTGCTACGCTAGCGGTTCTGTGAAGCTGTAGGTTTACAGTAGGCACAGTGGCGGCGGTTTTACATGTTAATGGCAAGGAGGTATAATGTTCACCATATCTGCCATCTTACTGTAGCATGTTTACATGCTAACGTTTATTAACCCTCTGGAATCGTCTTCCTCTGAACATAAAAAATGTCACCTCAGTCGACAGTTTTAAGAAGCTGCTAAAAGCTCACCTGTTTCAGATGCACTTTATGTAATATGTGTTTGCCCTCTGTGTAACTTTTATTGTTTCTATTATTTTTCTTTTATTGTTTTTATATTATCTCATGTTTTTTATGTATTTCTTGAATGTTTTCACTGTTTTTACTTCCTAGTGTGCTCTATAATTAAAGTGTTATGTACTCAATTAGCACCAAACACAAACTTAGTTCAGGCTGATGTGAATGTCATTAGTTAAGAAAGTGTTGGTCGAAAAACAACCAAAAACCAAAAATGGATGATGGCACTATAGTAAAAGTCAGGAGATCATCAGCGTCGTTAGGATTCTTCTTCTGGGGAATATGAATTTCATAGCAATCCATCAATTAGAGAGGTTCCCACCTCCATGTTGGGAGTCAGCAATTTAAGCACTTTTTATGAGGCATTCTGTGACTGAGGAGTTTAGGCTTGATCAGATGTACTCACAGCACTCGATGGGATTGGATGCCACTTGCAGGGACACCGTTCGGCCTGTGGCCTGGTTGACGTGAATTCTGAAAACCATCCGCACTCGTGTGTTCTTGCGTCCGATGTCCGTCTCCCCCTTCCTCAGCTCGATGTCTGAGTTACGCAGCTTCAGGATCCCGGCGCAGTCGATTCTATCACCAGAGGAACGAGATGAAGTGTATGAGTCACATTATCACGAGCGTTCATGACACATATATACGCTCTCACTGTTAATCAGGCGGGGATTTATACGACACTGCGGCTAAATCAAGAGCGATTTTCTCTCTGGACTCCATCAACACAGTCCTGAAGGAGGCTGCAGTCATGTCAGGAGGAGATTAACACCAGCACCCCCATCAGAACCTCCACACCTCAGTGCATCTTCTCTCGGGCAGAATTCAAACTGGGAACGTTCATTACATCATGAATATCTTTGTTATGATCCATAAGAGATGGTTCCTAAAATACTCTCCCCCTTCAACAAATCTTACAACCCAGGTAATAATTTTTTACAGTGTCAAAGTCTTCATCGGACACTTAATAAATGCCCCCCCCCCCTTCCACACCCCTCTCTGTCTGCACTGCTCTCATGTTAACTTTTTAATGCTTAAATACCTCGAGCCTCTCCAAACACTTTCTGGCTTTTCCATCTCCGTGCTACTTGATGCCACATTCCTCAAAGCCTAGTTAATGTCAACTTTTACACACATTTGAACACTCCCTAACATTCTTCCCGCCAGACACCAGGGTCTGCTCCGCTGGCGAAGTAATCAGGTGTTGATGCTAAGGACCCCAGCTGTTCAGCTCTCCGCCTACGCACACGGGCTGAGTGCAAAACCACAAACTGAGGCGTCCGTGCAGCGCCTGAGAAAAGGTTTTAAGAGAGAGGGTGATACCAGAGAGAGGGGCAGTGCTATCACTGAATTTATCAACAGTTAATTGGAGTCATACCAAGTCAAATGTGGCTTCAACTGATGTTGATTAATGATTTAATTTAAGACGTGTCCCCCTAAATCATCATGAGTAACTACTTCAGAAATATAATAACGCCTGTATTCTATACCACATAATACAACATCTATATGTCACAGTGGAGTGCACGTCAAAACTTATAAATCTTCCACAAATCCCCGGTCTAAACTTAAGCACTGTGAGGCGTGTCCTCTGTGAGAAAAGAGAAACAGTATCCCGAGGTGAAGCAGTTGTATAAAGGGGGAGCTTATGTGTTACATCCATTAAAAGGCAGAGAAAGTGCTGATGCAAGCAGGCGGCTGCTGCCTGCAGCTCACACACAAACCCCAGGTCCCTGTTAGCAGCTTTGAGCTTCCCCAGTAATCTGATCTCTGAGGCTTATAAAATGGGAAAGCCACTCGTCTGAGCACAGAGGGCAACGCTTTCAAAACCCAAACACTGCAGGAGGCGGCCGCGCTCACAGACATACTGCGGGGTCCAGAACTAAAGTGGTCTCAGATTTTTGGACGCGATTACACACGGACACATCAGACAAGTAAACTTCATATCTCCAGATTATTATCTTTTTTTAGTTCAGCGGCAGTCTGACAGGACCTGAGAGGGTTTCATTCAAGGGGTGTGAACTTTCCCCTCAGAGAAGAAACTCTTAAATTTGAGTTTAGATGTTTTCAGATGATATCTGTGATGTACGTGTAGCTGGTGTTTACTGGCTGTAACAGACGTACTGTAGCTCACCAGATGTTCATGTAGTCATATGAAGAGCCACAGTTATTTTTAAAACTGTTGGGGTTAGTTCAAATCAAGTCTTGAGTTTTTTGAAACCCTTAAGGACAAGGCAAGACACATTTATTTGTATAGCACATTATCATACACAGAGCTCATTCAATGTGCTTAACAGAAATAAAGAAGCATAGAACTAGAAGTAAAGCACAATGACAAAACAGTATAAAAACAGATATTAGATAATATCTCAGTTTGTCTGAGCCACAAATTCTGTGTAAATAGTGATTTCTACATGATAGATACATGATAATCATGATACAGACTTGACTTGAGCTGAAATATTAAATATTCAAGTCTCAAGTTTTGACCTGGTAAAATCACAGAAAAAAAACATCAGACTGATCTAACATATTTATCTATGAGGCTGTGGTTTGAGTTGGACTTTTAGCTAATGTTAGCATTAGCCGCTGCTCAGCATCAAACTTCATTCCTGCTGTCTCCACAGGTGGAAAGCAACCCTTTTGTTTTGCTTCTATTTATACACTTCTTTTATTGTGCTGAAGTTAGCATGCTAACTAGCTAGCCCTGGTTGGCACATCTCGTCACTTTCCGATCCTGAGTCACTGTAGCGTCCAGTCTGCCCTGAGGAAGTAGCTGCTCAAAGGACATATTATAACCTTGTGTATTGTAAATTCAACAATGGTTGAAGCTCTCTGCAAACAACAATCACCACCACCTGCTCCCTGCTCTCATGAAATCATGTTCAGTGGCAGAGAAAACTTACAAATAGCCTCTATAACTTGACCCGGACTTGAGATTTCACTTAGAGTCAAGGGTTCAACAAAAGTTAACTTGTTTCAAATGAGTTGAGACTTGATGTGGACTTTGAATGTCATTTTTTAACCAGATTTAGCCAATGAAGTTAAAGTCCAGGTCTCAAGTCATTTAGGAAAAGTCCATGTCAATTCTTGAATGAATAAAAACAAGTGTTAAATTACTTGAAACTTGACTTGGTCCCAAAAAATAAAACACTTTAAACTAGATTAGATCAGTTTCAACCTACAAACATCATCAGATCACTCCTCTCCGCCTCAGATACTCACATGGCCCTCATGTTGTTCTCTGGCAGCAGTGGGATCTCCAGCACCTTGGTGTTGTTGTGCAGAGCCTCGTGGCTCGGGGTGGACACTGTCTTCCCGGTGATGCGGTGGACCTGGTAGAAGGCGTGGGGCCTGAGCAGCCGGTCGTCAGCCGTGCCGATGAACAGCTGCAGGGTGAGAGGCTCGCTCTCCATGTAGCCGTGGAGCTACGAGAGAGAAAAGACGCAGTTGTGGTTTAGCCCTGAGACAGCATCCACTCGCACTCTTTCAAAAACAAACGTAGGTCTTTCAGAGGTCACGATCTCAGCGTGACGGTTTTCAAACAAAGTACCCATTTAGGATCTTGTAATCACCCCCTCCATCTTCTTTAATTTACTACCAGTGACTTGCATACACTTCCTCCATCAGTTCATCTGAGGCCTGCCAAGATGTTGATCCTACAGTAGCTGGATCTCAGGGGCAGCTGCTGCCAGAGAGCAGTAAAACCACCTACGGCGAGCGGCGCTGTGATTTGCGAGCCTCGTGCTCGCCTTGTGACAAGACTGAGCTAGTGTTTCAGAGAAGTCAAGGTCATGTCAGTCCCGCTGTGCCCGGGCCAATCCGGGTCAAGAAAAACTCTCAGCGGTGACCCAGCTCTGATTATTATCAGTAAAATGATCCTGAGATGGAGAAGGTACGGAAGTGCTGCTCGCTGTAGCCGCCGGGTTTGACCCGGAGCTGCTAAACTACTCCCAGACCTCCATAGGTGTTGCTTGACAGGAGGCCTCCTGCCAGCATGACCTCAACCACCCAGACTGCAGAGTGCAGGCATGAAGCCCAAAGCCGCAGCTGAAATATGAGAGCAGCAGCTACTACTGACACACCGTGTGCGAGGTATGTATGTTATCCATACGGTGTGACGAGGGAGGAACTGGAGCAGAATACTAGGCATTTTCAAGTCAAAACAATTGAAAAAAGCACAGGAAGACAATAAGATAAAAGAGGCCCTGATGTAGGAATATACCAAATATAATGTAGAGATTAGATGGACAAATTGTACATATTTAAGTTTTTTTTTTTTTGAGAGGTTAGAGCTGCGATCTATAATTTCCTTCTGTTTAAACTACAGCAAAGATGGAGGAGCATCTTACAGTTTAAATCTGAACCAAAATCTATGTTTTTACTGCACATATAATATTTGATCACATTGTCTCTGTCAACCAGAAAAGTTTGCAGTGTTGCGGAAGCATTTTCATTTTCAAAAAAACTATATACGTGTCAGTTTTCACTGCACGCCAGTAAAGATTGACACAATAATGATACATTAAATTAGAAAAAAAAAAAGTTAATGTTCAGCTTTGAATTTCAAGTTATTGCCTTTTCCCTAAATCCTTCCCTTGATCATTCAATAAACCACAAAATGGACTTGGTCCTGTTTGACTCAACGGTCGAAAATCTTTCCATCCTTTTCAATAATGTTGCGGCACTTCAAACGCCTCCAATTATCAGCTCCGAATTAGACTGTTGGTCAGTCAGGGTCAAGCATTACGACTGTTTTCTCTGTGCAGAGTTAATATTCAAATATATTAAATAATAACTGCAAAACAACATGAGAAACAGTATTTCATCTCCAGCCTTAGCACACCTTTAAAGGACCAATGTGTAGGATTTAGGAGCATCTATTGGCAGAAATCCATCAGTCTACAATCACCTGAAATTAAGAATCGTTGTGTTTTCATTGGCTTAGAATGAGCACTTCATATCTACATGAGGAGTGGGTTCTCTTTGATGTTGCACCACAATGTTTCAACAGTAGCCCAGAAACCAAAGCTGGGTCCACAGAAGAGGGGCGAGGGGAGGGGTATTGAGTTGGTTGCAATCAGCAACCAACAAGATTTAGCAGATGCTAGTAAATCCTGCAGACTGGTCCTTTAAAGAAACTGAAGAGTAAAAACTGAGTAGATCCCCAGACCCTGTTGTGTAGTAGAGGGGACACTGAACCTGGTCTTATCCTGAGCCTCTGGATGAGAGAGTCAGTTGAAACAATCAGAGGGGAAATGTTGAAATGAAGGCGAAAGAGTTTTCACTTACATAAGAAGAGCACTGGGGGCGAGGAGCACCCACAACGAGAGCGAAAGGCTCCGACCGAGAGGCACAACATGTGATTTGGAGGAGGATCCCTGTCAGGGTTAAGTGCCTGCAACAGCCCTGTATATTTGTGTAAGGAAATGGGTCGCTGCCAAGCAATGCTGTTTATTTGGGCAGCAGAAAAGGAGCGCGATGAAGTGAGGAAGCCCCACTCACAACTTTAGGTGGTTACTTTAAAGTTATGATTACAGACAGATTTCTGATTATCAGCTTTAAAATAGAAATCATCAGATTCAATCATGTCATCTGACTGTGCTTTCAGCTGATTTGACAAAGAACGCATTTGTAGAAACATTCGTAGTTCCTGTCAACATCACCATCCATCACTTGAAGACATAAAATTATCTAAGAAGGAATCTTATAATCAAGAAACCTTCCCTTTTCCTTTTCGTTTTTCCGCTCTGTGATCTGAATGATATGTTTTGCTAAGCAGCTGCAGCAGACAACAGTTATGATTTGGTGTTGTAATTAAATCACTGTGATACCACTTCATGTAAACCCTGCGCTCCTCCACCCTGGCAGTTTGACATTGGCAATGCAGCCACCCCTCCCTAGTTCATATTATCACCCACAAGAGGAATGCCGAGACTCCAGCTGCTCAAGGCACCGAAGAGGAGGAGAGAGGGATGAGGAATGGACTGAGGCTGGCGCTCTGTTCCTATACTGCTCTAACAGGATGATCACACACACTCACACACATATGGACTCGTTTCAGTTTTATCAGGAGTGTGGAAGCCCGGTGTGACCTGCGATTCATCCTGTCACGCTTTTTGTTTCACATGATCTTTATTAATTACACTTTGTTTGAAATCTAAATTTGATCACAAGGATCGAGGCCGAGAAAAGACACATGACGCAGAAATAACAACGTTTAAATCTGACTTCAAACAGAGAGAAACGAAGACCTCACAGACATGAATAGGGGTATTTCCTCTCCACCAAAGTACAGCATGAAACCCTGAGCATTAACTGCGGTGAGGACTGCACACAGCACTTCAGAGGGGCATACTTCAGTCTGCTGCTGGCGTAAGGGCGGGTGTGGTTGAGGCAGGCAGCAGCGATGGCATTGAAAAAGAACAGAAAACAGCCAGCTTAGCTGTGCTGGAGAAAAAAAGCGCACCACATAGAACAGGGCCGTCCAGAATAAACTCTGTAAAGTCTGGGCAGGGTTTGAGTCAGAGGAGCGACGGGACGAGCCGCAGAGGCTTCGTCAGCCAGCGTCCACAGCGCTGCTGTGTGCACCATGTAATCAGGAAGTCGCAGAGATGGGGCTGCCTTGTCTGAGGCTCCCTCCAACATCTCCATCAGAGGCTGCCAGAAACGTGTGTGGTTTTAGCTGCTGCCGCCTCCGCAGGACGCAGCGCAGCGATGATGTCAGCCGAGCACACGGGAACTTTCCTAAACAAAGGGAAGTCTGTGTGGTTGGGGTGGTAGCTGGCGGAAAAGCAGGGGGAGGTTTGAATTTAGGTTTAAAGAGAACACACACTCTCTATTTCAGATGGGGTGAACCCAGATCCCTGTCATTAAATCATTAGCACCTTCTCATGGACAAACACATGCATCGTGCACAGATGTGCAGCAGCGACACGCTGGATGGGACTAAATGTTTTTTTTTTATTTTATTTCATTCCACTGCTGCATATAAATATAATATTTCTGCTTCCTTTTTCTGCTTTTTTATGATCGACAAAACACATGAGGAGACGACTCTATTAAACTGAACCTTTTAGCACTTGGTTGGAGAAACAAGCGTCATTCTGAGGAGAGAATCTATAGCTATATCCACATTTCATATATACTGACAGTATGCAGTATTCTCTGTCATAGCACACAGTTTTTACAGTTAGTATACAGGAAATCGGGTTACTATTTGCCAATTAAAAGGTTTGTCCAAACATTTAATAACTATTTTTTAGTTCCCCAGACTGTCTCATCACCATTCGCAACTCACTTTCTCCAGCCGTGAGCAGCTCCTCCTCCTCATCCAAGCGTTTTAGCCTGTAAACTGACTCATATCTAAAATGATCAGCTGATTTTATCCGAATTAAAATGTCAGCCGATAAGCAACAAGAAACTGCCGTACAGAAAGACCCACCGCAAAACCGTCTGCAGGCATCCTATTGGTGGACCTTGAGCGGCAACTGAAATTCCCTTAACCAGACATCCGAGTCCACCGGACAAGCAGTGAGGTAGACAGGCAAACCAGCTGAGCATTTCATGACTAAAGCATCAACGTTTCAGCAAATAATCTACATACCCCAAAGTTTTATTTCAGACATACAGGGCAGAGGAAGAGGAGCAGTTCAAAGAACCAAAAGACATTATGTAGCTAGCTAGCGCATTAGCAAACATTCTAGTCAGAAACTAGCATGCTAGTTTGCCCTGAACCACACTCTTTCCTCCAGGTGGCTCTCTGCACATGTTGGTGACATGATGGTTTTCTCTGAGAAACAGCCAGCAGTCCTGAAAGAATTCAGTCCTGAGAAGTTTGTTGTGCATAAAAAAAGCAGCAAGTTCTCGGCCATGACACTTGACCACAACTGCCCTGAGCTGCCAGCCGCCTTTCCAGACACCTCACTGAGCTGGTACTCATGTTTTACAGAGATTACAGCAGTTTTGTGCAATCTATGTGTAATAGGAGCATAAAAATAAAACACAATTGATGTTTAGGCCTGTGAAAAAGTGAAGAAAAATGAAATTTGACAGCCTGAAATTTGGTCATACTCTGCCCTGTCCCAGAGGTCAAATCTGAAAATCTGAAAATACTTCATGTTTTATAGAAACACTGGACAAACTTTCATGCTTTAGTCATAAAATGCACTCTAGCATTTAATATGCAAGCTTATCTGCTGCACTAGTGGTTCTGTTAGCACTAACAATACCTTGGGAAGAGGCTTTTGAAAGGAACCATGTACCAGGGACTGGTCAGTAACAAGGCGGATGGAGAGGTCGGATGCAGCGGTTTTGCAGCCCAATCGCCCAGAGCCATCAGGTCGTGGGCAATCGAGGGAGTGAGGGAGAGTAAAGCCATCTGTGGCTCAAAAGACGAGAACCACGGGGAGAAAAGTAGCTTACCTCCGATCTGGACAAGCTTGATCAGCCTGAGCTGGGTCACCTGGAGGAAGGTGTGCAATGACTCCAGGAACAGCACTCAAGTCCACAAGCATCAGCCAATGAACTTGCACAGGTAATTATACTGTATGTGTGCAGTAATATAGAAACTGTTTGTCCACCAGAGGGCACTGACAGTTTAACTTTTCAAGATGTCACTTCAGTTCTCTACATATTTTAGTCACAATTATTTAATTATCTAATTTAAGGGATTCTTGTCAAAAATGTTTACGATACAAAACAAATATCGGACACACCGCCATCAACTCGGTCACAATACTGATTTATCGTAACCGTATTCTGTTATTTACTATTGATCAAATATCAATATTTGTATTGGCCACAAAAATCCAGTATCAGTCATTTTTACCACTTTCTCCATGTGGACACACTGTTTAAAGTTAGTATGCAGTATGGAATTGTGATACAGCTTATGTTTGTCCTTAAAATGGCTGCTTAGCTATGTTAGCGTTCTCTATTCATACTTAAGAGCTACGTTAGCTAACTGCTAACAACTCATTTTAAAATTTGATCACACCTGAAGGTAAAAACAAAAACTCTGCCTCCATATGTGACGAATGTCTGGAGAACTTGTATTGATGAAAGGTCAGAAGGTGTTAATTAAAGTTCACTGTGCCCGACTCCTGGTTCAAACCCTTTATTTACTCAGAGACTGAGGTCAGCGGTGAGGAGGACTGGTTGGGGAGCAGATGGGTTTATAACCAAAACATATCTGCAGTTATCCACATTTTTTTTCTTGAGACTCGACCACCAGAGCTACTGTGGTTAGAGCTCATGACTCAGCTCTTACTGGCCGTGCTACATCACTCTGTAACTGTCTGCGCTGCATTCGAGAACGCAATGGAAAAGTTTGACTCACCCTCGTCTGGACAGGAACTGACTGAGCGGACCACTCTGTCTAATAGCAGACCTTTGGTATTCCATTCAGAAATGTGACATCTTTGAATAACAGAACAGCCAGGTCATCAAACACATGTCGCCCCAATCTGCTTTAACGCATGAGGTAGAAAACAGGAGAGGCGGGGTGCTGCAGGGTAAAGGGGGGCGGGAGGGTAAATGGGCCTCATGGCTGCAGCTTGTGTTGGTCTAATCATCACAGGAAACTGGGCAGTCTAGTTTTGTGGTTCCCAACATGGGGTTCAGGTCCCTGAGGAGGTTGGGAGATAATAAAAGTAAAAACTAGTTTTTTTCTGCCTCAGCGCCGACGACAGTCAGAGCCGCCATATTGTTTTCAGGATGTCCATCCATCCGTCTCATTCTTGTGGACACGATATCTCAGTGACACCTTGACTGAACTTTTTCAAATTTGGCACAAACATTCACTAGGACTCAAGGATAAAATTATTTGATTTTGGTGGCTAAAGGTCAAAGGTCAAAGGTCAAGGTCGTGGTGACCTCAAAAAATATGATTTTAGCCTTGTAAACGCAATATCTCGAGAACTCATCAAAGTAATCCCTTCAAATTTGGCACAACGGTTCACTAAAGGACTCGAACTGATTAGACTTTGGTGGTCAAAGGTAAAGGTCAGTGTGGTCAGCCATTACTCTAAGATTTCACACAGCAATTATGACAAAATGTTGCACAAATGCTTCATATTTTATATGACTCTGGATAAACAGGGGTGTAACCTGAAGCATGTCTGAGTGGAGGAGGCAAGTATTCAAGTTTTTTTAAGGATTTTAGTTTTTTTCTTGAAAATATTCATGACACGATCCAAGAAGAGAAAATCAGTGTTTAGTTCAAGTGTTCACAATTTAATCTGCAGCCTGTGAAAAGGTGTCTCAGGAAGACACTGATTTGTTTAAAGTCAGTAGCAGACCTGGATGACTGGGTGTCCTCCTGCCAGGGCCTTCACCGCCCCCCTGCTGCCCTCTGTCTCGTAGTGGGCTCGGTGGTGGGACTTGGGCTGCACCTCGATCTGCAGGCTGTACGGCCCAGAGCTGGATGGAAGCTGCCAGTCCAGAGCCGGCAGGGATGGGCTGTCGGGGGGGGGGGGGCAAAAACATGTCCAACATGTCAACTCAACAAGGAGGGAGGAGAGCTTATTTTAGATGCACTTATCAAGGTAGAATGTGCAGAATGTGAAAATGTGAAACGCCAGACACGGCGATAAAGTTTTTATGAAATAGCAAATATGCTTAAACTCAAATCTTGTTAGTAAATATACAATATGTGTCACATGCAGATTAATATGTATGCACTGAGAACTTCTAAAAAATACTTTAAGCATTTTTAGTTTTATGCTTCAATAATCTAGAGAGATGTAAAGAAAAGCTTCAGTCCGAACAGATATTGTTCGGCTTGCTTACCTCACATATTGCTTTGGCTTGGACCAAGAGTACGGGTGCTGCGGCACGTCCAGAAACCCGCCGCAGTAACCTTCCTTCTTTAGCGACAGGCGGTTGGATGGGTGCTCGTCCTCACAGAGCTGCCCTGGACTCAGCTCCTCGCCCCCCGGCTCCACCTTTAGGCTGACCGTGGGGATGTGCTCCAGGCTGGTTTTCCGGGCCTTCATGGGGATTCCCTCAGCGAGGTCGGCCACTCCGTCTGTGGTCAGGGCATTAATGGCTGCCAGGATGGCTGAGTTGGTGTACTGGTTGGTGTTTGGGAGCCAGGACTCCTCTGTGATGCTGAGGCGTGGCGAGGTCTGCGGGGAAGGTCCGGGGGAGTGGTTGGGCGAGTAGGGGTAGTGCTTGTGTGGCGCCCCGCTGCCGTTGAAGCTGTACTTCCTCTTTGCACCACAAGGGGAGTTGGGCCTGGAGCCGCGCTGACCCATCCAGGTGTCATCTGTTATACTGGTGCGCGGAGAGGTGGAGGGGGAGTGGCGAGGGGATCCGCCAGAGGCACAGCCGTCACCTGGCAGGGCGAGGGTGGAGCCTTTGGGGGACACAGAGGGAGACTGCCAGGGGGAGTTCTGGGGGGAGTTGTCGTAGTTGTAGGAGAAGCCTGACTCGTAAGAGGAGGCGTCAGAGTGGCAGCTGCGAGATGAGATGCTGCTGGCCGGACTCAGGCAGCTGGGGTCACGGTAACTGTCGGCACTGGGGAGGGTCAGTGTCACCACGGAGTTGACTCTCTTGGTGACGGGAAGGCTGCTCTCCTCCACCTCATCCTCAGGAAACTGACCGTAGGCCGTGATCTCGATACGAGGGCTCTCCAGGGTCGGGGCCCCGTTTGGGCGGGTGCTCGAAGACGAGTAGTAGCCGGCCCCCGTCATGTCATCCTGGGTGTCGTAACTGTGAGGCTCGCTGACGGAGACAGATATGGTGGGGCTGGACTGGAGGCTGTGGTATTGGGAGGGGATACACGGGTTGCCCAGAGGGAGGGAGAGACTGACATTTGGCGTGTAGCCATATGCATCTGGAAGGCAAACAGATTGAGTTTGTTACCACGATAATCAAACACACTCTTTACTTAGAAGGAGGCAGTTGCCAAGTGGAGTCTTGTGAGAGCTGTTGCCTATAATGGCAAAAGAACAGCGAGCCTCCTGCATTTGGCCTCAGCTGCTTCTCACTGCACAAAGTCTGCAAGTTAAACCTTAACGCCTCATCTGACAGGGGTTCCCTGAACACACCGCGGCCAGAGGCACACAGCGTCTCTGCGTGGCTCAAACTTTACAAAGTAAATTAGGTGGGAGACACGAAGAAAGGAGCCAAAAATAACTCCAGTCTAAAAATAACCAAAGGCAAAAACCAGGTGGGTTTTTTTCCACTTCTCGTTGCCAGATTTCTGCCACTTAATGCCCATAAACTACAACATGATGAAAACACACACCGCCGCTTTTGTTGGCCGGTTTCAAAAATAAACACAGGAGGGACTTGATTCGTTTATTTGCATGCTGTAAAGGTGCACGCTGTACTCAGCAAGGGGGGGGGGCTGATGGTCTCATGCCAACGCTCCCGATGGCTCATGAAATTCTGCCCGTCTGTGGGTGAAGAGCTGAGGTCACAGGCGCGGG
>NW_019525505.1:717472-717760 GCF_002814215.2 Seriola lalandi dorsalis
GGGGGGGGGGCATGGGAACAGGAGTTGTGGTTCTATGTGACCACAGTGGAGCTCAGTGATACGGATGGAGACGACAGACAGATGCAGTCACCAGCTCCTGTCTGCTGTGAATTAAAGAGAATTAGGGGCCCCGACCATAAAGAGCATGACGTCAGTGCTGCACCACATGACTCCTGCTAATAAAAGAAAATGATGCTCAGGTTTAATGTGACACAGTAGCACTGAATGTTTGTTTTCTGCTGTGAATTAGCTGAGATCTTCACAGGTAGCCTGAGGGGAGGGGAGGGG
>NW_019525505.1:717780-718666 GCF_002814215.2 Seriola lalandi dorsalis
TGGGGTGGGGGGCGTGCTCTCACTCACAATGTTACCCACAATGCCATGTCAGTCATTAGCACACGTTCAATTCTGACTATTTTGGGACACACTTTTCAGTCATGAGAGGCCACGCCCACCTCGCCCTGATCAGCAGGGAGGGGCGCGCGCTATATCTCCACTACTGCTTTTTTAATACTAACACTAACTGCAACACTCCATACAGGCATTCAGCAGGGTGGCGGGTTTGGGAGCGGGGGGGGGGGGTCAGCTAAGACCCTAATACAGTTTAACACAACTCTTCAATGTGTCGCATCCGACTGCAGAAAGTCAGACACTGATGAGAAGTTCAATAACCGCCACGTTAATAGTGGCGCTGTCTCTGTGATGAAGAGTCAGAGAATAAAAGTCAAACTCACCCTCTTCAGCTGATTTCATCTTCGTCTTCAGGCAGAGAGAAACGTCTGAGATCAAACTGTGAGAGCAGCTGCAGATGGGAGCGACTCTTTATCCATATAGCGGAGTTTAGATATTTCTATATTTATAATCCTCCAGCTGTTGCTCAGGATCCTCTGTCTCTGAACCACCGCGAAACAAACCAGGATGACAAATATATATGTAAGAAAAAACTTAGTTGAAAAACAGCTGCTTCGATTTCAAACAGGAGAAAATCCAAAAGGAAAACGTCAAATCGAGTCGCGTGTGAAATATTAAAACATGTGGAGTAAAGTCATGGCTGATGCAGAAGAAGCTGCTGTCGCCGCCGTGCTGAGGTGTCTGACTCCGGGTCTGTGTGTCGGGGGATCCTGGCGGTGCTGGGTCGCTGTGACGCACTGCTCCGGCGCACACCGGACCTCTGCGCTTTTAAACCCGGGGATCACCTCGGCGGCGGCGGCGGCGCACCGCC
>NW_019525505.1:718686-723214 GCF_002814215.2 Seriola lalandi dorsalis
CCTTTCCCCCTCCCCCCTCCAAACTCTGACGCATCTGCGCGCGTACCGACCACCAGATGGGGTCCAATGGAGATCCTCTCTTCTACACTGGGGTTTCCAGAGGAGAAGAAGGCTAATTAGCGGAGCTGGCAGTGAAGCCTGGAGGATGAGTAAAGTGGAGTGATTGGGGGGGAAACAACATCCTACAGAGGTGCTGCTGAAGTCTGTCCAGCAGAGAACATCCTGCCGAGTAGAGACTGTGGATGACGGTGCATGAGACTCCAGGATCTGATAGTCCTTCTTTGGAATCACAAATAATCATCTTATCAACAGGAAACAAAACAACAAATACATTTTTGAACCTTATTATATTAGTTCTACACCATATTTGTTTTTTTGAATTAATTGGGGGAGGTGCACACAGTACTTACTTCAAACCCTCTGAGGTCTAAGGGCATTTTCTCGATTTCTACATTATTTCTTAAATTCACCATTGATACTTGCATATAACATAATACCCAAGTGTTTTACATCATAATGCTCAAAACAATCTCAGTTCTTTCTATAATGAGGTGCCTTGTTGTCGTGGAGCAAAGAGATAATTTGGCCCAAAAGCTGAAGAATTGAAACCTGGTTTCTGAAATTCTTCAAATCTCTTGTGAAAACAAACTTTTACTGATGTGGATGGATTGTTGTGGTGCTTGAAACCAGTTTACAAAAGTTTTAGGTTCATAAAAACAGCACAACATATGAGTAAAATAGTAGATAAATACCTAACATGAAATTTTGTATAATCGCTGAGTCGTAATGTCGTCTTCTCACTCTTAAACAAAATGTTAGTGTGAATCATGTACGATCTCATAGGGGAAAGTGGAGAGTCTAGAGATTCTAACACGATTTAAAACCGTAGCTCTATGCTTTATTATGACAGAGATATCAACAGAAACATCCATCGACCTCAGAGGGTTCATGATTGGCTGTGTTGTTTCCATGCAGGTAGGCAGAGAAGACATGTCTGATCTGTGTTGACAGGAAGGGTCACTACCTGCATTGTTGGTCCTTGTTGGAAGCATTTTGGAGGGAAAACAGTTGTTTGAATTTTTGCTTCAATAGAAGTTGTTTTCATATTTTTGTTTGTTGTGTGGGGGAGAGATTGGTTCTTGGTCCCAATGTTTTGCAGTGTTGTATTGTAGTGTAGGAGGGTTTCATCATTTTGGAAATGAGTTCCCCTTTGGGTTCCTTTGACTTTTTTGTTTCCGTAGTGCTGCAGTAAACCTGGTTGGAGCTGCTGCTCAGGATCACGGCTGTAGTTCAGGGAGTCGCCAAATACTGGTCGTTTTCCTGCACTATCAGGAGTTGGTGCATAAGGAGCCGCCATTGAACTGCATGACGACCAGGGTTGAGTTTCTGGTTTGGGATTGTAACTCAAACATGATCAATGACTGACTTAATGGGCATGAGCAGCATTAATCTGCACTTTCCACCCACTTTATCTACAATATCTGTTCCCCTGGCATCATGTACAAAGCAGTCATCAGCGCGCTGCTGTAAGACACTGCATGCACATGGAATCTCCTAAATCAAGATTTATGTGCAGACAAATCCTCACAAGCATTTTACATTAAACTGCTGCCACTTCACCCTGAAGGAGCTATTCATCAGCCGGTTACAGCGGGCGGATGTGAATGTTCAGTTAGAGGCTGCCGGGTCGTCAGGTTGCAGCTGGAGCAGCAGCAGATACAAGGACAGGTGAGCTGAGACGTGCCAGAACACAGAGCTGAAGCCCTGATCCAGGAGACATGTGTAAAACATAAAACTTCCTTCACATCTTGTATAGGCGTCTCACGGGGTTTTGAAGTTATTGCAAAGGCAAATAATTCCCTTTCCACTTCTTCCTGACAGACTGCACGTCTGCGGGGCACAAAACACATAATTATCCATACTTGCGTAGAAGCACTATATAAAAATCACGTCCTATACCCAGTCATTTGACACGCCGAACTGAGAATCTTCATAGAGTTTTCCGTAGGCCGCTCTCTGCGGTCGCTGTATACTTATTCGGCTTCTCTCTCGTCAGCGCCGGGCTGCTGCTATCTTTGGCAGGTCTGGACCTTTCAGCAGCTGGCAGCCGGCCCGCGCTCTCTGTGATGACAATAGTCACATGGTGACTTGTGAAGAGGCTTGTCCATCCCTGGAGGTGGGAATCCACTTCACAGCACTGCAGAATCTTATCATCTGGCCCTAGTTGGTGTGAACCTTAGTGGTGTCACGCCACTGCCACTCTCAGCTAGGGGGCATTTAAATCTTCATTTAAAGGTCATTTACTATGGAAGCCTATAGGGGACTATATTCAAATGATACTGTAATTCCACAATAGCATTTCAAATTTCCACATATGTATGTGTCATTTGGATAAAAATGAAACTGAAAATGCAGCACTGGTGCCCACACTGTATCTCTGCTGTGAACTGGGATCAGAGTAACCAGTCTTATTGTATTGTCACTTATTAACTCTGGCAATTTCCATTGAGTTGTACTGATAAAAAAAAAAAAAAACACCTATTTACTGTGACAGTAATACATTTAATTAAAACACCTAAATCATACCAATCCACACACATCACTTATTAGAATTAAAAAAAAAAAACATCTTGTTTCCTCCCATTAAGAAGTAAAAAGTCTTCAAGTCTTTAAAAAGACTGACATCTAGGCCCAATCCCACTTCTCTTTTTTCCCTTCCCCCTTCCCCCACTGCTTGTCCCTTGCCCCTTGGAACTGAGTTACAAGGGGAGGTGGTGGAAATCTACCTGTACGAAATAAAATTGAATTTTGATTTTAATTTTGACCCCAAAAGAGCGTGGTGACATGTAAATGAAAATGCAATAGATGTCTTGCAGATTGCATTTAAATATTGTCCATCGTAAACCAATTTAAGACTTTGAAAATGAAATGTCACATGCAACTTCATTTTCATTGTGACCTGAATATTGCTTGCCAATTTGTAAAATTAGGTTAAATTGTTTATATTACATTTTAATTTTCAAATTTGAATATTGTCCACTGTGCAGCAGGGTATGACTTTGAAAATGAAAACAGCTTTTCCATTTTCATTTTAATATGGTCCTAGAATGCATACATATGTGGGAAATTAAAATGCTATTGTGGAATTACAATGTCATGTGAATATAGTCCCCTATAAGCTTCCATATATTTCCTCGTTCTAAAGTGTTCTAAAGTATTTCGTTTTTTGCCGTAAATTCTACTTCCTGTTCGTGTTTCTGCTCCCCTGTGTGTTTTCCAAGGTTGAATGAATTGGGAAAATGATTATACATCCGCTATTTCTCATGCCGATCTGCATTTTCTACAACAGGTGATTCCTGCAAATGAGTGATGGGAATTCCGGCTCTTTTCAGTGAGCCAGATCATTTGGCTCAGCTCACAAAGAAGAGCTGGCTCTTCCTGCTCCCAAGCGGCTCTTCATTTTTACCAATTCTGCCTTTTATAATTCAGCCAAATTTAGCGCTGTTTTGACCTATAATTAGAATGTGTGCACATATGTCACTTAAATTATTCAATGTAATTATACTCAACCTTATCATTTCCATAACTTTACATTATGTTTGGTATAAAAAGATTAAATGTAAAAGCATCAAACACTATTAGAGTATTAAACGTTTTATTTGTACTGAACATTGTAGTGTTTCGCTTCCAACACTAAACAGTGCATCTGGTCCTTGTACATAAACGTATGTCACAATTGTAATGCTACTGTGATGTCCATATAAAATAAAATAAATAAATTATAGACCATCCAAAAAACGAATCATTCAGTCACACTCAGCATGGAGATCCTGGCCGTGGCGCGGAGAAGATCATCCTGTCATTCTGCCTTGTATTAATTTACAAAAAAAAAAAAAGCTCTTGGACGGGAGCCGGCTCCCATCGTTCACTTAAAAGAGCTGGCTTGTTCACTACTGACACATCACTACTGCAAATTGCTCCTGTGTTTAGGAGAATTAATGAGGCAGCACATCAAACTACAATTCTGGGGCTGAGTTAAGGCTTCCTTAAAATAAAAACAGTTGTACAAAACACCCTTAAGTTTCATCAGTGTTCACTTCCATATTCAATGTTTTCTCCTTACCTTAGCCTTATACTTAAGGAATCACTTAAAGTCAGCTCAACTGTGGCACAAAAGACCTTAGCAACCAAAGTGAGGAAAAAAAAATGACTTCTGACTCTGTCTTAACTGCAACAGGACTGAGTTTATGGTGATAAATGAAGACAGTGAACGCATCCCAGGAAAAGGATGATGATGACGTATGTGTTAACGACGCAATAGAACCTTACCGCTGTATAATCTCTTCCACTGTCGCAAATGCCTGAGTTAGGTTTCCTTAACTAAGGAGACATTTTAAGAGATTCTGTGCAACACCCTTAAGTAGCCCCTTAATCATCAGCTAAGGAGAAACTACACCTTAAGTATTATACTTAAGTAGAAAACTTAAGGTGTTTTGTGCAACTGGCCCCTCGTCTTTACAACATGTGG
>NW_019525505.1:723234-805124 GCF_002814215.2 Seriola lalandi dorsalis
ATTTTGATTTTAATTTTGACCCCAAAAGAGCGTGGTGACATGTAAATGAAAATGCAATAGATGTCTTGCAGATTGCATTTAAATATTGTCCATCGTAAACCAATTTAAGACTTTGAAAATGAAATGTCACATGCAACTTCATTTTCATTGTGACCTGAATATTGCTTGCCAATTTGTAAAATTAGGTTAAATTGTTTATATTACATTTTAATTTTCAAATTTGAATATTGTCCACTGTGCAGCAGGGTATGACTTTGAAAATGAAAACAGCTTTTCCATTTTCATTTTAATATGGTCCTAGAATGCATACATATGTGGGAAATTAAAATGCTATTGTGGAATTACAATGTCATGTGAATATAGTCCCCTATAAGCTTCCATATATTTCCTCGTTCTAAAGTGTTCTAAAGTATTTCGTTTTTTGCCGTAAATTCTACTTCCTGTTCGTGTTTCTGCTCCCCTGTGTGTTTTCCAAGGTTGAATGAATTGGGAAAATGATTATACATCCGCTATTTCTCATGCCGATCTGCATTTTCTACAACAGGTGATTCCTGCAAATGAGTGATGGGAATTCCGGCTCTTTTCAGTGAGCCAGATCATTTGGCTCAGCTCACAAAGAAGAGCTGGCTCTTCCTGCTCCCAAGCGGCTCTTCATTTTTACCAATTCTGCCTTTTATAATTCAGCCAAATTTAGCGCTGTTTTGACCTATAATTAGAATGTGTGCACATATGTCACTTAAATTATTCAATGTAATTATACTCAACCTTATCATTTCCATAACTTTACATTATGTTTGGTATAAAAAGATTAAATGTAAAAGCATCAAACACTATTAGAGTATTAAACGTTTTATTTGTACTGAACATTGTAGTGTTTCGCTTCCAACACTAAACAGTGCATCTGGTCCTTGTACATAAACGTATGTCACAATTGTAATGCTACTGTGATGTCCATATAAAATAAAATAAATAAATTATAGACCATCCAAAAAACGAATCATTCAGTCACACTCAGCATGGAGATCCTGGCCGTGGCGCGGAGAAGATCATCCTGTCATTCTGCCTTGTATTAATTTACAAAAAAAAAACACCCTTAAGTAGCCCCTTAATCATCAGCTAAGGAGAAACTACACCTTAAGTATTATACTTAAGTAGAAAACTTAAGGTGTTTTGTGCAACTGGCCCCTGGTCCTTGAAAACCTTTGTCAAAAAGACTAAAGTAATAAAGCTCGTTTCCTGCACAGCTGAGTTTGCTGATGTCACAGTGTAATAACTGAAAGCTCTGATCACAGACTGAGGGCTGTTGGACACTGTGAGCACAAACGCTTGCAGACTGGCTGGAGCACAGTTGCAGATTATGCAGCACAGACTTCATTCCATTAGCGTTAGACATCAGTCATGATCCCAATTTAACAAAAAAAAAAAAGAGGAAGAAGAAGAAGATACCAGGACTAATGGTCTGCAGTCATGCTCGTGTCTCTCTGAGGCTGCACTTAGAGACAGGAGTGTTTGGAGGTAAATGCTAACACCGTTGTGCTAACATGCTCACAATGACAATTCTAACATGTTGATGTTAAGTAGTCATAATGTTTACCGTCTTAGTTTAGCGTATTAGCATGCTAACATTTGCTAATTAGCACTAAACACAAAGCACAGCTGAGGCTGATGGGAATGTTGTTAGCTTCGCAGGGGAAATTTTGACCTGAGGACGATGTTAGATGAAAACTCAGGGGAAGACGTGGATATCTGTAAAATTCATGGCAATACATCCTACAGTTGTCAAGACATTTGACTCAAAACCACAAATGTTGACCTCACAGCGGTGTTAGATTAAAAGCTAGGGGATCACCAGTGTCAACAGGCTTCATCCACTGGGGACCATGAAAGTCTGTGCAACATTTCATGGAAATCCATCCAATAAGTGTTCAGATAATTCAGTATGGACAATCTTAAAATGGGTTATTCAGTATATTCTAAAAGGTTCTGCATATATTGAGTCGCCCATTGTAGTTATTGTTTAGTTATACAAACAGTTTCAGAAATCAGCTCTGAATCCACATTCATCTCCATTGTGCAACACGGTGGCAGCATGCCCCCCAATCCAAACCAATACTCCCTCCTCACCCACTAGGATCTCACTCTGGCAGAGCTCCCTGTATCTGAGGGAGTGACGACACTTGTGAAATCCTAGCCGTCCATTTCATCATGGGGACGTGGCTCGGTTGCTCCCCGGTCATTTAAAGACCCCCACTTGTTTCTTTGACCTCATGGAAATCTCTCATCGGGGCTGGGGGGGCCTAAATGGGGCAAAAAGGAGGGAGGGGGATTCACCGCTCCACAGTTATGCGTAACTGAAACATGTGCTGCAGTAAACACTTCCACCCGTCTGCAGTTAATAAATAGCACTGCTGCTGATTGACTCGTGGGCTCGTCTACGTCAGGCCGATGCTGGGCCTCGTAGTTTTTCCAGACGGGCCTGGTGCTGGTTAGTGGACACCTTGGTAACAGGCCGCTACAGACCGGATGGATCCAGAGCCACAACTGAAAAAAAAAACCAGGGCACAGCAGATAATGAGAAACAACACCAATGTCCTGCGATGATAACACAGACGCAGCAGAACAAACTCAACAAACAAATATCAACAAAGCTGCTTTTCCCCAACACTGACAACAGATGCTGAAGTGATTCATACCAGAGCTGTGTTTTGTGTTTATCAGCATCTCTAAATCAAGGCTCAAGTCAACTCCAAGTAAAATCCCAAGTCTCAGGTGTCCAGTTTATATAACTGTCTGAGACGAAGTTCTGTTAAACAATAATAATAAAATATTCAGCTTGTTTGTCTCCCCCATGTTCTGCTTATTGCTGTCAGAACACTTAATTTCATTTTTGTTTTTGCTTTAAAGTCAAATCAAGTTTTCAGGTGGTCTAGTCTCACAGAAGTCAGATCCAAGTCAGGCCTTTTGTCCTTATTTTTGTGACAGAAAGCTTCACTAATCAGTCATTTCTTATTAATAAATCAAATTACTATGTAGAATGTGAAACCACAGAAAACGACCATGTGACTGCAGCTTTTGGATTCTCTGATGTCACAGATTTGGTTTTTACAGCCTCAACATTCGACGGTCTTGGCTAACCGCTCTCATCAATCCTGTTTTAAGTTGCAGCAGACAGCGGTTGCAGCTGCACCAAAAGGCTAAGACAGGCTAAGTTAGCGACAAGCTAGTGAACACAGTTGAGCATTTAGCAGCTAAAGAGCTATATATTTCCTGTAAGGAGAAAATTGAGAGAGAGTGAATATTGTATTTTTCCTTCATTGATTGGCCAGAAAAACGAATCAGAATGGATGGTAATGTGGCTCCATGTCTGATAGATGTGTAAATATTTACTAACAACTCAATATCAACTTAAAAATTGACCACATGTCAATCGAATCAGTGAATGCAGATCTATAGAGGAATTTAAAGGAGCTATTTGAAAGTTTTGCTATTGCTACATAGCTAATGTTAACATTAACAGTTGTTTACTTACCAATCTCGCCAAGAGCTTCAGCCATTGTTGCATCTACAAGACAAAAGCTTATAACACGTCCGCTGAGCAGCTACTTCTTCAGGGCAGGCTGGACGCTACAATGACTTGTTATCAGAAAGTGATGAGACGGGCTAACTGGACCGGAGCTAGCTGGTTAGCATGCTGGTTAGCATGCTGAGTGATAGAAATAGAGACAAAACATAAGGGTTTGTTTCCACCTCTGGAGAAAACTGTTAAGGAGAAAAGGAATGAAGCTTGATGCTGAACTCACAATGTTTCCTCTAGACTGGTGAGTAAACAGTTGCTAATGTTTACATTAGCTATGTAGCAATAGCAAAGCTTACAAACAACCCCTTAAGTACCAGGCTATAAAGCAGTGTTTCATGGTTGAAAGTTTCAAAGTTTGTTAGTGTTAGTCTGTTGCCCCTGCCACACCCAACAGTGATGTCACCGTGTACCGACACACCTTCGAGTACAGGTCTATGTCACTGAGGCAGAGTGAGAAGTTGCTCTTTAATACAAAGACTTTCACACACAGACTTGAAGGTTTAAGGCCGGTTGTTGGGCAACTTGAACGTTCAGCAACCAACTGTCTCAGAGTTGTCACTTTAATCCCAAAGGGAAATCTTGTTACTAGGCAACAAGTGAACAGAGTTTGTGACACACTTTTGTTGTTTTTCTCAAAAGCATCTGTTCATTTACAGGATTGAAGATGGTTTACATGTGAAAATGTGTTTTTGCCATTACAGGATTGTCGCATTAAAACTGTAGCAGGTTTCAATCCCTGTGTTTATAGTGAGACCTTCACACTGTGCCAATGTGTGACCTTCACTGTGAGCTAACAGAGCAGCTCAGTGAGGACATCACAAACAGCAACACGCTGAACACAACATCTTCTATGGTGCAATGTCTCTAATGAGTGACACAATCACAATGCTAATCTAATCAGATGATCAGGAAACGTCTCCTTGTGATCCCTGCTGCCGGGAGCGAGGCCCAACTACGTTTTCCCAAAGTTTTGCCTGGTGTATCATCATCATTTTAAGAGTCTGGGAGGGGTGAAGTATCTGAGGTTGGGGGTGGTCTCCCTGTCACAAACCCCTCACATTTTTGTCGCTTGCCATCCCGTACGTGGCCACTGCCAAACTCTGCGAATCCCCTGCCCGGTATGACGTGGTTTGGCCTCGGCAAGGTGGAAAAGACCTCAACTCACTCTTCTTTCCACAGTTCTAACCCTCAAAATCCAGTGCCTGGCTTTATTTTTGTCTGAACAAAAACACGATGGAATATTGGACGGCTTTATAAGTTATTCATAAACTCAGAAACAAGCGGCCCAAAGCGCTGGCGTTCCCGCTGCTGAATCACCTGTTTGTTTTGGAAAAATGAACTGGAAGAGAGCTGAAAAAAGTGATTACTGTACTTCTTTGTGTTATTGAGCCCTTTCGCACATCCCTCTCACCATATGTGCACCCATAACTGGTATTTTATAGAGTGTGTCTTGATGTAGAATAATGAAACATTAAAAATAAGCTTTATGGCCACAAATTGAGTTCAGACTGAGACCAGAAAACCGGCTTCAGCGGGAGTTAAGTAACCTGCAGCTTCCACTGGCAACCAAGAGCTTTGCAAAAACTTTGGCACAGCTCACAGTGGCCACATGGGAGCTGGAGGAAAGGTAGTGCAACGGTGAGTTATCATATCAACATGTAAAAACACTACATGAATTAAGCTGCTCTCCAGATATCACATATAGCAAATCAGCAAGACGCTGATATTGATCATTTTAAAATGAAGGAGTAAACATGGTTTTTGTGTCGGGGTGGGTCGGATATTTTGGTGTTACTAAGCCTGTCACCCCCTCACCACACCCCACCGCCATCACTGCTCTCTCTTACAGTCAGACTTCCTGTCTCCCATCAATGTTCTCCTTTTTTCTCAGCCGCTGTGACGGAATCCCCTGCTCTGTTTCCTGTTGTGAAGGCCCGTTGCCTGGCTACAGCCGGGGGGGAGGAGTCCTCAGAGCCGAGGGAGCGTTCGCAGAAGGGCCGGGAGGTTCATTTTCTCTCCCTAACGGTCCGACAGCCGGCGTGAAGCTCAAGCATAGAACTGAGCAACAGCTCCCCGAGGCACACAGCGCTTCACTGTGTCTGAGCCGTTGGTCACGGCTGCAGAGGTTCCACGTGCCCAGGATCGTTTACATAAATCAAGAATGGAGCTAGTGTAACTGCAGGGGAGTGCGGTCATAGACTGAGGTGGGCCTGTGAAGTAGCCTGTCGGCATGAGGAAGTTTTCTATCGACATCAGTCTGGTCTAAAAAAAACATCCTTCAAGTGATTTCATTGATTATAACAAGATTCCAACATATTTCTTCATTCTGACTGGAAAAAAATCATTTATATTCTTAGTAAAAGTGACAAAAGTGTAGAGAGGGAACACAAAAGCAACATCAGAAAGTATATAAATTATGATAATCACAGAAAATTACTGATCATCCAATGGGAAGAAAGGCTCAGGAACAATGCTATAATTAGCACAATTTTCATAACGGGTGATGTCGATAAACACAGACAAGAAACAAGTAAACAAGTTAAAACATCTTAAAATGTTGGGAGCTGTCAGTTGAAAAGTAGAAATTAAAATGTCACTTCATGTGGAAGCCCTGAAAGTATCTGAAGTGTATTTTAATGAGAGCGAAGTGAAGCGTGTTAAATGTAAGTTGAACAGTAAACAATAACAAATTATAATTTTAGTTTAAATGTGAGCACTGTTAGTAGGTTTCAGCTGGTTTGTAAGTGACAGCAGTTAAAATGCAGGCGGGAATAAACCATCGATGTGGCTAAATGCAGTTGAAATGCCAGCTGGTTGAGTGAACACTGAAAGCAGTTGAACTGTTTTAAGAGTAAAAGTAAATAAAAAGCACTTGAAATGAAAGTTGACGAGTAAGCACTGAAAGCATCTCAAGTGTAATTTAATGAGAGAGAAATGAAGCGTGTGAACTGTAAGTTGAACAATAAACTCAGAGAACTGTAGTAACTGAAGTGTCAGCTGGTATGTTAATGCAGGCTGGAGTCAAGTGTCAGTTGATGTCTAAATGCAGAGGTTAAATGCAGTGGAAGTGTTTAAAGAGTGGTGTTGAAAGCGCTTAATTTAAAGTTGAATAGCAATCAATGAAACTTCAGTTGAATTTAAAGGACCATGCATAGTAGTTGAAGTGTCAGTTAGTATGTAAGGAGTGACAGCAGACAGTTGAAGTAATCGAGGTGAAGACTTAGTTGTAAAATTTGTTGTAATGTCAGTTGAAGTGTAAGAAATAAAAGCTGTTTATTGTATTTCACTGAAAACAATGAGGCCTTTTTGGGTTTTTTTTTGGAAAACCTTGGAACCACACTCAAATAATTGAAAAAAACTCCTCACTCTACATCACAAAAGAAAACAATGGAGTCATTTTCTGGTTCACATGAAGATGCTGTTTGGAAAATACAGTAGCTGATGTTGCAACTGTAATATATTTTGTGTGTATGTATAAATAATTGGATGTTGGAAATATTTCCACGGTTGGACCCTGGGCGGAGGAACGGTCCTGTCTTCTTTCAGATTTCTAAACTCTTCTTCCCCCGTTGGGCCAGTCAGGGAATATCATTACTGGTAACTTTATCTCTACTGGTTGTTGTTTCTTAATTCAGACAGGGTGCTGTGGAATTTCATAACAAGCCCAGTCAGATGGAATATGGCTACAGAAGCCACTTAGCCGCTTAGTAACAAGATAGCATAATGGCATAATGGCAGGTCTCCCTCCAGCATATAAAAAAGCGGCAAAAATGTGAAAAAAAATACTAATTTGACAAATGTTCCATGCATCTGAAAATTCTGCTGCGTAAGTGTTTTGTATCCCCACTTATGGGTCGGATCAAATCTACTTTAGTCCAGAAGTGTTTTGCAAAAACGCCTCATCCTGGAGGGCTTCAAATTAAGTTACAGAGTCATTTGTTTTTTTTTTTATGACAGAAGATAATTTGTTGTACAAGAGATGAAACATTAGATTATTAACTTCCATTTTGACACAGTAACAGCTCCACTGTCGTGTTTCTGCACTTACACAATTCAATTTACAGCTGAGCAACTTTTCTCGCAGAGAGGAGGCTCTGAGACGTTGGTCTGGACTCTATAGGTTTTATATAATGTGTGCACTGAATGTATGTAAACACATCTGACCGTCAAAGTGATGTTGGGGCTGAAAAGTGAAAATGTGGCTGAGATATCAGAGCCCTGGGTGATTTCCATTTATCACCTCTGTGAGATGAAACAGAGACTCCATAATATGTTAAAATAATGATATAGCCAAACATCCAATATCTTAAACTTTTCTTAATTTAGTCAGTCATTCCTGGGGTCAGAAATATTATTATATGAATATATTATTATTATTTTATTATTATAACCCCACTCTGTGAGTTTAATGCACAATATTAATTTGATTTGTTAAAATTTGATGCTTTAGTATTATAGTATATCCAGATCTGACTGAAGAAATACATTATAAACCCTTTTCATAAATAACCATCTTAACTGAAGCTATTGTTGAAGCTGCATCATGCTGAGTAATATGATTTGTAAGCTCAGCAGTTCTTATATTATTGTGATGTTTTCTCTGTGTGTGAAGGACATGTTATTTTCTGACCGTTCTCTGAGAGCACTTTGAGTTTCCCTGGACTGAGCACATGTGAAACTACCTGAGCTCTCAGCCTCTTCATTCCTCTTCATATGAAGAGCCATTTACTAAAGCCTGAAAACACTTAGCTCTTTTCTCCCGGGGAGCAGGTATTTGTGTCGTTAGCTGGACTTACAGGCTGCAGCCGGAGTGATGATGATGATGATGATGATGGTGATGATAATGGATGTAAAGAAACATGAACATATCATTTCTGTACTGGTATCCTCACTAATGAATTTTAGATTTGCTCTACTAATTTAAATTTAAATTTAAGTTTATCTTAACAACTCTATGGAACTGTTTCGTCCTAAATGGTCTCATTGAGATGTTGGTGTATGTTTATATTTGCATATGTATATACAGTATGTGTGTATATAAGTGTATATGTTTATCATTTTTTTCCTTTTTTTCCTTTTCTTTATTTAATTCTATAAATAATTATATTGTTTTTTAGTATTTTAATATTGTTAGACATTTTATTCTTGGATAATTTAATTCCATTGAATGATTGTAATTGTGTTTTGGCAGCACATTGAAAAGTCATGCCAATAAATAATAAGTGAAATAGTCTTTTGTCCTGAGCGCCAAATTGTGAAATTATGAAATGGACTTTTAAGAAGAATTAGAGAAGTCTGTTTTAAATTTGAAATCTTTTAAAAAAATCGATTTTTAAAAAAACAGTGCATTTATCTCTCTTCTAGGCTGGATGTAATATTCTGTTCCCGTCACTGACATGAATCAGGAGCATTCAAAACAATCAGTAACGTTTGTTTTGTTAAGTCCAACATAAATTCAAATTATCATCTAGTTTCACATTCACCTGGACTCAAGGATGCATTAATTAGATTTCGTGGTCAGAGGTCAAAGGTCAAGGTCACGGTGACCTCACAAAACACGATTTTGGTGTTGTGAATGCAATATCTCGGGAATTTCTTCAAATTTGGTAAAAAACAAAAAAGGTTCGTTTGGACTCGGGGATGAGCCGAGTGGATTTTGGTGGCTAAAGGTCAAAGGTCACGATATGTGTGACTTCAAAAAAAACTTTTTAGCCATAACTCAAGACTTCACACAGTAATTATGATAAAATTTCATACAATTGGTTCATATTTTCTCTGACTCTGGATAAACAGGGATGTAACCTGAAACTAGTCTGAGTGGAGGAGGCAGACAACCACCAGGAGGTGATTCTAGTATCTTCATATTTCATAATAAACATAAAAGGAAGAGCGAGACTCATCTCAACATTAAACCGTTTCATCAAGAAAGCTTAAATTAAAGCTCAAAATCTACAGGAGAAACATCATCCCAACAAAGACAGACTGTTCTCTGTTAAGAGAATAAATCATTAGTCACATGAACATTATCCGGCCCATCGTCGTTCCTCATGCGGCACAATAACTGCAGCCGCTTTGGAAAACACACCACGGTGATGCTCCACATGCTGTAGGAACAGTTAAATGTGACCCAAAGAGCAGCTACACAGTGAAAGCAAGCAGATGAAAGAGAACGTCTCTTAACATGTTAGAACCATCGGACCATCACATCCATCACTGGGTCACCCTACATCCACAAAGTACTTCCTCCTCTGTGGAGAAATTGATAACACATTGTCTGCTCAATGGCTGCCTTAGATTACATGGTAAAAGATATCTTTCTTACAGTACACATTAAATCTTCCTCCATACTGCTCCCATTTAAAGGCACAGCCTGTAATTACTATATGGTCCAGCTTATTTTACAGTGATTTTCTCTGCACACTGTGAGGCTTCATTATATAAAGTGTAACAGACACTTTGATCTAAAAACTGTTAATATGTGACTGTTATAAATGTGAATAAGTTCCTTAAAGGCTTAAGATCGTCATTTGTGTGTGTGTTGTCTGTTGCTGATTGTTAATGCTGCCTGGTCTGGGGGGTTCACTGGGGGCTGCCCTGGAGGGACCAGGTGCTACGTTGGGATTGGGTGCTGGGGGTGCGTGGATGGCATCACTAATAACAGCAGGGAGGGGGCACAGTGAGGATGGGCAGACCCTCCTCCCCAGGATCTGAGGGTTGCCCACCGGAACTCTCACCCCCCCACCACAATGAACCAACCAGGTTGAGCAAAACAAAACAAAACAAAAACAAAACAAAAACAGCCCCCCCTCAGTTACAGCCCAGTCTCCTTCCCCACCACTCAGCTGCCTGACCCCTGGGTTTGCCCCGCTGAACTGACCCCTGTCCCCGCTGTGGGCCCCCCAACCCCATCCCATCCCCACCCACAATCAACAGACATACACAGACACCACACATACACAAGCTCCTCTTTCTTTTTCTTCTTCCCCTTTTTTTTGTACAGGTTGATGCTATGTTCATGCTCCTCACACAAAACCTCAATGTCATTCTATCTATTCCATTTTTTCTACTAGAAAGCCCCTTGCCCTTTACTCATGATCTATTTTCTGCTGTTTTCATGCTGTTTTATTTTTCTTAAGCAATCTGAATGACCTGTTTATGATAATTGTGCTATACAAATAAATCTGCCTTGCCTTGACTGATTTTTTACGTCTTATGATTCTTTGTTTTTCTCTAACAAGTTTGTTGTATCGTCTGTTCTGTGTTTGGTCCAATCTCTCTCACTATTGTTACACTTGCCTTCACTTGTTTTGTCACTTAATAAAAGAAAAAAAAAATGTTATTGCTGCATATCTTAGTAACGGCTGCTTCATGGTTTTAAAATGTTTTAAAACTCTTTCAGAAGTTGAAACCAAATTTCATTTTTTCAAATAAACGTTTCACTTCAGTCTTAATGTTTCAAATTACAGCAGTGGGAACTTCATTCACTAAAGTATCTGATGAGACATGTTGCTGATCTGAAAAGCAGTGGTCAATGGGGATTGTAGGACAATCTCCACATTGCATCATAAGCACCTCAAGATTTTACACACCTATGGTATAAACAGAGGAGTTTGCTTCATGTCTCCTCTGTATTTTCACTGACTGAACTCGAGTTTCTCTGCTGAGTGATTTGCTCTTTACATGTTGCATCCTCACTCTGTCAGTATCTGGTCTCTGGCTCCATCTGGTGGCCACACGATGAATTTCACATTGGATAAAACCTTGATGGTCTGCATCCGTCATTTCTTTTTTAATTACCCTTTAATCAATAACAATATTATAAATAACAGACACTGTTAGAAATTGCAGTGTGGGACATGGAAAGCAAATTCACAGGGAAAAAAAAGAGTTTATACAACAGCACAAACACAGAGACGTACGACACAGAGTGAAAAAGAAAACAAGAATCGTGTGGAGTCGTTTCTTGTAAGAATGTAAATCATCAACAAATCGATTCAAAACCTAAATGCCAATCTGCATCAAAGTCTGTCAGTTGCATCAACTCTTTCTTCAAAATAACTACGTCCACTGTTTGTCTTTCTTTTTTTTTTACAGAATGGTTGTCAGAATAAAATCAAAATAATACAGCTGTTTAGGAATGATCAACCTGAGTTAAACTCAATTATGATTCAAAAGAAAATGACAACCTGACTAATAAACATAGCTAAACTACAAATATTTAATTAGAGAGACATAAAGTGAATGATAAAACTCATTCCCCCTCAAAAAAAGAGCTGAATGTCGACCTCCACCACAGGCCAAAGTCACGCCAACGCCCGGGGGAGTCGTATCGTCAATAAAGGTCTAAAAATAACAGCCATCAGTGTGTTTCAGTTGCTTTCACTGTGACTTTTAAAGTAGTTTCACCATCAGAAAAACGTCAGAGAACAGAGGCAAATCTGACCAGACGAGCGACAAACCAAAATCTCAGACTGATTGTTGAACGTCCGACGCTTCAGCACATTAACATACATCATAATGAGGCACAAAGCAGAGCTGCCACGTCCCAGCAGGAGGACTGGTGGCCACCGACGAGACATAATCAAGGCCAAATATGCAGACAACACAACAATTAATGTTGCTTTGGAGTGCTGGTTTTTATATTACGGAGATGAGAGCCTGATGATGTCATTCACCGTCTTAAAAATGCAGAGGACAAACAGCAGCAAATGCACGAGTTCAGTTTGAAGCTGCTCATCATCTTCTCTCTGAATGTCGTTGTAGATGATCTTATTTTTTGGTTAATGCACATTTGTACAGGAGTTAAATGTAGTGAGGTTTAGATTGACTGCAGTAGTAAAGGCTTTATCTACAATAACATTAAAGTAAATGATCTTTTTTTTTTTTTAAATCCCTAACAGCAACTCAATACTGTTTGAGGACGCAGGCCAGAAACTGCAAGTAATACCTGGAATATAAAATAACACTTAAAAAAATCTGAACTCCACATATAAAAAATTTTGACAGAAAAGCATCAGAACTGTAGAAAATGACATTTGAAGCTGATGTGTTTGAAGAAGGCAGGTCGACCCTCTCTGACCAAACAGGGTCAAGTGTTCCAAGCCTTCTGAGTGCAGTCATATTTGTAGTCTTTTACTATGTGCTCTGTGTTTTCAAGTAATCCCAAGTCTCAGTGAAATTAATCCAAAGAACGATTATTTCATTTCTCTCCATTCTTGATTGTTCCAGTGGTTCCTCGACCTCGGTGGGTCCATCACTGAGGATCAGTGAGTAAAAAAAAGTGCTGAAGATAGAAATATCAGAGAAGCACAGAACTACAAAACAAACACAGGTAATCCAGTGTAGCTCACGAGGACAGTTTGGAGTAGCTCGGTGGTGAAAACTTGCGCTTCAGGTATTTGATGATGTAAAGAGGAAGACAGCTGACCAGCGTGATGGCGGACACCTTCCACAGGAAAGGCCAAGTCGTGATGAACGACAAGTCTGGGAGAGCAAACGGAGACACACTCGTTTAGTTACACATGTGTTACACAGTGTTGTGTTGTGACTGTACAGGATCATAGATGTTCAGTCAAGTGATGAAGAGTCACCATCACTTGATTATAAGAGATAAAAACAACATGAACAGTCCCGATGCAGCTCAGAAAGCCAGATTCAGATAGTGGTCTTCATGTGTTGGAGTATGGAATAAATGGCATGACAGAAATGTCATGAGACCAAACAGAGCTGCAATACACATGACTTTAAAACACTCAAATGAAAATGGAAACAGATATGGTGAGACATTAAATGTCACTGGGACAGAGAGATGGAGGGAATGACTTTAATTCACAAGCTGCACACCTACCAAGAAAAGCTCCAAAGGAGACCCTGCCTATGCCTGGTGCCAACGTACAGAAGCAAAAGAGGTGCAGCAGAAAGAGAGTGAGTGCAGAGCAAAAACAAGAAGAAGAAGAAGAAAGAAGCTATAAAAGCACAGAGCTGAACTACTGCACAACACAAAGCATTACATCAAAATCAACTGATGCAGGTGCAGTGAAGAACAACGAGGAACCTCGAAGAGCTCACTTTGTTCAGTCCTGGACTTAAACCAAAAAGTAAAGTTATCCATCCACTGTACTGAAAGCTCACGGCTACTTATAGTAGGTAAACATGAGAGAAAGTCAATTATCCATTAGATGATCTACTATTTTCACAATTGATTAATTCTTTAGGGAATTTTCAAGCAAAGATACCGAATATTTCCTGGTTTCAGCTTCTCAAATGTGGATTTGCAGCTTTTCTTCATCACACATGATAATAACCTGAATTTCTTTGGGTTTTTGACAGTTGTTTGGTCTAAACAGCAAAGTGAGGACCACACCTTGTGTTCTGGGAAATCTTACTTTATCTGTATTTTCTGACATTCTATGGATAAAACCATCAATTGATTAATAAGGAAAATAACCAGTAGATTAATCAATGACAAAAATAAGTAAGTAAGTAAGTTAACTGCTGCTCATATGTATTTCTTAAGTTCTTCTACAGTATCTACAGTAAGTAAAACAAAAAGTACCTACCAAAGTACTCATTGAGGAAGGCGAGCGAGGCGAGGTAGCAGCCGAGGCTGAAGAACTCGGCCACGACCATGAGCCAGTGCCAGGTGCGAATCGTCAGAGCCACCATCAGCAGCTCGGTCAGGATGAGCGCCGTGAAGGAGATGGCGACCACGTGCACGAACTCAGACTCAAACAGCAGCATCGCGCCGTACATGAGGATGCCACCTGGAGGCGCCAGAGGAAACACAACGACTAAATGACGTCAAAGCCAAACAAGTTTCTTCACTTTAATAAAGATCAAAATGTCGGAACTGGATCAGTGTCACAGTGTTGAGTGTTGAATGTGGGTCTGGGTAAACATTTATTTCTTTTTTCTAGGATCTTTGTGGCTCTGTGCAATAAAGTTAATGTTTGTTTTGACCTGTTATAATAACTCGGATGTGACTGAGAAACAAGAAATCAAATACACGACTGCACAAAAATAATTCAAAATACTTTATTACAACTGCCCATTATTTATAATTTATATATTATTTATATATTATATAAATAATACACACTATTCTGTCATAACGCCACCACACTATTATCATATTATTCTACACTACTTTATATTATATTGTATTACATTTCGTCATATCATATTAGCATTTTTTTTTTGTCAAAAACGAAAATAAAAAAAAAAAGATCCAAATTTGCTTGGATCAAATTTTTTCTTTTTTTAAAGTGACACGCACAAAAAATAAAAATAAAATAAAATAAAAAATTTGCCCACGTGGGACTAGTCTTGCACCAAGAGAAAGACATCCAAAGAAGTATTTTCAAAATAAAATTCAGCCCTGGTCAGTTCTGCCCAGTACAACTGGGATAATTAGAACTGGTTGACTGGGACATTGAGTTAAGGATTAATGTGTCTGGAGATAAGAACTGATTCAATACAATTATTTATGAGGGGAAAGATGCACAATGTGCTCCAGTGTTTCAGTCTGGTCAAAGTCTTTAAGCGTTCAGACGCTCACTCATCTCTTGGTGCCTCCTGTATCCTGATAGCCTTTCATTTTATCATAACACTGCACAAACTGAGCTTAACAGCCTATAACTGATCGCATAATTACTTCTTCATACAGGACATTCCAGCGAGTCAAACCCTGTAATAAATTAAGGCAGATTGGTGCCTAATATTTTCCTCCTGTGCTGTTGTCCTCTCATACCGTCTTGTTTTTCTTTTTCTTTTTGTTTTTTTTTTTTTTACACAGACCCGGTTTTGGCATTTAATTAAAAAACCTTGAGCTGTCAGGAAGTCACGCTCGAGCAGGAACATAGATCTTTCTCACACGCTGTATGGCTTAGCGATTACAGAAATATCGATTTACTGGACAGACAAAAGCTGCATGTAAAAGCAGATGGTGGTTGGAAACCTAAGATACTGAGAAACGGACTATCTGAGAGTTTGGAGGGGCCCAAGGATCGCGGTATTAGACACAGTAGAAATGATGAAACGGTGGTTGAAGAGTTCCATTGACAGTTGGTTATGGCAGACACAGATACGGTTATGTTGCAGTTGGTTCTGCTAAAAAGGTTATTTTAATGAAACTAATGTTTTCATCTGCAAATATAACTTTAAGAAAGTGCGTGTGCAGCTTACCTTGATAAACACTGATCAAAACCCAAATGAGGAAAGTCTTGAAAGATAACGAGCGACCCTGAAAGAGAGAAAGCAGAGATCAATCAGTGCAGCTGTACTTTCACATGTCTGAAAGCTGTTAGGGGAAGAAAGTGAGGGCAAAGGGAATTTTTCCATATAAAATCTGAACCATTGGTGTAAAAATTTCGTCATAATTGCTGTGTGAAGTCTTGAGTAATGGATAAGAAGTGTTTTTCTGAGGTCATTGTGACCTTGATCTTTGACCTTCAGCCACCAAAATCTAATCAGGTCGTTCTTGAGTCCAGGTGAAGGTTTTCAACAAATTTGAAGAAATTCCTTCAAGGTGTTAAGGAGATGTTGCGTTCACAAGACCAAAACCGTACTGTGTGAGGTCATCACGACCTTGACCTTTGACCACCAAAATCTAATGAGTTCATTGTTGAGTCCAAGTTCACTCGAGGCGTTACTGAGATGTTGTGTCCATTAGAACAGGACAGACAAACATGTGTCCGGCTCTGGCTGTTGCCGACGCAGAGACATAATAAAAAGTCAACTGTACCTTGGTGAGGTCTTTGTAAAGCTCTGGGTAGAGCAGAGCCATCTCTGGCTTCACATCTTGGTCCAGAACCAGGGAGAACACTGGAAACATGGTGTAGATGGTTGCATACCTGCACAGAGCAGAGTGTCCAGAGAAATGAACAAAGTATAAACATGTTAACATTATCAAATATATCCACGTATCTGTTTGTGCTGCTGTGAGATGATTCTCCACATGTTGATGAGAGTTTTGGAAAAGACGCCAGACACATACCCGACCATGAGGAAACCCTGGTACAACGGCACGGAGGCGAAGAAGAATATGGAGGAGAAGACGGCCTGAGGACACAGAACGTAAACAGTGTCGTAAAGTTAGTTAGTTTGGAACTTTATTGTCCACAATGTAGAAAATTGTCTTTGTCTTCACCACAGCACAAATTAAAAACAAGACAATTACTTAAGAACAGACACTAAGAGCAAAACAGCCTCAAACAGGACTTTAAAAGACATTGCTGCAATTGTAACATGTTTATTTGACCTTCATTTAACAGAACAGAGTTGCACTGATCAGCGTACCTGCATGGTGGAGATGATCATGCCTCTGTGCATGACGAACTGACCCAGCGCTGCAGAGCGTTTGTAGCTGTTCCTCCCATGAACCATGAGCAGACGGCCGATGTGTTTAAACTGAGTGATGGAGAAGTCTGCGGCCAGAGACGCTTGTTTCCCTTCCTGCTCAGAGAAACAAACACGTTAAAGACACAGTGATTCTGCTGTCAAAGGTCAGAGTGAACTTTAGACCAAACAACAGAGGTGCACAGCAGAACCTAGCTCAATGTGCAGTCATATAAAAAAGGTATGAATATAAATATACAAACACAAATAGACATAACGGACTTAATAGACAACTAAGACATAACAAATAGTGGAACATGTCAATTGTAATAATAAGGTGCTCAAGTGGTGGACATTGAATTACTGCACAAGGTAACAGCAGGTAAAATACAATAGCAGCAGATAAAACTACAGTAAAAGCAGATGAAGCCTGTGAAAGCTGAATATATGCATTCAGCTGGGTTACACAGCGCCAACATTTCAGTGTCACGTCCTGCTAAAACAAATGATGTCAACCTAAAATTGAAAACAAAGGCATATACAGTGCATTACATGTAAATTGAGTTTTCAAAGGAAGCAAAGACAAATCTAATTAAGATGATAAAGAGTTATCAAAAGAAATGTTTTCATGCTGTTAAACACTGTTTTGGTGGCTCTAAAGTACTTTAAGTAAGTAAGTCAAGTAAGACATGTGCCCTTCAGAGAAAAATAACATCAAACTGCTACACAATTAGCTGTAGAAGAAAAAGTACACACTATTTTACTAGTAATCTAATTGATGTCAAATATATCAGAGTTCATCTGATTGAATCAGGTAATAGAGTCTAATCCAGAATAACACTTGTGGTTATAATGAGAAGGTCTGTAGTCACTTTACCTTTCCTTCGATTCCTATACCACAGTGAGCAGCCTGGATCATGCTGACATCATTTCCTCCATCACCTGACACACAATAGAAAAACACATTGTTTAGCTGTGTGTAAATAGCTACACATTATTTACATACAATGTATGTTTAAGTTTATGAGAGTAACACACGGTAGGTGACTCTCTCACTGAGCTTTGGCTGCCACCTTGTGGATGAAAGAAGTGACATAAGTAATATAAGAAGTATTTTTACTATTTGCTCTGGTGTGTGCTCGTACGTCTGTGTGTCTTTGTGTTCAATATACAATCAATCTGAGCTTTTCAGGACCTCCTGCATTAAATATGCACATCTGGGATATGACAGGTGAGTGGTTGATCAATTAAGTGTTTTGCTCTGGAGCAGCTTCAGAGTAATTACCAATTCACCTTCTTCAAGCCATCAAGCTATCAAACCATCCACAGTTCAGTGTCTCATATCGTCCTCCCTGAGGGACAGAGCTGCATCTACACAGACTGAAAGGCCAACCACCGTCCAAACGTTGTACTGCTGCTGCCACACATCTGTCAACACTCACCTATGGCACAGGTTCTGTTGGCCGTGTGCTGCTGCAGGAGTGTGACGATATGGGCCTTCTGAGTTGGGGAGCAGCGACAGCAGACCACTGCTGGACACTGACACGCCAGCTCCACAAACTCGTGCTCATAATACCTCAAACACAGCTGCAACACAAAAATTAAAACACTGATCAATTTCCCCTCAAACAAAAACTTAAAACTCCTGCTTATCTGTTATGTTTTTTTTACTAAAGGCCTTGGTTGAACTCCAAACTATTAGTTTTGGCTGAGACGCACTTTCTATTCTCTCATGGCCTGTTTTGGCTGCAGCCTCAGCATCATCTGTTGTACAGGGAAATGTCACTGTGTGCTGTGCTGTGTTTCAGTACCTCTAAGGAGTCTCCAGAGATGACCAGAGCACAGTCATGTTTCCTTCTGAAGGCGTTGAGCTCCAGATGGGCCTCTCCTCTGTTTGAGACCTGCTCGAGAGCCACACAATACAATTAGCCACAAAAACAGTTTAGGCTTTTTGTTATCTCCCATTAAGGAGGCGCATTGTGATCACAGAGCACCGGGACAAAAGGCCGAGCAAAACAACATACCGGTCTGAAGACGTGGATGTCCTGGTTTCTGGAGACCAAATGGGAGCTTTTGGCGATGCACGTAGCTGTCTCGAGCTTGTCCCCCGTCAACATCCAAATCTAAGAGAACAAGATCGGCATGCAGGTGGATTGAGGATGTGGTTTTCCCGAACTTTATATATATTAATAATCAGAATTCTTCAGGCTGCTGGTGAAGAAACTATCCAGTCTTTATTTTCCTTTGCTAACCTTGATGCCAGCGTTCCTGAGCAGCTCCAGTGTTGGTCTGACATCTGCTTGGAGCTGGTCTTCTACACCGGTCAGACACAGAAGCTCCATCTCCCTCTCCAGACTCTCCACCACTGCTGCAACCTTCAGGGCTCGGTCATGGATGCTCAGCTTTGCCTGGTTGTAGCGATTCTGAACAGAGAGGGAGGAGAAAAGTGGAGATAAAATTGACATAAAAAAGAAATACTTAACAGAGCTGTTCAAACTAAAACTTAAAGAGTCCCATCACAGGGAGGAAAGAAGCAGAGAAAAATGGGCTGGTTAAGTTCTCAAACTGAAACCTTTTAGGTTTTTCAACCAAATACTTGAATACAGATGATGTGACAATATTTTGAGGATTACTATTTGTTTGTGTTTAAAGGAATTGTTTAACACAAACAAAACATTCTAAGTCAATATTCCTTATAATGTGGATTTTTATGATGAAACAGAGAGAAATATTTAAGGCAGCATTTAATTTGAACTTGAGTTTGTTTGTTTTTTCTTTCTTTTGGTTTATCTATATAGTTGTTTTTATGATTTGCTAATCAAATACCTTTCATATTTGTCTACACAGCAAAATCAATAAATATATATATCACACTGTCCATTTCAGACACATATTCACAAAACAGTAATACTCCAGAAGACCTGTAAAAAAGACTTTAATGTAAAGTCTGTGGAGTTTCCTTTTGAGGGCGAGAAAAATGAAAATATTTAAGATTAAGTTTAAGTTTATGAAAGTTTAAGTTTATGAATTTAGGAATAACAAACTCCCAGACACATCACACAATGAAGCTGATATTCTATCGATATATCACACAGCCTTGTGTCCATGTCAGAAAACGAAACAAAGGAGATTTATTGAAGGGCGCAGACGGCACAGAGAGCAGACTGAAAGGCATCTGTACCTCGAAGTCCTGATACTGCTCCTCAGACAGAGACTTCTTGGCCACCACCAGCGTCCTCAGACCTTCTCTGGCCATGTTCCCACACTGATGGAGAGGAGAGGATGACATTAGTGAGCAGGAGGATTTTCAACCTCAAGCACACTTTATTTCTTGGATGAATCTGAGGATTTCCATTATTTAAAATAAAAGTTTATGTATCTTTAAAATTCAAATACGGAGCAGATCATCTGTTCTATCAGAGCAGCTGCTGTATAAGTACACCATGTACAGTAAAGTCGATAGCGGCATATTGTTACCAACACCAAAAGAAATCAATATTGAATAACATAGCCTCTGGTGCAATCCAGAGGACACAGTAAAACAAAGGCGTGGATGGCGGTTTATTTTTGATATGAAACACCGATGAGGCGAATCTGTCCTGCTGATTGGTTATTGACAAGCACAGTAACCATAGCGCCGGTTGATTTGACAGTGGGATATTAACAGCCAACAGGACATCATTAGCACCATTGTTCAAGAATATGACATATTGTAATTACTTCAACTTTATCTAGGTCACTAATTAAATCAAAAGCTGCCCCCGGTGCTAAATGACTCAATAATGCCAATATAATTATGAACGTATGCACACAAGACCTTCGACCACTAAACTGGTGTAGACTCGGCCTGTTGATCTCTCCATGAGTGTCCTGATTAGAGGAGGTTATTGGACGAAAAGAATTATGGCTATGAACATCTGTTCTTACATTTATTTAATGTTGTTTACCAGAATTTAATTTTTCATTTTGCTGACAGTTTCATCCACAGCGACTCATTTTAGGATTCGCAGTCTTGTTAAAAGACAAGTCAAAGTTATGATCTTTAAAAGACCCCTCCGGTGAAAATCAAGTGTTTAACATTATTAACGTCCATATGACGTTTTTATGCAATACAAGAAATATGATGAGTGAAATATTCATCAACACCATGACGGAGTGTTCCCACCTTGAACTGCAGCGAACCAATGACAGTCTCATAAAAACAGTTTCAGACAGCCAGGGTTTCATACATCACAAACCTAAGGAACCAATCCTGTCAACTTGTGGAGACGGGGGCGGGGCTAAATAAACCTGAAACCTTGTCAGTACACAGAGAGAGAGTTAGCATTAGCACAACCACTAACACTGTTTCATCCACTGCCAGTTACAAACTACATAAACAAATAAAAGATGCTAACTACGCTAACCGCTCTGATCCGTCTGCTAGTCTCTGGTTCTGGTCTCAGACTCCTCATCTGAGTCTGGGTCTGACTGAGGCTCAAACATGTGGCTGAGTCTCTCTGATGTTTCCTCCTCTAACCATCTTGATGCTCTCTGCTCTTTCACCTGTCCACCTGGAGCAAGCAGGTGGTGGGCGGGGCTCAAGGCCTGATCCAGGTTTCTCAATCAGGAAGTAAGAGGAGATGAGCTTCGACCCAGATTTTGAGTATTTTTTTAACAGAGTTGAAAACATGTCTGGAAGGAATTTGACGATTTCTAATAAACTAAACCCTGTTTTTATCACTCAGCAAATATATCTTTCAGCAATGGCCTTTCAGTGTATTTACATTATGTAATTACCTCTCTATATAGATCAAATCGTCAGCGTTTTCTCTTCAGTCTCCCTCAGCTGGATCAGAGCACTTCCTACTGCTGCTGCTTCACATTAAAAGAATCCATCTGACACAACCTTTTATTATGAAGTTTGCTTGGTTGTACTGTAAATATATGCACCCACTGCTCTTGTGAACTTCTGACAAAGTAGCTGCTAAAGGAGTGTTTGCTGTAGTATTTAACCGCACTTACACAAAACACCACTAATGACAGATGTCCACACATTAATCATCTTAAGTATTCTAACGTCAAGAGGTCACATGACTGCTGATGGACAAACTGGCTGCAAGGGTTCAAAGGGTGAAGTCTTTACCTCTTCCTCCAACCAGTCGTTGTATTGGACGATGCTCGCCATGGCAACATCAGCTCCCTTCATGTAGAAAGCGATGTCTCCTGTCGACTCCTCCTGAATCAAATTCAAACAGCATTTCATCTGCTATTAAATGTACTGCTGCAGAAAAATATATTTCTAAACCAATCATCATGTAGCTTCAGCAGCTAGTTTCAGTGGTGACAAACACACGATTCAGCAGTAAAAAGACCACACAGAAAGCAGCATCCACACATCATATTGTTTTGCATTAGGTTCACACCCTGACGATGATGCCCATCCTCTTGCTCTCGGAGGTGAAGGGGAAGATCTGCAGGATGTGGAAGGAGAGGATCTGTCCTGAAGGAGTCTTCAGCTGCAGGGAGGTCAGGTCTCTGTTCACCAGGGTCAGGCCAACGCTCTCCGTCCACCGCACCAGCGCCACCTGAGGAAAACACACAAACACAACAGGCTCACAATCATAAAATATGGCATTTTGACCCTTAGAGTTATACTTAAATAAAACAAAAGGTTTACAAGGTGATGGATTTTAGTTAGCAATATAAAGATTTATGAAGAAAAGGCTCGAAAGTGAAACACCTGAAGGTCGGACTGATACAACACAGAAGGAAAAAGACTGGATGCATTTGCTGCAGATTAAATCCATTTTTGAGCAGTATTCTCACATTTTATTTACAACTTTATGATACAAATGGGATTTTAGAAAATAAAATCAATGACTGAAAATAACATTGACTTCTGATGTAAAAAGGGGTCTATCAAATGCAAAAAAAAAAAAACGAATGAGGAATAAGGAAACCCATAGACCATAATCTGATTGAGTCTAATTTCCCTTTCTGTGTAAAGACAAGGCATGAAAAAGTTGCGGTATCTCCAGAGCTGCTCAGATTCTTCTCATTCAGCTCCAGATAAAGTGTTTTTCTGTTTCTCTTTCCTCTTTCTCTCCTCAGCAGGAACTGCGGCCCCCGAGTGAGCGTTCAGCTGCACACGACTCAATTCTCAATGGGTTCATTTTCAATTTGCTCACTCAAAGGTTGTTATTATACTCTGACCTACAAATTGGAACTTCCTGGTAATACCCCGTCATTTCTCCTGCTCCCCCTTTGAGCTCCGTAAAAAGGGCTGCCTATATTTACTTAACACACATCTGTGTGTCATTATCCTGGTGTGTGTGTGTGTGTGTGTGTGTGTGTGTGTGTGTGTGTGCTGAGCATCCTAAACCTGGTTCTTCAATCGACTTTATCAGCTCCTCTGAAACTAGTTAAAGCTTTGTCGACTCCGATACAAGCTGCACATGAATCACGTGTTACGACAGTCATAGAAAAGACGGCAGCTGACGACTTTACGACAGCGACTGGCTCAAACAACCCGATCAATCATTTCAACTGTATTCACAAGATCCTACTGATCATGTAAATCACAGTGGCAGCACTGCCTTTAAAATGAACAGCAGCTGAAGCATGTCATGATGAAAATGGACCCTGAACAGTTAAATTCAAATATAAGAGGAAAACACTCAACAGCTGAAATTATTTTGGAATCATTTAACTTTGTTTTACAACAGATTCTGGAGCAGTAATGCTATCTATAATCTTTATATTCTACTGGGCTAAATGGTAAATGGTTTGAGTGAGGAATGAGAATGTAGAGTGTAGAGCTGTTAGCATCACAGATGACCAATGTGACGACACATACACTTTCATCACCGACCAACAGCAAGTTTAGTAATTTGTAGAAGCACATCATTTCTGTCTACAGCAGGAAAATAAACAGGAGGAGGAAGAGAAGGTGAAAACAGCAGCACATGCAAAAACCTGTGTGGCATCTTTGAATATGAAGAAAATCAGGTTATCCTTACAGAAGGTTAAAACACTGTTTAAATACATTATGAAAACTTTTTAAATGTATTTTATCATGGAATATAGCTTTATGTCATTTCTACTTATGGTTTTATATTACCGGTATTTATTTCCTATATTCTGAAACCAGCACTGGCTAATTATGTTTTAAACGCTGTAAATCAACAGTTTTATGGATAAACAAAGTGAAACTTAAATCCTCCTCAGATTTTATTTTGAACACTACATCTCCAGATCAAAAGTGAGTCTGATTCAACACAACTCATGAGCCACAGATCTAGTTATATTTATAGGTCATTATTCCCCTTTTATAATTATCTCTAATCAATATATTAATAGTGCTCAAACCTAAATGTAACATTATCAACTTTATTTTGTGTTTCGTGTACTTTCATGTTTGTGTATATGTATGTCATGTGATTATATCTTTAAAAAACTGTTTATATCAAGCTGCCATTATTGAAACTGAAATTACTCTAAATATAAATGATTAAAACATAGCACCATTTTGTTAATTTGGCCAATCATAAGCTGATAATGATGCTGATAGTGTCATCCTTCCTTATGGCTCACACTACAGTATACGTCTGATATCCTCACTGAGGCTGTCAGTTACAGCTAATTGGAAGTGATGAAGCACCCACTTTCCTGGACATGGCGGTCATTAAAGGCTACAGTCAAACACTCTTGTCTGATATTATGAGGGTCAGAGGTTCTAGAAGGAGTCTGTTCAACCTTACTGTCAGATGACCCCTGCCCTGACCTCAGTGGCCGGCGCACTTCATCTCCTTAATGATAGCTCATTACATTAGAGAGGCAGAGGAGAGAGCCAGGGCCAAACAAACTATCACTGACAGAGGAGCGGCGGCCAAGATCTGCTGCAGCAGTCGATGAGACTGAGGAGAGAGAGAGAGAGAGCGAGAGATGAGGAGAGAGAGAGGGGGAAATAAAAGCACAGAGAAAGAACAAAGAATATAGTAGAAGGGGAAGAGAGAGCTCCACCAACGATCACAGACCTCCACCCCTCATCGTCTCTGAGAGAAAATTAAATATTGATCAATCCGAGCAGCGAGAGACAACGGAGAGAGAAGAGAGAGCAGATATATAAATAAATATATACATCAAGTCGTGGAGGAGGACAGACGGGCAAAATGGAAAACAGAGATTTATCTTTCACCACCTTTTTATCTTCATTTTGACTTGCTACACTTGGCCGGGGTTTGACACAAAGTATGCAGGTCTCACAAAGGCTTTATGAAGCCTCACATGTCGAGGGTGATAAACATGTCAACGTCTTCAACGTGGGTGTGTATGGGAAGATGAACTCTCCCTCAATATACATTCAACCACTCTTAAAAAAATACTTTCCATGATCAAAATCTTCCCCAGTATTAGATCTTTGGATTTCGTTCTTGATACATTCTAAAGAACCATTAGAAACAAATACACTTTAAGTCTTGAGGACCTGAGTCATAAAAGCTCTAACTCTTGGGTTACACAGAGAGACGGCCAGAGGAGAGAGGAAGCTATGGAGATGCCTTTGGGGATCATTTTTGTTGCTGCATTCTTCCTTCAGTTGAAGCAGTAAATTCTCAAGAAGCAAATACAGACGATTAAATAGCTTAACCTCTACAAGGAGTTCATGACCTCTGGCTCTCTGTCCATGAAATGACTAAAATGACTGTTTTGACAAAGCAGGGTTATTTAGGGTCAACAATAAAACATTAAAACATGGAGGAAACTGTGGGGGGGGGGTCAAAACAAATAAAAAATAAATATATAATATAAAAATTTATAAAAACAAATTAGATCAAAATAAATAAGATCAACTATATTGTGTACTTCCACAACCTACTGAAAACTATATAAAAATAATCAATAAAAATAAATTAGACCAAAATGAATTAGATCAGATATGTTGTAGTGCACTGCACCAACTCCGACATACGTCGCTAACGTACGCTGAAACGTAACCAGGATGTGGATGGAGGAATGGTTTTGTAGGGGGGGATTTAAATTTGATGTGAAACAGAATGAGGCACGAAAATCGTTTCGGTTATCTTGTTTTCATAATCGTTGGAAGACAAAATTGTCACCAAAAATAAAATTAGATTAAATCTCCCTGAAAATTGCATCACAGATAAACACAAAGGCTAAAAAAGAACAACTAGATCTGGATGACGAGAGAAGACTGGCAATAACTGATCTGAAACATGCCATGATATCATGTCAAGAGCAGAATTTGTATTCTGCATATTTACAGATGTAAATTCAGTAACATGGTTCAGATGTTCCAGAATCCAATCTTGGTCTTGCATTTGGCGTTCAGGACTTCCATCTTCCTGTCAGTAGCTTCCTACATCAAGAGCCGACTCAGCAAGGCTAAAAACATCTGGAAGTTGGCACAGTACGGCACCAACACCAAGCTAAGACTCTACCAGAGCTGCGTCCTGTCCACCCAGTACCCTGAACCCTGAGTTGCCAGTAATTGTGAAATTCATTTTAATTATTTGTCTATCAGTCCATTTTCCTTTTGGCTGCTGTTTTCTATTACAAAAAATGTTCTCATATCACATATCTACCTCGTCGGGGCTGGAGGCCTGGTAGGTGCGGTTATCGTCGCTGAAGTCCTGATCGGCCTCAGCGGACTCCGTCTCTCCGTTGACGCTGACGTGTGACTCGTAGACTGGGGTGACGTTGTGGCACAAGGCGATGGCCTTCACCGCCTCGTGGATGCGACTGCTGACACTCTTACGAACTTTCGGGCCGGACGCCTGGGTCTTCCTCGATGGAGTCGTGCTGTTGGCGCTGCTGTTGGAAGACTGGGAAGTCACCTGAAATAGCAACGAACAGTGTGAGCAATGAGCTCTATAAATACTCTGTGACTTAAAAAAACAGCATGTACGACCGGAGTACAGTTAAACTCTAATACAGTACAGTTAAACACCGCTTTTATTGATGATTAATTGCTAACATTTCCATAATCTGTTCCTAGAGAAACTACAACAAACCAAACTTACCTTGACCAAATTTAGCTTCACAAACCAAGCTCATCCATGCTTCTAACATCTGAATCATATTAAAAAAACCTCTCTCTTATTTATTATTGAGCACTTTCACATTTATTTTTTTAAATTTTAATTTGGTGTAATTATTTAATTATTTGTTCAGTTATTTATTTAGTTTTTTTAATTTCCCCTTTCTTTTTCTATTGTTTATCTTGGATAATGTTCAAATCCTAAGGACAGTCCTACTTTTATATCAACAGTTTAATACCTGTGAATGTACATTAATATAATTCTATAATCCTTTCTTACTATGAAAATGAGCACTGGTACAACTGTTTACTTTGTGTATAACTTTCTTTTGCTCAATAAAACATATTTGCAAAAAAATAAAAATAAAAAAAATAATAAAATAAAATAACCTCTTCAGACTTATTTCAAATGTTGGGACCTTTCCAGTTATTTCCTGCACTATAGGATCTCTGCATGTGACAGACAACTAGATCTGATCCCAGACTTGCAGCCCATCACTCTGACACAGCGAGGGGAGGTGGTGTGTCACCATCTTTATCATGTCATATCTGGTTCGAGGGCCTTTTGTATGTTCCGCTGTTTTGACATCAACCATTACTTAAACTGTGCGGTGACTGGTGAGCAGCAGACGACCCACTGTGCCAGCTGAGTGTGATGGGAGCGATGCGCTCTGCTGAAGCATTCTGGGTTAAACTTATTATTATTATTAACCTTCAATCCTGCCGAGCAGGCGAGAGAGTACAGTGAGGACACAACATGACAACCTGAATTAAGAGCGACAGAATGATCTATAGATATCATTAGGTCAGTCTGTCACACAAATTCAATGTAAAAGAAGAATAACTGAAAATTGTTTTATTAGACTTATTGCATACTAACTTTTTTAAATACTTATGCAGATCTACAAAATGATACTGGGTAAATTTCCAGCTGACCTCTGTACTCTCTTTTCACAGATCTGGGGGAAACTGCATTTTTTTATTCTGCACCTTGGACATGGAATAATCAGCAGAAAGACCTTAGACCTTAGAATTAGATACACTTATATCCACTGGCAACTTTAGGGGCAACATAAAGAAAGTGGTAAATGAGACAGGTACTTGTTTTCTTGAGAGGACATGAAGCTCAAATTGCTGTCATGTGGTATATGTGGTATTTCATGTTTTATTTCCTATATTTTGAGGTGTGGGATGTTTGTACGGCTGCTGTCATGGACAGGTCTCTCTGAAAAAGAATTTTTTTTTTTTTTTTTAATCTCAATGGGAAGTCCTGGTAAAATAAAGGAAAGTAAATAAATGTAATGTCATGTACATGTAAAAACTGAAACGTTTGCATGATTTAGCCGAATTATTATAGATATAGATTATGAGATGCACCATTACCATTGAATTGTTTTTTTTCTGCTCTAAAAAAATCAAGTAAAAATTATAGTTGTGCTGGAATGATCAGCTGATTAAATTAACTGTCAGCAATTTTGATAATCAATTATGTAAGTAAAATATTAAGGAAAAATTTCAAACATTTGCTATTTCCTGTATCTTTAATGTGAGAATTTTCAGATTTTCTCTGTTTTAAATCATTGTAAATTAAATATTTCTGAATTTTCAACTGTTGGTTGGATAAAACAAGAAATCTGAAGAAGTTTTAGAAAACTATAGCATAGTACGTGTCAGCTGAGCAGAGACGTTGCTGCTCCGCCCTGCTTCGGCTGTACAGCTCTAAAAAGACTAGTCATTTTTCATTAGCTGAGATTACATATGAGGGTGTGGGGCAGATGGTTTCAGTGTCGACCAGCTGTTTGGAGCTGGCTGAGAGTGAACAATATCATTCTGTCAAGACTGCAGCCAGATCTGAGCCACCCAGCGAGGAAAACACTCACTTACAGTACAGGGAGTCGCTGAGGGACACCACATGATGAATGAACAATATGGGTTTGTTTCCTGGAAAACTTGTCCTTAGCTAAATATAAAAATTGATTAAACTGATCTACAGGGAGAGGCGGGAATAAGCAGGAAAACCATGGAGTGAAAAATAGTACATTAGTACATTTAGTACATTTCAACGTATCCACTCCTGCACAGGACACTAATGTTCATACTGAAAGTGACGAGTTGGCTTCCCTTTGCTTGATTCTGCCCAGTGTTACAGACTGGGCCAGATATATTTTATATCACTAATGAGAATAAATGAATTTTTGTTAAAAGACAGGAAAAAGTACAAAAGGACCACTTCAAAATCGCCAGCATGAACAATACCAGGTTCCTGAAACTGAAGCTGCTAAATGAAACTCAGCCATTATCCATTTTATTATTTACACCTTTTCCTACTGTCACATGTCAGAAAGTCCTGAGGTTTTAATGATCAGACGAGGAGTTGGAATTCTACAATTATGCACAAATTACATGCTGAAAATATAAAGGCTGATTCTGATACTTTTTAAGAGTCAATATTCTTCAATTTGATTGTTCAAGGGCACAAGATATAATAAGATATATATATATATATATATATATACACATATGTATGTGATGTTTAAAAATGTAGAAATGCAGACTTTTGTTGTCATATTTTCTCTCTTACAGTGGATGGTATATTGCCACACAGTAAAGCTTTGGTTTTATTTGACCTGCTCATTAACACAATCACATTAACAAAAGACTGTTGACAGCATTTTAGTTGACAGGATCGAGGTTGTGTTTATGGTCAAGGTCTGAAGGGTCTCAGGTTTTAAAGTCTTGAATCAATCAAGTTCTTTTGGGACATTTAGGTTTTTTTCTGTGAACACCTTTTTTGAAGCACCTGCCTTCATTTATCACATTGTATATTGGGTAACAGGACAACTCACCTGTGCATATGACTGGACTATGTGGTTCTGTATCTCATCCATGGTGTCAGTGCCATAGGAAACTGTTCCCAGGTGAAGCCGCTTGAAGATCATTTCATTCTGTGTCAGAGTGCCTGCGATCAGAAGACCAGGTGTTTAAAAACCAACAGACCATAAAGAAAATACATCACCTACACATGACTGTTGGTTTCAAGTTATTCATGTTATCACTGCTCTTACTTGTGTGACGGTAATTGCGGCCAAATGTTTAAGACACATCAAAAGCATCTAGTGCAGGGATGCCATGGTTACGGCCCGCGGGCCGGACCCGGCCTGATTGAACATCACATCCGGCCCGTGGGTTGATATGGGAGAGCATTTTTTTTTTTTTTAATTTAATGTTTTATTTTTTTATTTTATTAAATTTTTTACATACTTCATTAATCCTGCGGAGCTGCCTGTTGTGAGCACAGAGCGGGAGACAAACAGCGCAGTGAGCCCCCCTCCTCCCCTCGCGTGTGGACGATATAGCAGTGATACCAGTGAAAGAGATATCGCCCATCCCTAATTGATCAGCACTCAGCATTTGTTTATTGTTGTTGTTCATTTAAACTAGTATGCACAGAGAGCGCGAGGGGGCGGGCGAGAGGGAGAGGGAGGAGAGAGAGAGAGAGAGAGAGAGAGAGAGAGAGAGCGAGTGAGCAAGTGTGAGAGCTAGAGTGAGCTCTGCGGTCTTGGCCATTAGTTCATGTTATTTTTATGTAGGTAATATGTTGTCAAATATGTTTAAACTTAAATAAACTAGCCTACCTATACAGTAGTTATGTCTCATTGTATTAGTTTGTCCTGGTATTGATGTGATGCGCGTCATTGAATAATGCGCAAATAGATATTCAAATAGTTTGAATATATATGTTTTTTAGAGGGAATATTCGAACGTCATTTTTGAGCAGTTTTGACAGCCCTAGCATGGATCGGACAATGTTACGTTTTCAGAGGGTACTGTAACTTGCTTTAGGCTTCTATGTAATTGTAGGCCTCATTGTGAGGCTATTGTGGTGCCAATGCAATTTCTTTTTGATGTGTAGGCCTTAATGAATAATTTCAAACAGTGATGTTGAGTCAGTGTTTGGTCTTTTCAGTTCGAAAGTGTAATTTGGCCCGCTGAGGTCTGACTTGAAAAAAATCTGGCCCCCTGACCAGTTTCACACTGGCATCCCTGATCTAAAGTATAAGTCCAGCAAAAAAAAAAATAATGACATCATCATTAGACAGTCATTTTTCTGACATAACAAAATGTAAGCAACAATTGTGGTACTCAAGACTTCACAGCAATTATGACAAAATTTCACACAAATGGTAAATATTTTTTGACTGTGGATAAACAGGGATGTAACCTGAAACTAGTCTGAGTTGCGGAGGAGGTGATTCTAGTTTTTCATAGAACTGTGACCATGATAAATACTAAGCAGAACATTTTATAGTTAAAAAAACAATCAAACTATGTAACTCAAATCTAGTTTGGCATTTTTGTACATTGCAATTTCTTTTTCTGTCTCATTGGACATATAACAAAGCTAATAATAAGCTAATATCAGCCGATACATCAGCATGGATAATTTGATGGCCTAGCTGAGAAAAGCTGGATTTACGTAGCGTTTATAGTCAATAATAACATTGGGTTTCCTGGTTCAGTTCTTCATTTAAATGTAATCTTTGTTTTCAAACACTTTCTGAATAACCAGAAACAAAGAAAATCGAATCAAAGTAAAAAAATACTTCTGCTCTGCAAACACAAAGCTGTGAAAACATGTGGAGTAACGAAGTATTTCAATAAAAATATCAGCAGTTTCAGTTCAGGAGTAAAAATACATCAGCTGCGTCTCAATCATGTTGCCAATACTTCATAGCACAGAAGAAAAGATATTAATTTATCTCTGACAGACAGACAGACAGACACACACACACACACACATATACTGTCCTCAGAGGACTGCCTACAATGCATCATGGGACCTGCAGGGTGGTGTGACTGCCTTCTCACTGACCTAATCTCATTACCAATATGGACTGCATGTCCTCTCTAATTAACAGACAAGACACAACATTGCATACAAAAAGACTGAGTGAATGTTCAGATGCTAAAAGAACAAAAAACAAAAACAAACTGAAAACGAGGGCAATGGCTTCGTTTAATGGATGTCTGCTGTCAGAGTGTGTGCTGATAGAGCGTGAAGCTGATTAGAGGACATCTAACTTCCAAAAACATTAGAGCCACAGGGTTAACCAATTCTAATGGATTGATTGTTTGTTCTTCTCTCCGTGTTCTCTAACTATCAACCTGGATAAATTGGCTGTGCAGCTAATCTGTTCCTACCTAGATCAGCGTGCCGAGACAAAGAAGCGCGTTAGGACCTTTTTATCACTCGGTGTAACACACTGTGTTACGTTTGTTATTAGAGAATCAGGCCGTGATAGTGAAATGAAGGAAGATGATGGAAGACTAAATAACACCTGGAAATTCTTAAGATATTTGGAAACTTTAGTTGACAATTTTACAATTTAAACTAGAATCACCTCCTGGTGGTTGTCTGCCTCCTCCACTCAGACTACTTCCAGGTTACATCCCTGTTTATCCAGAGTCAGAGACAATATGAACCATTTGTGTGAAATTTGTCATAATTGCTGTGAAATCTTGAGTTAAAAAGTGTTTTGTGAGGCCAAATTTGAAGAAATTTCCTCAGGGTGTTACGGAGATATTGCGTTCACAAGGCCAAAACTGTGGCGTCACTGTGACCTTGACCTTTAACCTTTGACCACCAAAGTCTAATCAGTTCATCCATGAGTCCTAATGAATGTTTGTATCAAATTTGAAGAAGTTCCGTCAAGGCATTACTGAGATATCGTGTCCAGGAGAATGAGACGTACAACCTGAAAACAATATGGCTCACCGGCGGGGAGACATAATAAAAATGGCAAAATATTGAGGTGATTATATATAAAACATTGTATTCTGCAGTGATGTGTGACTGACTCACCATCTGTTCAGCAGGTGGTGATTATTTGTTGTGCATTTTATTGGGTTTACTACATGATTTTGTTTTATCATGTGCATCTTTTTGAAAACATTATGTCAGTGGAACATCGGGTTCCACTCACTTCTTACGATGTTGTAGCTCTTTTGAGTCACACACATAATATGCTTCATAGCTGGTATTCTTGCTGATACTGCTTTGATCAAGGGTTGAATGAGTGCTACACAACAGTGCCGATGAAGCATAAAACTGGACAAAAGAAGTTCCCAAAAGAATTATTGTTGAACATGAAACCTAAAACCTACATTACACACATACAATACTGTCACCCTGCTCATTTCGAGACAGATCTTTGATGAACGATGATCATTTTTCACAATTATAATTTTGCTTTAATTCAAGTACCAACAATCTTGTGTGACTATAATCTCCTACCTGTCTTGTCTGTCAGCAGGTAGACCAACCGGCCGAGTTCTTCAGGGATGGTGCTGGTTCTCACTACTGTGCCGGGGATGTTTTCATCTTTCATGATCATCCAGCCGTACGCCGACTTCCCCATATCCAGATTGACACGCAAGCTAAACATGGTGGGGAAAAACACATAAATCTTAACAGAGTAAAACAGTAAAACAGAAACAAAACTGCAACAAACACTGAATTGACAGATTATATTTTCATATCAAAGAGGTACTCTCTTTGAGTTGAAAGCTGAAAAAGAAGCAGATGGAAAACTGGTGTTTCAAAACTGATACAGTAGATTCTCATTTTTTCAATTTTTTTTTCCATTTAGAATGTTTTCCATTTTGACGCAACATGGTCAAAAAAGAAAAGAAAATTTAATAAAAATCAGCGTCCTGCTTCACTTTTTGGTTGTGAGAACAAAGAGCAGCTCCATTTCAGAGAACGGCAAGAATCACAGAGTGAAGTACCTGATGGGGATGATGTAAGAGAAAAGCACGATGAATCGGAAAAGGTTGCGGAACCACGGACCCACAAACCCCTGCAGTGCTACCATGACAACAGAAAGAACCACCTGGGCCAGGAACAGGGCCTTGGTGAGGCGGTTCAGCTCCAGATCCAGAAGGCCGACCTTTTGGGGACAAGAGGTCAGCGGTCAAAGCCAGCAGATATTACAAAATGAGTGTGCTACCCATTTCCTGGTCAGAGTAAACTGTAAACTGTAGAAATAATTTGAGTAAGATCTGAGGAGGATGTGTATTATGTTTGATCCACAGCTGTGTTTCCATTGAAAAGCACTTACACAATTCATAAACTTACAAAAAATAAGCACAAACTCAAGATTAAGAATAAACATCTTGTTTCTAGAAGTCTCTTTGTAATTTTCCCATCTGCTCCCAAAACCAAAAAAAGAAAACCAAAGCAAAGCCAATGAAAGACATTCTTGCAAACCGTGTGTGTTCGGCATAAATAAGTTTATTGGTGGCATTATTTTGTGGTAAACTACGAACACGTCATGCTGAAGTTTTGTCCTTGAATGCAACAGAACGTCAAAAGGCCTCACAGACAGAGAGAGTTCCCATATTGAGAAAAAAAAAAAGACAAAAACAAGGGGTCAGAGTTGTCTTATTTTTCGAGTGTATCTCCCAGCCAATGGAGCATGTGGGAAAAAGATGTCAAATAAAGAAGCGCCCTTCCCCTTTCTGGCAGCGTTCACAGCAAAGCCCGGTACACAGAGGGCTTTCATCTGACGCACCACGCTTACAAAAACACAAGAACATAACATCTCTCCTCCCTCAAATAAAAGGAACTGCTCTGAAAAGGAGGGGAGGGGCGCAAGCACATATAAAAAGCAGGAAAATTCCTCCAGTGCCTAAAACCCCCACCAAGCCCATTCCCCTGAGGACTGGGAGAGCTGGGAGACCAGTGTGACTGATTTATCAGTTGCTGTTAAAACTCCCAGTAGCAGAGTGTGGAGCAGGGAAGGGAAGGGTTAGGGGAACGAGAGGGTGGCATCTCCCCACCCCAGCGCCTCACTACATGGTTCATGGTTGAGCTATTGAGAAAAATAGGGGGTTTGGGTGGATTAAAATGAAGAAAAATTAAGACGGAGAGCACAGTGCATGCCTGAAAAGCAAAGGATCCCCTTCTGCTCGAACAATGGCTGGTCTAAATTTTCCAGGCCTTGCTGGGGATCAGATGAAGTCATTATTCATTCAGTCAAGGGGGGAGAAAAGGACTCAATTACCTCAACCTAAAGATGCTATCAATGAATAAAAGTGCATATTTTACTCCATTCATCTCCGAGCCATTAAAAGTGAAAGGAATGATTCAATCTGCCTGTGTGGCTTGTATTTTAGCATGTGTGTGAAGTCTGATGAAGGATTGCAGCCCCTCATGAATATTCATGAGTTAAACCCAAAGAATATCTGGACTTCAGTCTCGGGCTGCCACTAACAACTATTTTTCTAACGATGAATCTATCAGCTTTTTTTCAATCTAAACGATTAATTCTGACACTCTGACATGGTCACTAAGCTCAGATTCAGGCCTAAACATGTTCCCAAACTTATTCAGTGTAACTTCTCAGGCAGCAGCAACCACTTTATGACTTTATGAGTCTTTATCAGCTACAAGGACCAAAGATATTAAAAAGCTCTGTCTACTAATGAAGAGACACTTACACATGAAGTAATCCTTCACATGTTTGTGACTGAGCTCACTGTGCGCCATCAAAAATAATAATCACAAAAGGACACCGGTTAAACAAGACTTAGAGTGAAGTGATTTGAACTGTGATGTGCTCATCTTCCCAAAGTCAGACACCAACCAGCTGATTTTATCTTTATCTTATCCATACACTTATTGATACAGCTAACACTATTATTGGTCATTTTTTAAAAAAAGAATAAATTCAGAACAGGATTAGTCTCAGCCAGCTGCTCAGTTTACAACAATCTGACACATTTTAAGATTCGTGGTGAACTGAGATAATCAGTTGGACTTGCATACAGACAGTTTTCCTTTTAGCTTCTCCTATCAATTCGCTATTAGCTTAACTAGCGCCATGTTGTTGTGTAAAAGACACCGGGAGACGGCGGACAAAATTTGTTGTTAGTGTGTTTGTTGCTTATTGAACAGGTGGTTGGATAAAGTTCTTATTGGCCTTTTACTTTTTATTGCACTTATAGTAACGTGAAGTTCAGCGATAGTTGTCGTCTACTCCATCAATCTTCAGTCATCTTTACTTCACCAGTATGCAGCCCAGAAAGCAGAGGACAGAGACGCAGTGCGAGCATAAATGATAAACAGAAAAAAATAAATATATGGCGGTTAATAGTGACTGGCTGCCACAAATAAATCAATGTAAGGGAAATCGATTTAAAATCTTGATGTCAATTATGGCGACTAATCTTCAGTCAGCGAGTCTTGTTTTGTTTAGTGAGTGTGACACCAGCAAATCGAGGAAGTCGACACATTAAACTGAAATTGATTTTTCAGATCTCAGTCAACAACTTTTAAGTTTCCATTTTTTTCCCAGAGTAAAAGTGTTGAGAGATGTGAAGAGAGCAGAGGACTGAGACCGGGATATGTGCTTCAAAAAAACAATCTTTATTGAAGAGCAGCCGCTTGTCAAATGACATTGTTCTCTCTCTTCACTCTGTCAAACAATCCTGAGACAAAGAGTGAGTCTATGTCTCACGTCCTGTCAGATTGATCAAGTACAGGCTTTGTCCTGCCCAGTGTCACAACAGATTATATGAGGCCAAAACGTTCCTGCGACTTTAGCCGCACTGTATCGACTTTCTCCCGCAATCTCCAGTCTCCATATTGGCACTTCTGACATCATCTCCTTGAAATATTGAATTCCTCTCAGCTGGCGGGCTTACACAAAACACCAGCCCCCGCCGTTCGACCGGCCACATCAGCGTTCTTAATAAAAGACACTGGTGTCAAAACTGTGCTGCAGCAGGAAGGGAGCGCCTTGTGCCAGATAGAGCGTTAGAGGTGCAGACAGCTGTAGGTGATAAAGTCACTGCGTGGCCAAAACACAGCAGCCTCTGAGATCCTGCTAATGCCCGCCTCTATCAGCTGGCCCGTGTCTATCTAAACCTAGCCATGTTCCAGGTAAAATCTTATATTTAGATTCAAATTTTCATTAATCTCCTCAATCTGGGGACAAAACGCTCGATGGGGATTCTGTGGGATTAACTTTCTGCTGAAAATGTCATTTAAATCCTCGGTTAGTTAATTTCCCTTTTGGTTAATTAGCAACTGGCACTGACCTTTAGCATTGACAGGTCTAACGTTATCTAGAAAGTCAAGGTTAAAAAACCACCTTGCCATAGTGATTGATTAGTGATTAGAGGCAGGGAGAGAAAAGATGGCATGAGGGGAACTTAGAACAGATGTTACTTTGTGTGTGTGTGTTTTTTTTACCCTCTTCAGCTTTTACAAAACATTCATGTTTATGCTGGAATCACCTCACAGGCCTTTAGTATTTAGTGCTTTAGGAAACTCATGAAACATATCTTAATCTCTCAGACCTGTTCTTATTAAAACTGTTCCGGAATCTTTCTCCCAAAATCCAGGTAAATCTATCAAAGTGATGTTAGTTTTGTGATTTAAATAGTGACAAAACAATTAATCAATCGACAGAAAATTTATCAGCAACTGTTTCAGTAATTGATCAGTTATATTTTTTAAACATAAATCTGAAACACGACTTAGTTCCAGCTTCGGTGACGGTTTCCTGCTTTTCTTTGTCTTTTGTGACAAACAAAACAATATCTTTGTGTGTTTCAGAACAACAGATCTGAAGATGTCATCTTGAACTTGAGCAATTTTTTGTGACCTTTTGAACACTTTACAAACCAAACTATGAACTGATTGAAAACTTTATCTGCAGATTAATCAATAAGGATAGTAGTATAAAAGTATAGTATAAAACCGTACAGTATAAAATCATGACGAAAAAAAACAAACAAAACAAAACACGTTTTCACTTCCCCTACAAATGAATACATTTACTAAGTTATGGTCAAAATGGGTTTCTATGTATGACGGAGTTAACAAATGAATTGAACCTTGGTTGTTTGTCTGTTGGTTGGACGCCTATTTGTGTATGCTGGTATGTGTATATATATATATATTTCTAGTCTTTTCTTTTTCTTGAAATTTAGAAAACTTATTGGATTGTCTCCCAAAACATTAATGCAGACAGGGGTCAAAATTTAAAATACATCCCTTTTTCAGATTGTAAAATAGTTATGGGAAATTCTATTGAACACATTTTGTTTAAAAAAAAAAAAAAGAAAAGAAAAAGGATGTTGAGAAATGAAGGATTCTTGGCGACACTGTTCATTTGCTGTTGACTTATACTACTTTGTAACTGCAAGGCTGTATCTCTGTAACTGGTGAAATGTTCTCAACTATCCACTAAATGAAGAAAAAAAGAAAAGAAAAAAAGATCCCAGAAGTTGCCGACTTTTCTGCAGAAAGACAAAAACTAAGACGTGTTCACCTTGTTCTTGGCGTAGGACGTGTTCAGGACGCTTCTGGTCTCCTTGCCTGTGTAGATCACCACCCCGATCACCGTGCCTGCCAAGGGGAGAGACAAAGAAAGTTAATGCTGCTCATTAACTGAACCTCACCCCCACCATCTCACTCACACACACACACACACACACACACACACACACACACACACACACACAAAAACAAATATACATGGACACACTCATCTTGGTCAAGTAAGATGAACTGCATGAGAGGAAACACAATAAGGCTGAGCTGAGGCAGTTTTGTCTCATCGCCACTCAAGCCGACAGACAGGAGTTTAATACGCTTAGACTCTCAGGGCCTTCAGCCGCCCAATGGAACCTCATAAAACCTGATCAATATGCTTCCATCTTTATTTGCCAATTCATTACGGTGGCCTTATTACAAAGGATTAATGAGTCATTAATATTAGATGAGCTTAATGGGAGAGCAAAGGCACTAATAAACCTAAATACTGCCCCTGAAATCCCCAAACTATAAAAATGGCAAGAAAGTTAAAAATGGGCAGAAAACAATACAAGGGAAGTGAAGTGCAGACAGAAAAAGGAAGACTCTAGAATCACCTCCTGGTGGGTGTCTGCCTCCTCCACTCAGACTAGTTCCAGGTTACATCTCTGTTTATCCAGAGTCAGAGAAAATATGAACCATCTGTGTGAAATTTTGTCATAATTGCTGTGAAGTCTTGAGTTATGGCTAAAAATGTTTTGTGAGGTCACTGATCTTGACCTTTGACCACCAAAATCTAATCAGTTCATCAATGAGTCAAAGTGAATGTTTGTGCCAAATCTGAAGAAATTCCCTCAAGGCGTTACTGAGATGTCGCATTCACAAGGTCAAAACCACGTCTTGTGAGGACACTGTGACTTTGACCTTTGGCCACAAAAATGTAATTAGTTCATTCTCGAGTCCTAGTGAATGTCTGTGCCAAATTTGAAGAAGTTCTGTCAAGGCGTTACTGAGATATTGCGTCCATGAGAATGAGACAGACAACCTGAAAACAATATGGCTCCCGCTCTGTCTCCAGTGCGGAGCAATAAAAATCAAACAGTTGTTACAGGACGAGAGGAAAACGGTGATAAATTGCTCTTGCTGACTTCTAACTAAATATTGAGTGGTTTGACAAATGGTGTGCGGCTCAGCATGATGCGCGGATTCAATTTGAATATGTGAGCAACTAATTCTCTCATCACAGCTGGACCAGAGCCCGTCAGAGAGTGAATACACGGTGATCGGGGGCCAGTTCAAGTGCCCAGAACGCCACTGTAGAGGCGATGAAGTGTCTGTCAAGAAGAGGCTTGTGAGGGACAATGACATTCCCAGGCGGAGATGATGTAAGGGGTCTAAGTCAGGCTTTTTGTGTGTGTGTGTGTGTGTGTGTGTGTATATGTGTGTTTGTTCTTCTGGTCAAGGTCAGGCCAGAGAGGAGAGCAACACCGCAGATCAATGGTGTGGCCATCACTGGGAGCGTCACAAACACTCTCAACTGACACGACTGTTTCCGTGGGGAATTGCTGGGTTGAAGCGAGGGAGGATTACCTCAGCTGTGGCTTTTCTTCAGTTCTTCAAACAAGCACAAGGCAGTATCAAATCAAACACCTTCAAGGCTCAATGCCATGGATCCTTTGTGCAACACAACTTGAGAACAAGATGAAGTAGAATCACTTAAATCATAAAGACAATAATGAGCAGGGACTGGTTTTGTTTCTGTTAAAATGTTCTACAAGTTTTAAAGCAAATTTCTAAAATCTCAACAAAATAATAAGTTAGAATTTAGTTCAGAATTAGTCTGTGTTTCTTTTTATCTAATTTAAAAATCTAAATGTCATCTCTTCCGGTCCACGTTTCCGCTGCTGTGTCGCTGGATGGGGTTGACATTCAACAAGGGCCTCTGTCTGGACTTGAACCAGGGTCATTGAGGTTACATACACTCCTACCACCCATCATTCCTCTCTATTAAGCATGCATCAACACAGTCAGTCATTCTATAGTGTTATTGGAAACCAAAAGTTGTTCACTTACCAGATGCAACAACTGTGCTCGCCCAGAGAGTGTTTTCAATGCTCAGACTCTCGTGGATCTGTGGGTCTGTGTCCTCCTACAGCAGAAATAAAATACAAAAAAAACGTAACTTTGAGTGAGTTTACCTGTTGGTTTGACTGTTATTTAGCATTAGCATCATACCCTGTTTTATACTGAAAATGTGTCTCTAAATCCGTCTATTACTGTAGACGATGAATTCTACCTAGTGGCAACAGAGAGAGATCTGCTTGGAGGAAAAACCTCAACATTGTGAATTTATTTCTGCAATTAGCCAACTTCTAATTACCATTGCTCAGTGTCGCCCTGGAGCAGATAAGAAAAACAAAACCAGGAAGTCATGAGTTTTGCTTTTAGACAGCATAACAGAAATTTACAGCTTTTCACGTTTTGACTGAGTTTAATTCTGAGCACTCTTACATTAATTACAGGGCTGCACAATATGCAAAAAAAAAATCATATTGCAATTTGAGTTGGAATGGTCATTTTTTTCCCCATTTCATTTTCACTGAAAAAAATATAAGAAATTATAATGAAGTGATTTTTGTTGGTCTCGTACCAAACAAACATGTTCCGTTACATCTGGAGAATATGATGTGTTGGCTGGAGCGTCTCTGTAGCACCACAGCACTGATGGTGCTAACAATGCACAACAATGTGACACATTTTACCTTCATCAAAAAAAAACATTTGGATATTGCACTTGGCCATATTGTGATTTGGATTATATTTCCATTAACTGTGAAGCCCTAATTAATTATTATATAAGAAAGATGGTAAAAAGTTTTTTTATTCTGAGCTTAATCAACCTTGTTTGTTTTCAGTATTTATAGTAATGTCTATGGGAATGATTTCTTTCTTTTTTCTTTTTTTTTTTTTAATATAAAACAAATATTTTAGCTGTAAAGAAGTGAGCTGAGCTGAGACAGTCTACACAGCCTGACCAGAATGGCCGGGCTCTGCTGTGCCATTAATTTCCAGAAGCACCTGACACAGTTGTGCAGACTGTAGCGATACAGTAGTCCCTTTATCAATACTCTGACTAGATTTGGCTCCTTTTAAAAACAGTATGGAGAGTGCACGTAGATGAGATTTCAGTGATAAATGAACCCCTGGGGAGCCTCCTGTTTCTCACCCCCCCCCCCTTGCTTAAATAAAGACAAATGCTGAAAATGGCATGAGTCAGGAGTGCAGGGTCAAGGCTCCAGTTTCGGCTCAAATGGCTTTCACTGATATGATAATTATGATACCTAAGCAGCCACATCCTGTCAGGAGAGGTGCATGAAAAATAAATGGCAGTTTGCAGAATGCTTGACCGCTCTGACATTGGCATCATACTACGGTGTTCATAACTGCAGAGGGTCTCAGTGAAGACCACAGAAACAAAGCCACAATATCCGCCTCCAGAAAAAAAAAAAAAGGAAAAAGAAACCCTCATACATAGGTAAGTTCATTTGCTGCGGATCTGTGGGAACCCATTTTTTTCCCATCCTGCTCAGACTAAAAGCACACGCTATGCAAAGGAAGGCCGCGGAGGATGAATGAGCGGAGGAAGTGCTCGCTCACTAAGCCTGGTGTGTGGCCAAGAGTGAAGACGGGCCACAAAGCCTCCCTTTGTACTGGAGCTCTCCTCTCTGTGGGGGCTGCGCTAATCTGCTATTAATAAAAAAAAAAAAAAAAAATCACTGAGCAACAAGCAAGACGGGATAGAAGGAGCTGGAGCTGCGAGAACCTGCCTGTGATGTAAGAGGCATGCCCACTAGAGATAACAACGGACTCCGGATGGACACACAAGCTCTCATTGTTGCCACTTGTCAACACATCGTAGTGATAGACATCTTCTATGTCAATCCAGTCTCTATAGAGAAAAATCTGCATGTGTTTAAGATTTGTTTTACAGGTTATAAATATGTCAACGAGCTGTTGTACCCTGGTGAAGTTCCCCTCGAAACTGTGGATGTCCAGCTGAGGCTTCTGGGCGTAGACGTAGGCACTGATGGAGAAGAGGTCCTGAGACAAGGAGACATGGCAGAGACAGAAGAGATGAATAAAAGTCTCATTCAACTAAATTGCCCATGTTTTACCACACAGGATTTCTTTTCTTCTAGGCATTAAACTCACATTTTGTATTTAACAATGTTTGAAGTCTATAAATTCATGCTCATTCAGCTGCTGCAGTAATGATAAACCACTTCAGATGAGTGCTGGCCAAAGATATATAAATATAGGTGAGCATGAAAATTAGTACCTGACCTTGGAAATTGTAGTTTGATGAAATAATCTTAACCTGAGTTCAATTTACAATCAAAACTCAAAATATTCTTCCATGAAAAAGCGAGTAAAAGGACCTTCAGTGGAGGTTTTTTGTCAAAAGACATACAAGTTTCTATAAAATCTGAATTTAAATGGGCCCATGAACCATTTTATTTTAAAATAAATCAAGCAAAAGAAGAGAAAATGACATTAAACTGTTGAAGCAGTTTGAAATATCAACAAAAAATAAACAGAACCTCAAAGAAGACACAATAATACACAACAAACCATCAGTAAGACTGCAGCCGATGACCCATCAAGCAACCCCCCCCCCCCCCCCCCCCATAGTGGAACAAAATTGATTGTAAACATTAAATTATTCAGGCAGGCAGTGCTGCGGCTCTGCAGCGAGCAGGCGGCCCTCACTCATGCTCAGATAGTGTTCTCCTGGTGAGAACATGGGCAGAGCGGTTAAAGAGGAGCAGGCAAGATTATTTTACTGAAACCCCAATGGAGAGTCGCGTTGCTCCAGCATTTACAGGCGAAAGGCTCAGAGACTCTGAAGAGACAGCAGTGAGGCTGATGAACATATATCACCCTGATGAAGTTTATACTGTAAGCGTTGCTGGGCTTTTGAGCCCTTCAAACTTATACGCTCAAACAAACTAGACAGTTTTAGTAGTTGAGAGCAGACACAGGAATATAGAGAACGGAAAATAGATTCCTGGGCGGAATTGATGCAGAGATCTGTAGAAGTTTCTACCAGGACATTGAGAAGTTAGTAAATCAACAGCCACATAAAGACGATTACAAAATCAGCCTATTACCATTTTTAAAAAATTGCAAGAATTAAAAAACTAACATCTAAACAGGAAACAGAAAAACATATTCATGCATTTATTTTCAGCTGGCAGCAGGTTGGACTATTGTAATGGTGTCTCATAGTAACAAAAAAAAAAATCAACCAGACAGCTACAGCTCATCCAGAATGCTGCTCCTCACTAACACACAGAGAGTGGAGCACATCACACCGCTGCTGAAATCACTGCTCAGGCTTTCTGTGTGTCAAAGGACAGATTTTAAAATTCTAATACTCATCTAGAAAGCACAAAATGGCCTTGGGCCCAAACACATCTCTGATCTACATGTATGATATGAAGCACCCAGGTGATCTGGGACAGGTTCACTCAGTGTTCCCAGAATCAGAGCCAAACAAGGTGAAGCAGCTTTTAGTTTCTGTGCTCCTCACCTGTGGAACGAGCTTCCTGATCACCTGAGACCTGCTGAAACTGTCAGCTCAGTTAACACCACTGTTTACTGCAGCTCACCAATAAATCACATACATATTTTTAATCTTTTGCATTTGCTTGTTGTTAATGTCTTTCATCACTACAGTACCCCTTTTAAAATGGTGTCCCACGTTTCCTACCTGATCTTATGTATTTAAATATTTTTATCTTATTTATTCAAATTCATTTTTATTGTTTTTAAATGCTTCTTTAACATAATCTTAATGTTCTATTGTTAAAGTATTTCATGCCTCTGTAAAGCCCTTTGTCTTGTGTCTGAATGGTGCTGCAGAAATAAACTGGCCTCACCAAAAATCAGATGTCACTCAATACATAATTCGGTTTTGACCTGGTACTTTATTATTCACACTCAGCAGACTCTGGCTGATCTAATAATAATAATGATCATAATTAATAATAATCGAATAAACTAATAATCTGGGTCATATGCTGCTGTTGCGAAAACAATCTTCAAGTAAATTAATTCTGTGGGATAGAGAAACTCTGAAACACTGGTAATAAAATTGAATGATAACATGTTAACGAGGTAAGTACTGACTAAAGCAAAGCCAACTCTTGCTAACTTCGGGTTTCTTGAAACCTGATCTGGATACTGCGGCTCTTTCATCAAATTACTTGCTGAAACTTTAATTCTCTGATCACATTAAGTGGCAACAAAAAAACCCAATCAAATCAAGTTAAATCTTAAGTGTTGAGTATCGCCTCCAGTTAAAGGAAGCTGCTGTCAGGTCCTGACTCTTCCTGCTGTCTGTCATCAGTGATTCGGTTTCCATCACAGCGCAGACAACTTCATCTAATGAGCAATGCTTTTAGTGATAACAGAACACTCATTCACTCATTCACAGTCGGTCTGTCTGTTATCAGAGATTCAGCACACTGTAATGTATCCATACCCCCACTGCTGGAAGTCGCTGTGTGCAGCCAACAGCAACTTTCAGTTTCCAGTCCGTTTCTCCGTCCAGCTGATCGGTTCTGATGAAACACGCACCTGAAAACAGGACGGAAAAGATATTAAGATTCTTCTGTTACATCGTGTACACTGAAATTGAGGCATTACTGTCACCGTACGGTACTGTACATTGCTGTACATCCATTTGGCAAATACATAAAATCTGATTCTTAAATAAACCCCTCAGGTGCATCCGAGTGTAACCACTTCAAACCAGCATCCATATGCTTCCCTTAAATTAATATACCTTACTGAAATAAAGCAGATTTCCCACAGCAGAGAAGAAGAAGAAGAACTTAATTAGCAGTTTAAAACAGAGTTACAAAGTATGGCTTAAACTTGAGCCTCTAACTTTAGCTGAGCAGCAACAACTTTAGTCATAAGTTGTTTTTTTTACAGCACGGTAGAATGGTAGAATTAGTAAAGAAAATCCATTAAGTCTGTGAAATGACTCAGTAATGCTAGTTCCATAGTAATACCCATCTAAAGCCACTATATACTATGCTATACTACTATAGCTACTATAAGCTACTGCTCAGACCAGACAAACACCTGGGTGCACTGAATTAACAAAGACAGCTTTTTATTGCCGATGAATTCAACTTTTCATTTGTAATTTCTTCTTTCAAAAACCTCATTGTCTCACTTTAAATCAAGGACTTGTATCACTATTTCACACAGACAATTGATGATTTTGCATAATTTCATAAATATTTCAATGAAATTCAGTTATAAATATTTGCATCTTTGAAAAACAGAATTTAAGGCACATTTTCAAGGTTTAAACAATGTTTAGCCAACAGATTAAGAATTTTTTTTTATGTCTTTGGAAGGAGATTGTGTGGTTGAATAAGTTAAATATAAAACATAGGGCTTAAATTTGAACACATTTATTGTGAACAGTTATGTCACTGTAATAAACCGACATATGTCAAGGTGCATCACCAAGAGCGCAGCACATTAACACAGAGCCTGTAGCACAGAGTCTGTGGCTGTTGTGGACACGACGAGGTCCGATAAACGCTGAGCAGTCGTGACCTGCATCGATCTGAGGTAATATTACATATGAAACTGATGGATGAGAGCAGCTATTTGACAGAGAGGCTAAAGGGCAGCTATAAACTGTCCCTGGAGGGTTAACTATGATGGAAAACATTAACACAAGGAGGATGATTCATTCTTTCCTTCTGCTGCAGTGGCACTTCAGCTCCTCAAATAACACCAGTGCAAACGTGTGTGTGAGAAAGACAACATGTACGAGGCTGTATGTGTATGAAAGAGTGTTTAGGTATGTGTGTGTGTGTGTGTGTGTGTGTGTGTGTGTGTGTGTGTGTGTGTGTGTGTGTGTGTGTGTGTGTTAGAGGCATAAAGACATCAACAACTCCCTGCGAAGCGCATTGACACATCAAAGATTGATGGAAATGATGTCCTCAGAACATTTCCTCCGGATGCCCCTCAGAAAAGAGCTGGGATCTTACGCAGCTCATTGATTAATTGGAATTTGCATCATCAGTCACTTGAACAATGTGACATAAATCATATGAATCACCGGCTGCCCTGATCAGATGATGTCGAAAGGACAGGAGGTGTGGGGAAAAGTCACATTTCTCACCCAAATGATCTTGACACAGTTTGTTAACTGACACAGGGCATTCAAAGTTCACCTGTACAGCACTCTGTCTGTTTAACATACTAAATGTTATTTTTACACTAACATTACATCTACTGGAATTATTTTCAAATGCATTTGCGCACTGAATTATACAAACACTTTGCCTGCTCACCAGTTTTCTCTGACGTTCTCAGGAATATCATATCTGCAGGAATCCTCTGGTTCTACAGAGAGCAAATAAAAGAAAAAAGAAAAAGTGTCAATGGCAGAGTGTTATTGAGCACTGTGGCTAAAGCCCTGTGAATCTTCCTGAATAATTAAACAAGGTCAATATCTTGACCAGAGGGTGAAGGAGAATCAGATTTGCTGAAGAAGTCTGTCTAACGCAGTAATGGAAATTTAACTTGTCCACTTTCCAGCCTCAGCAGTTAGGTTTCATGTCGGCTGAGCTGAAACCCAGCTTCATAGAAGGATCATAGGATCAAAATGTACAGTTTAACTGTGATTAACAGTGTGGACTGTCATTTAAAATACAGTTATATTATTCTGTCTACTTTAAAACAGCCTGATAGCCACTGAAAAAGACGCCATAAAATCAATGTTCTTGTTCTGGAGGTGGGGAGAACATTTACTGACATAAAATCACATCAAGACAATAGCAAAATTCTGCTGAAAACATTTGCAAAAATAATAAATGGAAGAGGCAAATACTCTTTATAGGAACTCGAGGAGCTTGTGAAGTAATGTAGTAGTAACTCCTAAGTGACAAGATTCTGCATTGCACCCATTCACATTTTTGTGCTGAGTAATTCACATCAGAATGGGGGGAATGCAGTCACAGCAACACTTTAATACCAGTAATGCACAGAGGTTAAGTTTAAAAATAGAGCCTCATTCAGATTTATTAAAACATGCTGCTTTAGAAATATTTTGTCTTTTTATGACACTTGGCTGCAACTCGGCAACTTGAAAATGTAGGTGATAAATTCTGCACTCCCTTCGTCCTATGCAAAGTGAAAACAGACAACTTTTCTGTTTTAACTTATTGTAAAGTTAATGTTTATTGCAAAGTGTAATGGCCACAGTATAATGACGGCATCTGTGTTTAGATTGATTCCCTATGAGCTTCACTTACACGATGCAACTCTTTCTGCCACCAGGAATGAAATTTCACAGAAAAGCGAAGGCTCGATTTTTGACACAAATGAAGTGTTTCTATTACTGTGCAACCAAAAAAGAAAAAGTGGTTTTGTTGTCCCTGGTAGCCGTCAGTAGCTTTGAGGTCAGGTGGTGGAAATGGTAGACGGAGGAACAACTAGAGAAACTGCGGAAACTCCATTCAGTGAAAGAAAAGCAGCCATGTTGCCGGAGGAGACAAAGAAGGTGAAGAGGGAAAGTGACAGAAACCGAAAAAAGAGTCAACCTCAGATGGAGAGACCCATGCTCAGACTGGGACAGATATTCAGCCCTGGAGTTATCTGCTAGAGTGATGCGGCGGCCCATTGGGCTTTGTCCCAGTTGTCCCTATGTCCAGACTGACTATGGAGAGAGCTCCAGGACTTGAGAAAGTTCAAAACCAACATTCAGTTGGCGTTATCTCTACTAAATCAGTGAGTAACAAAACCTGCTAACTTATTAATACATCTGAGTGTTTTACTCTGCCATTATAACAGCACTGAGATCAGGGTTTCTAATTCAAACTGCGGTTGTTTCTAAAAAATTGGATATTGGCCAGGCTTATAGTGGTAGCCATGTTGCTAACACTACCACTAGCAGCCAGAAACAACAATTTGATAATCTGAACATGTTTCATGGCGGTGACCTTTCTAAAATGAGCAGCAGTTCTTTTAATACCACTTGGAAAGACTAGGAGGGAAGGTTGTCTATTGCCACTTTAATAAACTGATGTTATTACTATTTTTATTACAAAGCCTAACCTCGAGCCACATAAGCAGTTATTCACATATAAATAAATATATGGGTGCAAACTCTGGCTAATGCCCAAAACTGATCCTTTAAAATCCTTGCATGTAAAGACTTGTCTCTTACAGGAAGTGGGAAGAAGGTTTTACCTTCTCAACGATGATCAGGTCTCCAACTTGTATGTCTGAACTCTTCACTTGAATTTTACCTGAGAAAAAAAGATATGTTGGATAAAGAAAAATGCGAAAGTTAACAACAATCATACAATAACTTCACCTTAAAGTTATTTAGACTTTTATTTTTTAAGATGTGCTGTGAATCTTTAAATGGCGATGATATTAAATAAAGGTGTTAATCTCTTTCCTTAGAAAATGACGCTGACTCTTCAAACCACAGCCCACATTTAGCTATTGCTCTTTTTTTTTTCTCTCACCTTCTAACCGATTAATTACCTCCAGCATGATAATGTAATACCCCTCTGTTTTCATCTCTGGTCTGAGGCAGACAAAAACAATGGCACAGAGGGTCACTCTCAATTATATTGCCTCAGTATCCGCTGCAACCCTCCTCTTTCTTCTTCTACTGCTGTGTACATACACACGAGGGGTGTGAAAGCTACATCCTCAGCCACAGTCACAAATATCACACAGGGGGATTTTAACCACACATTCAACAGAGGGGCAGATCTTAGATCATACAGTCGAAAGAGATGGAGAGAGAAAAAAATCAATGCAATGACGGTGAGAAGAATGACTTGAGTTACAAGTGTAGATCTAGTGGAGTGGGGAGCAGCTCGACTATGCTCTGAAATATCCGTTATCAAGATGTCAGCAAACAGCTGAGGAGATTCCCCTCACTCACCTCTCACTGTGAGCTTGCTGTACAGCTGGGAGTTCATCTCTTTGTCCCGCTGGTAACGTCGCACTTCATCCACGGCCTCTCGCACCACTGTGACGGCTAACACAAACCCCTGAGGAACAAACCATCAATCACACCATTATCATTTAGAAAGTTTCGTTTACACAAGACTCTATAAAATGAACAGCAGAATTTTTATTAAATATTAGTCAACATTAGAGAAAACATCCTGAACTTTCAGCAGGAATACTGTCACAGTTAGTTACTGAAAAAATATTTAGTACAGCAACTCAAATTGTTTGTTTTTTACAGTTTAGTTTTAGTTTAATTTCAACTGTCTCCATGGATGAAAAATGTGTTAACATGTTGGTGATTTATTGGTTTTAGGGCAATTATTTCAATTTACTTCAATTATTTCCAATACCAATTAATATTTTGGTTATTTTCTCAATTTTCTGATTAATTGTTTAGTCCATTAAGTGACAAAAAAAATTGAAAAAAAATGCTCATCACAATTTCTTGGAGCCCAATGTGTTGCCTTCAAATTACTTGTTTTGCCTGATCAACAGTCGCAAACCCAAAGAAATTCAATCTGCAAAGATATAAAACAAATTCTCACATTTGAAAATGGAAACACAGAATGTTTCATTTTTGTATGAAAAATACTGAATCAGCTAAACGACTAATCAACTCTAACTGGCTTTTGGTGCAGGTTGATTTTTATTAATGACAAGACACTTTATAATAAACAATAACAACACCTATAAATGTATAATCCAGGGCAGACATCCTTTGAGAAGACCAAAAAATGTTTTAATATTCCTTTTTTATTGTATTACTTCATGATCCATTTAAAAGTCTTCTATGAGACTAGCTTGCAAACAAAAATAATGAAACTGAAAAGTCAAAATAGATAATACGAAAACAATTTAGGACCAGTGAAGTAAATTAAATTATAGGCATCCAATAAGAAGAAAAAGAAAATACCTAATACATAAAATATCAAACAGAGAAACAAAACAAATCCAAATAATGAAAACCAAAAAAAAAAAAGTTGGGATGCACCTGCCTGATACTCAAAACCCTTTCTAAAAAAAGGGTGCGCAAGACATTAAAGACATTATACAGGTAATGGACGAACAGGTGTTATGTACCTTATCCATCTTTTCCCATATTTTCATTAATTTGTCCTGATACATTTTAATATAAAATGTAATTCTTTCTATGTCAAACCAATCATCCACAGTAGGTGTCTCTGGTTTTAACCACTTTTCTAATGATGGCTCTCTTTCCTTCCAGCAGTACTTAGAATCTGAAATATTTTTCATGAAAATCATCTGCTGAGTAAAAACTGAAGTGCATTTACCAGAGGTGCCCAGTACGTGTACAAATATCCAATCTTCAGTGATGGCACGAACTGGGAACAGGCCACCACCAGGAAGTAGAGATTGAGAAAGAACTTGAACTGCTGGTACAGAACCTGAGAGGGAGACAAGGATTCAGTGAGGTGAGTGAACATGTCACTGAAGGTGAGTCAAAGACGACGACAGCTGCCAAAGAAGACACGGAGGATGCAGGCAGGATGAGTTACTGTACATCCTGATCCGTGGTGGAATAAGATACATGTTGATGCTGTTAACTTCACATTAAGCTAATGGAAACTCTGACAGTTTGAGAACTTTTGTTTCAAGTGGTATTCAGGGTAAGGATTTCATGTGGCAGGTACCATGTCGGTCGGTGCCTGCGCTTTGCAGAATAAACATCAAGTACAAGACCAACAGGACTGAAAACCACAATAATGAAAGAAGAAGAAAAACAGGCCAGGTTTCTTAATTCACACACACCAAAGTGCCACCTGTGACTTACTGAGGGCTCTTTGCTAATGGACCATCCATCAACAGGGAGCCTTTAGTACTGTATTCATCTAAGGTCAAATTTTGAATAATGTTTGCAATAATGAGAGTCTAGTGTCTAGTCACAGATTATCAGAGACAATGGGATCAATGGACGACGCCTGACAGTTAATGAACCCTCTGACCTTTAGGGAAGCATGCACACTGCTAAACTCAATTTGTGTGTATTTAATAATTCAAAGTGGAGGGAGAAAAATGGAGGCGTTCTGTTCACCATCGATGAGAATATCTACGTCTCTAATGGACAGTTGACATTTTATGGCCTGGTCCAAAGGTGGGCCTCTTAATCATGGAACCACTTGGTTTTTAATAAGTAAAACTGATGGATCCTGAATGTCCCCTACAGTGTAAACCCTTAACTTAATGACTACATAGATGACAATTAGATCCAGTGGATGCTACTGTGCTTTACATACTGTTAACCTGTGAAACAATCAATGTAATTAACTGACATGATGGACTGTAAGGACTGTAAAAGTTAATAAGAGCTGGAACATGGACTCAACAAAAGGTGTTACTGCTATGAAAATGTGAATGTTGGTGCATAACTTAACGCAGGCTACAAGTGTTTGTTCTCTGAAAGCCGACTCACCCCAGGCACAAAGGTGAAGATGTTGTACTTCTGGTTTTTGATGCCGTTTTTGGGAAACTTCTCTTCACATTTCTCTGGACAGCCGAGCCAAACCGTCCGGGCCTTCAGCTCCTTCCTTCTCCGAAATACATGAGCCAGGCAGTCGCAGCAGCTGAGAGAGGAAGACATCAAGAATTTCATATGGAAGTAGAAATACTCTGCACAAAAAAAGCATTTTTCAAGCAATGAAACATGTTTTGTTGACATAATAAAAAAAGAAGATGCGTAGTAGATATAATCTATTTTACACTAGGAACTAAAAAATATACGTCACAAAATCGGATTATAAAGTAATGAAACATGTTGATGTTACAAAAAAGGATGATAGAGGTAAGTCTTATATTTTAAAAATCTAACCTACTTTTCACTGAAAAATACACAGAATTCTTTTTATAAAAGGAGCAGATCGCTTGAAGCTGGTGTTCACATGAAACTATACTGTTTCGTCAACACACTCTTCATCACAATTTAAAGTAAACAGAGTCCTCGAACTGTGAGGATGGTTCAGAACATGTTTCTGGTTATAGAAGTAGCACATATACCAGAGTCTACTGAAATTAAGAAAAATAAATTAGCATTAAATTATATTTTCATTATCATAACCTAGATTTTTCAAGGTGGTTCTCATCGCATTCGTAACATTTATGCTAATATGAAAACACTGAGATCTTACTACAAACCTGTCAACAAATATCAAGACTTCACATCTCAGCCTTATTGCTCATTCATTTTCTCAGCTGTTAAATCAATTGTGGCCACTGAGCAGCACAGCTGTGCTCTGCTACAGTTATTTATATCCCTGGTCTCGTCAGTGTTAATTAGATCTTAAAGGCGTCTTTTGACACTACTTTTTAAAGAAGCCCTTTGTTTGATGTGAACATGTTAGTGTCTCTGCAGGAGGAATGATGACCATGATGCTGCGGGCGTCAGACACTTTCACCCTGGTAAACCTTAAGAAGCAGACATGCTGTATGAATGGAGATAAACATAAGAGGAGATATGTGTGTCCTTGTTTCCCTGTTAGTTTTACCTCATGTTGAACATTTCTAGCATGACAGCCTCCGACCTTTGCTATAAAAAAATGTGTTAATGTTATATCATCTAAACTGTAGATTAGAGAAGAGATAGATCGCAGACTGACATTTACTTTTTAAAAAGTATTTGACTTTCTATCAACCTGCTAATGACTACATTGAAGCTTATCTAGCATATCTGATATCAAATGCAAACAGCAGTGTAGTGTGGGGGTAAATTACAATGAGGGCAGCCTGATGTGAGCATGACCTAAACTGGCACCTGGGAGGGAACGAGGGGAGAGTGTCGGTGTATACCGTCATGCTGATCGACTTGGCTTTTCCACTTTTTAAGCAAGTTGGCAAAACATAAAACTAAATAAATCAACTTTGGTAAAAACTCTTGTTTGTATTGGCCTCGACGCTGCCTGTCTGTGTGCACTCCGAGTCCAGATTCATAAGAGCGATTATTTGAGCAAATGAATGCTATTCAAATAATATGCCATTTGAACAGTCAGGGCTTATTCAGTGTGAATTATTTGTGTTTTATAATCCCACACTAAGCACACATAAAATTACTGGAAAGCATCAAACTGGTCAGCTGTGAAAAATCCGATTTGTTCATTAGTGGGGGGAGTGGGGAGGGGGTGGGAGGGATCAATATGCGGCTTGAACTGGAGGTGCACCACTGACAACACCACCACACCAAAAACAGAATATTCTATGAAATTCCTCCATCAGTAAATGTTACTGTTTGGGCACCAACGTGCTGCACAAACATTTGTTCATAAATGTGACATTTTTCACACTATTGTTCTGGCATCAACAAACCAGAGAGGAGCATCTTTAGAGGGCAAAACCTGTCACATGAATCATTAGCTGGATAAACCGAGCCGTTCTGTTTGACCTGAAAATCTTTTTGGACTGATGGTGCGCATCAAGGAACTCGACCAAAAATATGCCCTTATCCTCTCTTTTCACTTCACGCACAGCTACCGGTGCGTTTGAAATCCAAACTGATCATCACAAGCATACTTACTAACATTATACACTACACATACATCTGCTGCATGACAAAACACACACAGCTTTCAGTTCATAGCAGTTAAAGGTACAACAACTGAGCTGACTTTGTGCAGCAGAGTCATTTATTTAAGGTTAAAAGCAGCACGTATATATGTGCACTTTTCTCTGAAAATACCTGACGTGGCAACCATCCTTCAACTGTTATTAACACAACTTTCCAGTAACACTTGAACTGACACCCTGTGACCTTCAAGTGTTGAGATTTGTGTTAATACGACAGAGTATCAGGGCCACATGGAGGGGAAAAAAGAAATCTTTCAAGAAGAAGAGAAATTTCAAGAATAAAGTCATGATCTTTGAAGCTAAAATAAGAAAAAAAAATAAAAAGTCATAATATTACAAGAAAAAGTCATATTTTTAAAAAGAAAAAAAGGCTGACACTGATGAGCCATAAGATGAAGTATGTCCTTATTAGTGAAACCTCTGCTAAAGTAGAAGCTTCTGATATTTCCACTCTAAAATAGCACAGATCTTAAAATTACCACTTTATTCTTGTAATGTTTATCCTTGTGACTTTATTCTCATAATATTATGACTTTTTTCTTGTAAAATTACCACTTTATTCTCAAAATGTCAGATTTTTGTCCCCCAGTGTGGCCCTAATACTCATATTCACATGTTCATACTCATGTCATATGTTAAAGATGCATAGTATATAGATGCAAAGGTTGCAAAGTATAAATCATATACAAGTGGCACAATAATAGTAAAAACATTATGTTGAATCTTACATTCAAAATACCCAAGGACACAGTGCAGACGGGAAAAATACGACAGAAATAGAAACTTTCTTGAGAATATTTGAATGTTTGTTTTTGATTGTCTAAAAAGATCCAGCTACAAAAGACTAGACTTTGATTTGTGCATCATTTCTTCAAGTCGTCATGCACAGGTTACCAACATAAGTCATTAAAAAAAAAAGGTAGTGCTGCAGAAATACCTGCCACAGAGGACTTTCCACCCTCCGCAGAGAAACCACCCGAGGCCTCTGTGTCTATGGTTGACTCTGGCCCGGGGCAGCGTCTGGTAGTCGCTCTCGTCATTCTCAAAGCCTTCCTCCGACATCATCAGAGGCATCTCATCCAGGTTAGAGGGCTCATCTTCTAGAGAGTATCTGTGAGGAGGCAGTGGAGGCAAAGCACAGTGACACATAAACAGGTGAGACTGGAAATGCAAATGTCTTGCTGAGTGGAACCCAGTATTTCAGAACTACGACACTACTTGGGGTGAAACACAGAAACATCTTCTGCCTTGTGCAAAAAAATATTGATGATAAGTGTTTCCTTATCACTCATGTACACTGAGAAACATTTCTTTTATTTCAAAGACATTAATCCACACTGGTTGTGAATTATACAGGTTCAATATACAGGCTGTGGGGCCAAAGCCAGCTCAATTTACACATTACAGTTGGGTGACTATGAAGCGCCTTGGGAGCTGAATGGTTACAGCTCATGCCACATGTCACATTATAGAGAAACACACTTGAGGAGCACATAATGTCCTATTCATGAAGTCCCTCCAACGAATTGAGAAACTCTGTAGCCGCAGAGGAAAAGCTGATACATCATCATAAATCCAAGATGCCAGAAAACCTCCTAATAATCATATCAGTTTTATTTGCTTATATAAATATATCTGTTATGATGGAAACTTGCTTTATAAAACATATTTATAACGGTGCAGTCGAGAGAAACACTAAAAACCTAAAAAGTGATGAAACTCTGACAATATGAATTCTGCATGGAGAGTTTGTTGGGAATGAGAAGATCATGTGATTTACTCTCTGAAACATTATCACACAAACTTATCAATCACGCATCACTGTAAATATATGCACAATCAATTCTAGGCAATTTATTAACAATAAAGCAACAGCAGTAACAGCTTCTGCTAAACCGAATAAACAACACACAAACAAACTTCCTGTGATGTTAACAGTGGGTATAAGGTTGTTGGTCCAACTTTACAGATTAACCTTGCAGCAAAGTTCAAACCATGAGACATGAAACACCTATGTTATTTCTACCAACAAGATGCCGATCATAGAGATGGCTCCATAACTGACTCCTGAATTTCTCCAATCATATCCACCTCTAAAATAATGGATTTCACTTCGTGAAACTGGCTCTTTTCTAACTAAAAAACTTATTTCTGCTGGTCTAGAGCTAAGAGGTAATCAAGGTTGTCTTAAATATGAACCTAAAATATCTCCTTGGCAATCAGAAAGACAGTTGGTAACAGAAAGAGAGGAAAATGTTTTTTATACAGACATGTACAAGACAGATCAAAGGTAAACTGACAAGTCTGAAAAGAAAGCATAGATCTATAACTAAATATGGGAGGAGAGTCTCCACAATGAGTGGAAATTTTTTAAAAAGACTATAGATTTAAGGGATTACACAAATTAAATACTCAAAAAGCAGTGGTAGGTTGAGCAAATACTGAGTAATGTTGACTTGTTAGATTTGGTTCTAAACCTGCAAATCAACTCTCGAGGCTTTGATCTCAGACACCTCTGTTCATGAGGCAACGTACGAATCACCAGCAACCACCAACTTCAGTTCTTTTTTTTTTATGTTTCCTTTACAAACTGTGGGAAGTTGCCAGTGAGGTACATTAAGAGCCCCAGTGTTTCTTGCTTTGGAACTCCCACATCTGATTACATAATAATTCAACTCTTAATCCAGTGAAAAAACGTGGGTTGGTTTGTAAAAAGATTTCCTGGCTCTCCGGTGAAACACAAGAACTACTGCCAACAGTTGTCCGCAGTGTCAATGGAAAAGCTCCGTCTGTGATTTTTACCAGCTTCAGGACCAGTGCTCTGTTCTGTAGGTGCAGTCTGACCACCATGATGAGGCCAGACAATTTAACCATAGGCCTCAACAAGCTGTCATGAATTTCATTAATCAGAGCAAAGGAAGAGAATTCAGAGGGGCAGAGGTGTTCACCTTAAAATTTACATTAAAATATGATTTTGACAGAGGAGATAAACATCATCACAACTCAAAACGAGCTGCTTATACACAAAATCAATTGTGGAAGATAGGGCTGGGCGAAAAGCGCATTTAGGATTTATTAGCGTAATAATCAGCTTTGTAAAACAAAGGCAAAGTATTTTGTTAACGATACTTCTGACTTTTAAAGCACTTCATGGCCCCCAACTATATCTCTGAATCTCAACCTGCACGTAGTCAAAGGTCCTCAGACAGGAAGCCGTTGGTAGCTCCTACATCAAGATGTAAGACTTAAGGGGGCGGAGGTTTTGCTGTCAGGACACCACAACTCTGAAACAACCTGCCCGATGAACTTAGACTGGTAAAATCTGAATCTTCTTTTAAACGCTTCTAAAAACCCATTTCTTTCACAAAGCTTTTGAATAATTTAATTTAAATATTTCACATATTTTAACATTGCTTACTTGTGTTTCTGTTTTTATTGTTTTATTATCTTGAGTATTTTTGTGTTTGTTTTGTTATTTTATCCTTGTGAAACACTTTGTAATCTCGGATTTTGATAAATTCTATATAAATAAAGTTATCATTATTATTACCCCATCACCTAGAGATTAACAATATCAGACTCCAGCACTAACAAACGAGACCAGATGATCGAGACACACTGCAGCACCTTACAAAACTTCAAGCAACAATAGTGGGTGAAGATATTGCCTCAGTCAACAGTCTGTTTCATTTCAAAAGCTCTGCACCTGTAGTCTGCACTTATCAGATAATGATGGCTTTCTCTGTGGTATCATTTCAGCTGAGAGGCTGTTCTCCACTGCTGGAGATATAATGCTAACAACATCAACACAGCTGAGCATCCTTTCAAGTTAATGCATTTAACATAGAGTTAAATAAATCTGCATATTCTCACAAATTTTTCTGTTAGTCAGACCCTCATCAGGACCACTTAACTGTCACTTATGTTTTATTGGAGGAGCTGAGCACTGAGTGAGCTGGAGCAAGAGCCAAAATATATCATTTGTCTTCCCTCTTTCTTTCTTTATTGAATCGAGAATCAATTCTGAACCGAAATGTGTCACCAAGAATCAAAATCGGAATGAAATCGTAATTCCCGCCTTTACTGGTAGACACTAAGGTGACCAGACGGCTGGAGCTGTCGCCAGAAAAGTCCCAGTTTTTAACAATAAATTAAAATACATACCAGAAAGAAAGATCTGGCAGCATAACATACAGGCAAGGAGGGCTGACTGCTCACTATAGCAGCTTCATATCACTTTTCTTCTACTACTAACTCCTTGCTCGCCTGCTTTTAGAGAAAACTGCTGTGTAAAAATAGCATGTTTCAAGTGAATTCACATCACAACAAACAAACATAAGGTAACCCAGCTTAGATTCGGGGCTACGGGACTGAGGAATTGTAATACCAAGTGATAGGTAGCTATATGTTTTCCCAGGTCTAATGTGCTGGAAACCTCTGTAACTTGTTTTACAAATTGTAGATGGGGAATATAATTTGGACTGAAAAAAATTTAGTCAGAAGATTTTTTTCAACCTGTCACTGTTTGACAGTTAAATGTATGAAACCAGAACTGTATTCGCCACAGATAAAAACATTGGATACTTTAATGATATATTGGCCACTGAACTAGAAATGTCCTTGCATTTCATTTCAGAAATCTAGTCACCTTAGTAGACATACTTGCGGTGGGTGGCTAACAGATTTACTTGTTATTGTAAAATCAGTTTAAGTTGCTTCTGGGTCTGAAAGTACCTGGTCATGCACCTACTTTACTTTCTGTCCAGTCCTCACCTTTAGGGCTTTATTAGCTCATCCTCGTCCAGTCTGAAAAATGAACAAACTCTTGAGTGATGACTTCAGTGTGCAACAATACTTCTATAACATGTGACGAATCAGATAACACAGAGAAGCCGTCATGTGACTTTAAATGAATGCCAGCGCAGTGGTCAACAAAGATATGTCACTAACCTAGGCTAACTCAAACTGAGAGCGTGTAGGGCTGGTTGTCTTGGACTAGTAAAGGTAGAGTAAACATTACACGGGTTTTTAGCTTAAGGGATGGTGATGCGAGCCAAAGGAAGGAGCTGTCAAAGGAGAAAATGCGAAGGAGCTATCAGCTGCAGTGCTAGCAACACAAGCTAACAGCCACAATCCGAACACAAGACACGGAGTCCAGGACCAAGCGAGGCAGCCGCGGGCAAACATTTCAGAGAAATGTCAGCTTTCTTCAGTACGTGACCAAAGAAACAGCCCCGCTTGCCCCTCCATACCTTGAATGTCTGGCCGAGTTGTAATACGGAATTCTCTTCGAGTTCTTCCGCACCGGATTTAACGGGATGCTGTCAGCCATCTTGGCTGGGCAGTACACATCCTGACGTCACACTGAAAAGACGTTTAGGATTTATGCTGCATTCATGTACTGCGCGAAAATATTGAAACTGTGACACTTACGGACGAACAAACGTACTGTGGTGCGAACTTTAAGGTTAGAAAGCATACAGAGTATATTTTCCATTCTCTCCATTCTGTCATAACACATTTCTATAACTAAACAAATAAATAATGGAAATGTTTATTTTTACCAAAAGTACGTCTGATTCATTGTAACATTGCGGAATGTGCGCTTTCCGGGAGTCTGAAAGGCAGCATACGTGTGGTCAAGTAACATTTATAGTTTCTGATAAAATGAGACTGGAGCATTAACGAGACTTATATTCTACATAACACATAGTGTTAAGCATATAAAATCAAATGAGTAACAAACAACCGTCCTCACTTGGTTGAAAACAAATTTAGAGCAGTTATTCGCTGATAAAGACCGTGTGATGCGGTCGAAAGCCTGAAAAAGCCAGTAAGGCAACATTTGAGTTGACACTGTTTTTCCCATATAGATAATCGTCTTCCTTAAATCCACAGTTTCTTATCAAGGTTAAGGCTGACCACTTTGTATTTACTTTTTATATTTTTCATTTAAATACCAGATAATATTCCAGATAAAACGCTTAACGAGTTTTTAATGTCTCCCAAAATAATTTGTAACCGCCATTCCCAAGAAAATCTCCATTAATCTGAAAACAAATCCACTTTCTGATGTGCTCCTGATAAAGGAATCAATTTGCTTCTTTGAAGCCTCTTTTGGACAGCAGGTCATGAAGTCTGGTTGAATGCGATGTTTTGTAAAATGCTGTGGCTTGAGAACAGCCTAGTTTCACAGCAGCACACAACAAGAGCATTAAGGACACAGAAACAACATTTTAACAAATGCTTTTTGTTTGAGTGCAAATAAGTACATGCGTGATTCCTCCTGTTTTACATTATACAGGAGTCATTTGTTTTGGGAGAAAAAAAAAGAAAAATCCTTTATTACAAAATGCTCATGTTTGCAAAAGTATTTCTGCCGATGAAGGAAAAGGAGATGAAAGAGTTCAGTCCTATGAAGAAATGTGTGAAATAACATCAAGACAATAAACTCTTTTCAGTGTGTTTAAACAGAGTGAGGTAGTGAACTGAAGATACAGACGGTTTGTTCTATTTTTTATTCGGTCCAACAATTTCTCACCAGAACATTGACAACAGACCATTACAGTTTGTTGTTGTGGGTATTTATGAGCATATTTTGTGCTTTGCACCAGCTAGCAGCATTGGGCAGCTGTCCGGAGAAGATAGCAGACTCTTTGCATTATTGATTTGAACATATGTTCCCTTCTTCAGAGTGACCATATGTCTAAGCACCGTAGGAATTTTCAGGTACAAGTTAAACAACTTATTTCATGTATAGAAAAAAACATTCACAAATGACTGCAAAGTAAAATAGCAAAATGTGAATACCCTACTATTCTCTGTCAATTGATAAAAAGTTCTTTTTTAAGTCTATATATAATACATAGGAACAAACAAGATGTTTTACAAATATTTTAACGTCCATAATAGTTTGCATAAGTATTTCATCACCATTCAGCTTTATTCAATTGATTCCAATTTCTTTGCTGTCATCAATCAGCATAGAAAAATGTCTGTTATTTCCCAGGTCCATGCCTGTCTTGGTTATACTGGTGATTGGACTTCCTGTGGTGCTCACTCTGTCCATGCCTGCAGTCAGAGGGTGAAGCTGAGAGATGCCTCTGTTCTGAATCACTGAGATCTCGTTGTTTTTCATGGCCAGGCTGTTGGTGATGGCTGTTGCGTAGCGGTTCCAAAAGCCAGGGTCTACATTCATGGCTCGAGCTGCCAGGTCCTTCTGAAACATCTCCCCAAACTTCATGGCCTCTCCACCCAGTAAGGCCATGGGGTTCTCCACCGACAGCCGCCTGCCTCTCCTGGCTGGTGCGTTGTTCCACATGTGAGTTCCCATATGAACCTGAAAATGACATGTATTAGAATTAGTGCATGCTGTTATTCTAAAATGCAAAACATGGATGGTCCAAGTGAGTATCAAGCCCCTGATATTAAAACAGCTAGTGCTTTATTCTCCCTATTGAGCTATGATTCTATATGCCTATATATTCCATTCTATATGTTGACAAACTGATAGGTCTTTTGAAAAATGCTAAATCGTTCCAAAACACAGTTTACTGACATTTCAGATGTATTTTTTAACTCTTTTAATGTTTATATCAGGGTTCGAATAGTATAAGGTTTTTAAATGATTCAGAGGCGATCAGTCAATTAATCAATCAGTTGATGAACAATAAATTAATCAAAATTATGAAAATTCATTAATAATTTGAGTAATTCTTTAAGCAAATGTGCTAAATAGTTGTTATAGTGTAATAGTGTATAAGTGGATATATTTGAGAATGAATTTGTCAAAAACAGACAATTTGCCGGTTCAAAAATACAATTAAATAAATGAAAAACTCTTCAGGGTCTCCCTCAGCCTCAGCCATGGGACTCTGTAACTCTCCAAACATGCTTTTGTATTAGTCAGTATCTTGTTGCGCTAAACAGGGGATTATAAATTCCAATGTGGATTCAGCAGACTCAGATTCAGACTTTTATTTTAAAAGGTGCCAGAAACACCTAATTTCCTAATTTTCTTACGTTTCCTGAAGTGGAAATGTTTTCTTAGAAGAATAAATATGTTGTAATGTAGGGGCGCCTTAGTGGCTCACCTGGTAGATCGCATATCACATGGACTTGGTCCTAACCGCAGCAACCATGGGTTCAGATCCGACCCACGGCCCTTTGCTGCATGTCATCCCCTCAGTCTCTCTCCCTGACTTTTCTGTCTATCTCTCACTGCATCAAAAATAAAAGCAAAAATGCCCCAAAATATAACTAATATATATATATATATATATATATACAGTGTTGCTCATAAAGTTGGAATAAAATATTTTTTACCTCTTTCCATGAAATGATTGTGACAATGTCATTTATTCTTGACAGATAAAGTGTATATCTTCTCAAAACTTTAGTAGTCAATCTCTTCCAAACATATCACAATAAAAATTAAACCACAATTAAACTGAAAACAAAATTATTCCAACTTTATGGGCAACAGTGTATATATATATATATATATATACTTGTAATGTAGAAATCATACACTTTTTGTTAACAGGGGGATGGTGTGTGTTTTAACAGGAAGTTTGACAAGTATTTTATTTTACGAACTGGCTTCACTTAGTTTTTCTTCACTTTTCCTTGGGTTTTATGCAAGATCAATCCTTTGCTTTTCTTTGTTTTTATACAAGAGGTTATGCTGTTGCCATGTTTGGTGCATTGCATTAAAATACAATACAACACAATCCAGAGTTAGACTCACTACACTTGTAGTCAAAACATTCAAAGTTTTCATTTTTAAGATTAATTAATTATTAATTTGTTTATTCAGCTGTAGTTGCGGAGTATCCTCCATTATCATATGACTCTATACTCTAGTATTTCATGAAAGGTTATTTACCACTAAATATCTCAACAAAACCTACATCTCAGCTTGAATCTGGACAGAACAACAAAGTCTGTCATCTACCTTCAGATTGCCTTTTGTGGTGAAAGCTCTGCCGCAGATGGAGCAGACAAACGGTTTCTCCCCGGTGTGTGTGCGCTCGTGGATCTGTAGAGCGCTGGCCGACGAGAAGTTCTTCCCGCAGACGTTGCAGTTGTGCTGCTTCGGTGTCCGTCGAGGGGGCGCGGGGCCGAGCAGGGAAGTCATGCCCGGGCTGCCGACTGACGGGTAAGCCGGAGGGATGTGGACACTAAACGGCGGGTGCTGACCTTCGCTAAGGTTGTTTGGTTGACTGTGACTGTTCAGCTCGTTTTTTATGAGGCCTGATGATGTGCTGGTAACCATGCTTGGAATGTTTTGACCTGCAGCAGAAACCCAAGTGCACAAAGGAAACATAAATCAAAAAACAGAAAAATATTTGAACTTTTGTAGGTTATGACAATGTCTCTAAATGAATACGTGACATGCTAAATGTACCTCTGTCTCTGCTCAGCTGGAAGGACATACTGTAAGTAGCCTCCTCTTTCACACACAGTTTACTGGGTTGTATTCCTCTCCGCTCCTGGGCTGCTGCAGCTGCCGATGCAGAGGTAGGAGACTCAGATTGCTCTCTCTTCACTGAGGTTGCCAAAGGCTCTTGAGATTCTGGCATGCTGTGGTTCACTGCAGGTGATTTGATCGTCACGCCTTCTGAGTTGCTTTGAATCGGAGATGCAGATGCATGAGGTGAACAGGAGGATTCTGACACATTTGGGCTGTTTACACTGGAATTCTCCACCATTTTCTCTGATAAAGCGCATTTAATATTGAGTTGGCTGCTGTCATTGAAGCCGTTTGTTAGGGGTTTTAAGCCGAAACAATGGTTTAGGTTTACAGTGGAGTCTACCATCTTCATTTGGTTCTCCAGAGCTGCTAAACTTGAAACAATGGCGAAGGGCTTAGGAGGAGAATTACAAGCAGAGATCAAGGGTTTAGAGGGACTCACACCTTCCTCCATATTTTCTACCTCCTCCTCCTCTTCCTCATTATCATCCTCCATTGAAATGTCATCGATCAAGTCATTGCCATTGCTGCTGAGACTGTCAAAGCTCTTCCCGTTTATGGAGATGTCGCTGTCCATCTCCTGCAGCCTGTCCACCAGGGCCGAGTCTGGAATCTGCCCCACCATGTGCATACGGATGTGCTGCTGAAGAACAACAGCGTTGGTGAACTTCTTCTGGCAAATAGGACATGAGTGTTGCACCTGAACCGGGGGATTCTCCCTGTGAACGCCGATGTGTGTCTTCAGGTTGCCTTTGGTGGTGAAAGCCCTGGCGCACACTTTGCATTTAAAGGGCCTCTCCCCAGTGTGAATGCGGTAGTGCATCTTCAGCGCGCTCTGACAGCTGAGGACGCGGTGACAGAGGACGCACTGGTTGGGGTCTGTGATCTTTTTGTCGATATTCTCCACCAGCTGCTGAAGCTTTGAGGTTTCAGAGGTTTGCATAGAATCCAGGAGGCCGCCAGACGGGAATTTAGTTTCGTCTAAGCTGAACAAGAGGGTTGGAGAGTTGGGGACGGGGGAAGCTGAGGTGACAGGTTCAGGCGTGGTGGCCACAGATGGGATCGTAGTGCTGGTTGCTTCTGTTACCGGGTTGGCTCTCAGTCTCAGGGTGCAGCTTTGGGGCAGGTGTACTCCCTCTGTTTTCAGTATATTGGATGCTTCTGTCTCACGGTTTGATTGAGGAGACTCTGAAACAGGAGAGAAATGAGCCTCACTGCCTCTGTGGTTAGGTGACAAAGATATACATTCACCAGGAGCTGGCTGGTAGGGCGACTTAACGGATGGTGTTACACTTACAGGGTCATTTGAGCCTCCGATACTGGTAATAGTGGAGGAAAATGGAAGACCCATGGTGGCTGGCAGAGTTGCTACAACGGGTTTGCTGTCCAGCCACGAGGAGACTGGTTTTTCTGGAGGGATGGACATTCCATAGGGAATCCCAGAATTTGTTGGCACATTGTCTAGATATTCTGGCACTGGGTAGGGGTTCATCTGAACATGAGGATACTTCTCTTTATGCCTCTGGAAGTGCACCTTTAAGTTCCCTTTCGTGGAGAAGCGATTGCCACAGATGTTGCATTTGAAGGGGCGCTCTCCTGTATGGGAGCGCAGGTGGATCTGCAGAGCGCTGTCGCTGCCAAACACTTTGGCACAGAACCTGCATTTATGTTTGAAGAAGGGTTCCTCTGGGCTGGGCTTCGTTTCAAACAAGGACACGTTAGGCAGTTTCCCTTTCCTGTGCTTCATCAGGGCTGCGAGAGGGTCAAGTGCATTAGCTGTGGCAGCGATGCTAGCCAAGGGATTGGGGAAAATGACGCTGCTGGGGGGGCTCTGAGGTAGAAATGGCAGGCTGGAGGATGAGCTGAGGAGGCCACTCTGCCCCAGGGACAGCGAGCTGGAGGAGCTCAGTGTTTGAGTGCAGCTAATGCTGCTGGTGTGTGAGCCTGTGTAAGGAGGAAGTAACGTGGAGATGCTGCTGCTGCTGTTGCTGCTGCTGGACAGAGATGGAGCTGAATTTTCTGGGGGAGCTGAGGTACATGTAACGTCTCTAAAGTTGGACTTCCCACATACAGTCTGTGACGGGATATTTTGTGACTTTTCAAGCACAGAAGACAAAGAAACAGCAGCCTGTCCGTTAACAGTGGATGGCATCGTCCCTGACAGTGGCAGGATGGGAGGAGGGACGATGCCTTGGGAGGGGAAGGGGTTAGGTGCCAGAGACAGGGATCTGGAGACCGGGTTTAACGCAGCTTGTGTTGGTTGTCTGTTCATGATGGCTACCTGGCTGCAGATCTGCTCAATGAGCTGCAGCTGGTGGACCTGTTGTTGCTGCAGAGCCAGCAGGTGCTCCAGGATCACAGGGATGGCTGCTGAAGCCGCTTTCCCTCCTGCGCCGCTGCTGTTGATCCCCTGGGAGAATTGGGCCACAGCAACTCTGGTGCTGTGAAGGATCTCCAGCGTCACATTTGTACTCGGCATGCTGTAGCTGCCAGCTGCTGACATCTGCGGGGAAGTGGACTCAGCTGAGTCTGAAGGCTGAGGGCTGGAGGTTGTGGTGTATTTGTCCTGAAGCTCCATGGCTTGGTCCTGCTCCCGGCCGTCCTCTAAATTATCCACACTGTCATTGTCGTTCACCAGCGGCTCTCCCAGCTCAAAGCAGGCGTCTGCGGACTCGGCTGCGGATGAGTCACTGGACGCAAGGCTGGGAACCGGAGAGGGTCCCAAAGGAGACTCCTCAGGAACAGGCATCCCTTCATTGTCCTTAACTATCAGCACCAAGGGATCCTCAGTGCAGACCTTCTGATGTTCATTCAGTTCAGTCCAAGTGAAGAACTCTGCGCAGCACTTGTCACAGATGTGTGTTTCCTCACTGTGGCAGCCTCCACTGGTCGCCACTCTCTCCATGATGCCTGAGAAGGAAACAGAAGAAGATTAAGAATACAAAAACTGATCATTTATTGTCCTGATATTTCACCAGAGGGCCCAATTTTCCTTTATCACACTGTAATTAATCCCCACACGCCCGCTGTCGAGTCCATCTTTCCAAACAACACATGTTGTGTGGACAAGCATTGTTCAAACCCACTGAACTTCAGATTCCACAAGAGACCCCAAAGTGTCCAAAGACAACAAACATGTCGAGTTGAATCACAAGACGGTTTGTTTAAAATTATGCTAAACACATCTGGAAACAGATCATTTGAAGACAAAGAAAACATCTTAGATTTCTGTATTTCACCCAAGACAATTAGAGTAAATAGATACACGTAACACCGTCACAGAGAGTGGAAAATATGTTTGTTTTAACTACACAGAGGAAACTTAGGGGGAATACCAGATAATAATAACTTTATTTTCCTCTGTTTATATCTGATGTTTGATTATAGAATAGATAAAGTTTTCCCAACTATTTAAATGTTTACACATGTTCACGTTATTTTCTGATCCCATTTTAAAACACAGGATTCAACAAACCGCATACAAAAGTCACTTCAAAGTGTTAGCAGAGGTTTTTGTTTTCAGATGTTTAATAAGGTTTTCTGACCGCTCAGACAGATAATGAAATTCCCTACAGTACATTGATTTTAGCTGCATTCACACATTTAAATAATGTGTTTAATTTTTAGCCAGAAACATTTGCATGCTTCACATGTGTTGGTCAAACACTAGAACATTGTGTCTTTATTTTAAAGAGAGGTTTACTGCATCAGGGCAGTTTAGTTACTCTGAGTAACTGGTTTGATTCTCAAACACTTTCCTGTCATTAATGGGTTTTTTAATGCAGTAAAGCACAGCTGTTTGAGAAATTTTATAAATTGATTATTACTGTATCAGTGATTGCGTTCAGACAAATAAACTAAACTTGTTTTTTCCCATTACCGACAACACCAGGCAATTGATAATCGATTAAGTCGATACATAAGTGATTGGTGCAGAGGAAAATAAAAATAGAAGAAACCAGAACATCCAGGATATAACATTTGGATTGGTTATCAATCCTAATTTCTAATGTCAATCCACTGTTACTTTTTTAATCTTTTTTTTTTTTAAATTACAGTTAATTATATCTGCAAAATCTCTTTATTCAAAACTTCTATTACAAAAACACTGTGTTTTTCTTCAGCCTGACGTTGATCTTTAGACTCCCTCTTTCCCTTTGTCCTCTGTCAGTAGCTGGTTTCTGACGTTCTCAATGAAAAGAATTCAGACTTTAGGATCAGTGTTGCATCTGTTCAGGCTTTGGCCCATTAGGAAACAGACAGCGAGACCAGATGGAAAGATCCTAGGAAATCAATAGTAAATTATTGTTTGACACACTCGGGCTTCCCTCCACCAATTTAAGAATAACAATTCAAAAAGGAGCAAATTTACATTTATTTAGGTCTGATGATGAAATTTGACTTTTTTTTTTTATTCAATATTTTTGTTTGTAATGTGACAATAATTTTCTTATTTCATGAAAAATAATGTACTTTCTGACACATAATCATGAATCATAAAATAAGTAAACAGTAAGACCTGTGTGTGTGTGTGTGTGTGTGTGTGTGTGCGCTTCTGAATGCGCACATAGTTTGTGTGTGTGTGTGCGCGCGCATATGTGTGTGTGTCTCCAAGTGTAGTCAGTATCCTCCAATTATCACCATGTTTCACCTCAAACAAAGAGTGAGACGTCTGTTATATTTACAATCATGTGAACACACTCGGCAAATCCTCACATAAATACACAAGTATTAGTGATGTAATAGGTTTAACTGACAAACTACAGGCTTTGAATCTAAACTGACATTTGACACAATAAAAACTCATTTGAACATGTTTGTGCTCAGAGAAGAAAAGTGTAACGAGAGCTGAGAGAGTCAAACTCATCAGAGATAAATAATCAGAGTCGTTGGCTCTCTGAGTGGGTGGTCTGAAGATCACCAAGGCGATTTAGCAAACACAGGAGCGAAAACACTATCACTGTTTTAGTTCAGGATTATGTTTGCACTTTGTAAGATTTACTTCCAATGAAAACAAATGAAAGATCAGATTTGATTTAAGGTTCTGAATATATTTCCAAAAATAATAACACAGATAGGAATTTATTTAAAAATGTCACCCTCACTCAATCCATACTGTCAGGAGCAGCAAACAGATTTATGTCCGCTCCTCGCTGTGTGGTTTTGGACGATGGAGCTGCAGCTGCAGAGCAAACAGACTCTCAGCTCCAGCGTCAGAGCCTCTCTGCCTCTCTGCCTCTCCGTGTGACCTCTGGGCTGCAGAGGTCAACGGTTCAGATGTACTAATTGTATTATGATCCAGACACGGAGCACTTGCCCCCTCGCAGGGTGGAGGCTGACAAAGGTTAAGTCAGCAGGCTCAATCAAAGCCCAGCTCAGAGTGGCGGAGCCCCCTGCCTGGCTGCAGGGCTGTGGGAGGGCCCGAGTGACGAGGGCCTCCTCTGCACTCAACACCTTTTCACAGCCACAAATAATCAGATATTAACATAACACTGTTTAAAAACACGGAACCAGGCTGTGATGGATGGCGGAGTTTCAAATTAAAGCGTTAATGTTTTACAGGCCTTTTGACACAGAGAAAAAACTGATGATAGTGCCTTAAAAAATGTATAAAGTCAACATTAATATATATACATAATATATATATATATATATATATATATATATATATATACAAAGATGTGAAATGAATCATATTACATTAGAATAATTACATTTACACTCTATCAAATAGAGTCTGGTGGGATTTCTTTTTTAAAGATTTTGCACCAGATTCAGTGAGCGCAGGCCAAACTCAATTTAAAATTCTGTCAATTTTAGGATAAACATTTCATTCTGATCCATCAGTTCAAAGGTTAATTTATCTTTAAAATATTAGTGCTGATATGAGTTAGTGCTCAGCTGTTAGAGCTGATTAAAGGGTTCAAATAACACCCAGGCTCTGCTGCATGTCCACCAGGAGAAAATGAAGTTGTTTAATTAAATATTAAAATATTGGAAAAGTGTGTGAGGCTTCTGGTGTTTCATAACATAGCCTGGCAATGTGATTGAATAATGAGATCTTGTTACAAATAATATGGAAAATGCTGATAATTATTAGTAATAATTGAATACACTCCTGGAAAAGTGTAAGAAACACTGGAAACTGGGAACTGAAATCTTCACTATCTGTTGTTTTTTTATTATATTTATGAAATTATTTGTACTGGATAGATAGAATATGTTAAGAGCTCACCATGCATGTGAATACATTAGTATTGGCTGATTTAAAAAAAAATAATGAAATAACATCCTACTTTTGTTAAGGCCACATTTTCATTTCACATTATTTACTCCTGCTTTATGATCAGTGTTTCTCATTAAAATTCAGTTTAAATAGTTGTCATGGCGACCTCCAGCCAAAACACACAAGAGCCTCAAACATAATCTGAAGAAATAAATCCTCAACATTAAATTTAACATCAAGTGGCGACTTCCATGAGTTTCTTCTGTATTCTGATGGAGTTTCTCGGCAGTGATCCACAGCAGGCCCCGTTCCTACCCATCGCCCCAAAAGCTGTTAAACACACATGAAACTAAAATATGATTTAGTTTTGATTTGGTCCATTTATATTCTAATACAGTCTCGGTTTATTAAATTTGAATTTTGATAACAAAGTAATAAAATATGAACTGATTAATTCCCATTTTGTGTCCTGATCAAACTCTTTCCGTGCTTTTAATGACAAGTTTCATTTGGCTTCAGACTTGTTGAGGTTTTTAATAAATAAACGATGTTAAAATGTAAAAAAAAAAAAAAAAAAAAAAGAATCATTAGTAAACAGGAAAGTGTGTTAATCTTCTGTTTCAGAGTTTATCCACCTTTGTTTGACATTTTCGGACCTCAAACCATCATCAGCGTCACTTTTCGTCATGTTCCTGCACTAAACTCCTTTAAATGAAGCTGCCTTCAGATGATAGTTGTTCTTGTTGTTGCTAGTGATCCGGTAAAAGTCGTAGAAAACCTCCGGGACACCTACCTTCACTGCAGGGTAGTCCGGTGTGTGCGGCTCCCTCGTCGGACATGAGGTGCTGCGGCTTGGCTTGCTTGCGGCGGGACATGTTGATCCTTCTGTGCGACTCGCTGCCGCCTTCCCCCGAACCATCTACCAGCAGGGACTGGGACCCTTCCCGGGGAGCGGGGTCGGTGAAATAGGCGAACGGAGGCTGCTGTTGATGCCCGTGTGCAGATTGCGCATGTCAGTGTAATTATGATGGAGGAAAGGATAATGCTTTTACGACTCTCGCTGCCCTTCTCGGGGTGATTGGCTGCGCTCCAGCCAACTCACGCTAGATATGGAAATGAGGGATGGGGTTTAATAATAATTAGTTCACTTCCTGTCCGGTGAGCGGCTGCTTTTACGCACAGCAGCTCCCAGCAGCAGCTCCGACATGGTTCAGTCCGACCTGAACTCCTGTGAGTGTCTCGTGCGCTTTGGAGCAGCCGGATTAACTTTAATGCTGCATCTCGGTTTTAGTCCGTTCAGTCTGAAATCTGACTTGTTTCCGTTTTGAGATCTAGGATGAGGTCGTGTCCAAAGAGACGCTCCGGTCTGATCTGACTCCTCAGGCTATGGATAGATGGATGTCCCTGTTCAATCCCTCTCCGCACGCACGCACGCACGCACGCACACCCACACACACAGACACACACACACACACACACACACGGCAGCAGAGCAGGAGCACTTATCCTTCCACAGGAGGAGAGGTTGTCTGTTGAGTAAAACTGCGTAAAGTCCAGAATCGACGGTAATTTTTACGCAAAAGAAGAAAACCCCTCACAATTCAGATTGAATTTGCGCGTGAAATCAAACTTTGTGCGTAAAATAAAGAAGCTCGCTCAGGTCGCGGATAGGTCCTATCTCGGAAGTGAGACTCCCTGGTTTTTCTCCGAGGCTCCAGCACTCTCCTCGTTGCCTCCGCCTCCGGTCCATCATTAGATGCCCTTCAGCCGGCTGCGATAGGCTACTGCCAGGATACCACAGGAGGTGTTGGAGCCCGAGCTTCATTTGTTAACGACCTCCCACAATTTGGCGCCATAAAAGAGTGAAAAATGTCTCTGTTCTGGAAAAGAAATCTTCCTTTGGAGAGATGATCAGGGATGTGAGGAGAATAAACCACCTGAACTCTCTTTAGATTTAAAGAAGCAAAGTTTAAATAGGATAGAGATTTGTATTTAGGCTCACTAGACCTCCATTTTTGTAGTTTTTACACAAGTTTTGGTGCTTGGTTGAGACACAATCACCAAATACTGGTCATTTTTTTTAGCTGCATAAAAAAAAATCTAAAAGGTAAATGAAGCCGAATAGCAAAGTGAATAATAAAGTCTGTTCACTTCCACAGACTGTAGCTATTTCAAAGCTCAGGGAAGAATGAAGCATACTTCACCAGAGCTGTAATCCCTCTTCAGGCATTGTTCCAAAACTTGTAATTATGTGGTATTAAAAGATGCAGCTGGGGGAGGACAGAATCAGCTGTTGATAATTGCAAGTACTACACAACAGCCTGGTATTGATCGGTATGTCTCCCTTTCCCCTGCTATGGAGAGATAAGGAGACCCCACTCCTGCCGGAATATAATTTCTTCTGACCTATCAGGTTTCCACAGACTTATGATGAATAGCCAGAGTGGCCGAGGGTGCTTATCTGGAAACTCAACCCTCCTTGATTCGATATTGATTCTTTGTAACCAACAAAATCAGACTACCAACTACTTGACCATGATCTCTTCCAGATTCTAACTTGGTCTCCACCAACACAGACTCCACTCACGGCCGTGAGCACCACTTGAATTTCATTATAGTGTACATCTGTTAGAGGAACACATAAATCAGTGTGTTTTGTTTATAAGATAAACGAGACCAATTAAAGATCAATAATTCATATCCAATAATCAATTATTCTAAAACGGTTCAGTTTGTTGTGCTGAAGGAAGTACGGGAAAAAATGAAATTACACCAAATATAGACACTGAACAGAGCCCTTTCAGAATAAAAGACACACAAGTGTTATGTGCAGTATAAGTACACAGATACACAAATAATAAAAAGCTTGAACTATTCTATATTTATACTATTTACCTACATTGTTCCAGAGACATGTAATCTCAATCTACTGTTAATTTTGAGACAGAATTTTAAAAATGCTGAATTCATAAATCTTGAATAAGGCTTTTATGGATAAGAAGTGATTTTTAATTGAATAAATGTCTTATTTTTTTATAGATGTGTAATAAAATGTGAGCACAGATGTGAAGAAAGTATACATTGACTTATGTCATATAATGTGGATTTTGTTTTATTAATTAATTGTGTGAGAATTTACTTTGAAGTAATGGAGCAAGAGGCCTGCATTTTAAAGTATAAGTTCATGTAGTCAGTGAACATTTTTATTTGGTGAAGCAAGACAAAGACAAGGAGGGTGACATAACATAACATAACATAACATAACATAACATAACATAACATAACATAACATAACATAACATAACATAACATTACATAACATAACATAACATAACATATCATAATATGGTGGCATACACTACAAAGTGGGACAGTTTTTGTTATTGTTAATATTTTTGACTTATTGAGAGCTAAAAAAAGTTTAAAAAAAAGTTTTACTAGGAAAATTATTTCCACTTTAGTTGAATTAAAACATTTTCAAATTAACCCATGATAACAGGTTTTTAAATCAGCCACATCTCCCTGGCAGCTGCAGGCCTGAATAAACAGGACAAGATGTTTCTTTTTTTGTCCAGACAAAGGACAGAACAATTCAAACAACCAGTTTTCTATACCTCTTGGACAAATGTTGTTTAATCAACGCCTCTGACAGACTTTCAAAAAATGAAAACTTAAAGCTTCACAAAATGACAGTAGACTGTTGCTGGGCTGCATTAGTTCCTATCCGTGTGTTCACTGTATTTGGTCTGCTGCAAAAGCTGAAAAATAAATGGGAATTGTATGAACTTTCTTAAGTGATGGAAATTAATATGAATATTCAAATATGAATAAATCAGTTTCATTCAGAGCCACATTATGAGAGTCAGTGGTCAAACTCAGTCACAGTTGAATCCTTATTTTGTAAAGTTCAGGTTCCACTTTCTACAAGTACAATCTTGTAAGCGAGTCACTTCTGAGCGATGGAGGATGAAGTACTGTCCACATAAAGCTGAAAATTGAGTCTGCAGAATTAAGAAGCTTCCCTGAGACCACTTTCCATCCATATGAAGATTACAGTAGAGTCAGTGATTTACTGGCAGCTGAAAGGAGCAGCAGATCCAGCAGCGTCCTGTCAGCCGCTGCCAGCTGAGGAATGTGAGCACCGCCGTACAAGAGCGCGAGGCCTCAGATGGAGATATGACAAGCTAATGGCCCCTGACCCGCCGTTCAGACAGACAGCGATCAGCCACGAGGAAAAAATGCACAGCTCCGCGGAGATACGTCAGGCAAGAAAAGACTGTGAGACGACCTAAAGTATTTACTGCGTGAGAGGAAAAACTTGAGAGAAGTCAGTTTAAATTCTAGTGGAGAAGTCTGTAAAGATACAAACTGAATTTTGGGTAAATGTGTATAAATGATCAACAACACATTTAGAATATTTCTGTTTAATGAAATACATTGATACATGATGAAAAACATGTCTGCCAAAAAATTAGTGTTTTGTGATTTGGCGCCACTGTGACCATCACACGGTCCATCAAAATAAGAGCTTTTTACTGTTACCTTTGTAACTAGAATCACCCCCTTGTGTTTTTATGCCTCTGCCACTCAGACTAGTTTCAGGCTACATCCCTGTTTTTTGACCTTTGATCACCAAAACCTAATGAGTTTGTCTTTGAGTCCAGGTGAATGTTTTTGCCAAATTTGAAGAAATTCCCTCAAGCGAAGTCGCTGTGACCTTGACCTTCAATCCAAGTGAATGTTTGTGGCAAATGTTGAAGAAGTTCTGTCAAGAAGTAACTGAGATATTGTGTCGATGAGAATGGGGGGGACGTATGGACAACCTGAAAACAACATGGCTCCTGCTCCGACTGTTGCCAGCGCGGAGCAATAAAAAAAAAAGTCCTCTCATTCACCACAATCACAAATACTGCAGAAAGAAAGAAATGTTTTATTCCAAACAACTCCTCCAATCTGAACAACCATCAACCCTCTGATACGACTCATAGGAAGGTCTCCTGAATTAGCATCCCTACAGCGGCATGCAAACCTTGGTTATCATGGTTACAATAACAAACAGGTATACTGACAGCAGCATACCTACCTACTACATGAACGAGTTGATACCAACGATGATAACTTTAGTTTTTCAGATTTGGGTGATCTGGCCCTTTAAGTTTCTAATTTATTATCATATACTTGATAATGATGCAAACATCTTTACCAGTAATGAAACTCTTGGTCTCAGAGCTGACTCATCTTTACATATGAAGTCAAATAAACAGTATTTAAATAGTTATTCTAAAAGTCTTCAGTACAAGTGTATTTTGGGAATTGAGTCAAAGCTTATTTGAGGTAGATTAGAGAGAAGACACAAGTTGAAAACCACAGGCTGCAGCCTCCTGTTAGTAACTCATGGGTCTGTGGAGCTGACCTCCTCATCTGATTTACTCTTCAATGAAACCAACTGGATCATAACATTTCTCTCCTCTGAGAGGCTTCTGGGTGGCAGTCTGTTTAGCCCCGTGCTCCAGAATAGATCTAAAAGAATTACACTCACTCCGGCTCTGTTTCCTCATATAATCACACAAAAGGATTTTTGCTGAAAATGATCATAAATCACAGGCCGGATCAATACGGCCGGCCTAGGCTGCACTAGCCTGATAACACAATCAATACAGGGTATTTGGATTTTAATTAATACATGACAGCAGCTAAGCCCTGAAACAGTGAAATATGACCTCAACCCCCTTTGAAATACGCCCTGCGGAGCATCGCAGGCCCCGATATCTGCTGCAGCTCATCAGATGTCGATGTGATCTGGTAACTGAGGAGGTGAGGGGATGGAGAGCTGGGGGACCGAGTGGGTGGGTGGGGTAAAACAGGGCTAAGAGTTTTAGAAATGAAAAGTCAGGGGGTTACCAAGGTCATGACAGTTCATCCAGAGCAGGGATATTAACATAAATGTAATAAGGTTAGTGCTTTTCTTGTCATAGAGTCAAAGCTCTTTACAATACATTCACCCATTAACTCATTAACTCAACACATATATACACATGCAGTTATACTCTGATGGAACGGCCATGAGAGGCAATCTGGGCTTCAGCATCTTGCCCAAGGACACCTCGAAACATGAACTGGATGTCATCAAACCAACAAACCAACGACTGGCTCTACCTCCTGAGCCACAACAAGTTTAAACCAACTTAATGAAAATTCATTCAACAGTTGTAAAATATCACTCAAAACCACCAATGTCAACCTCATGGTTGAGGAGGATCAGTGATTAGGGTTTATCATCTGAGAACCATGACTGTCTTTACAGAAATTTGTGCCAATCCATCTGATGTTGAGATATTTCCTTGTATAAGTAAAAACTTTGACCTGCTTGTGGTGTTAGAGGAACACCAGTGGGGTCACCAAAGTCAGATGGATTCATCCTCTGGGGACCATGATTGTCTGCAGAATTTTTTATGACAATGCACATAATAGTTGTTTTTTTTTTTGTTTTTTTTAAATCTGTGCCAATCCATCTACAGATATTTCTTTGTATACATTAAATCTTTGACCCACCAATGGTGTAAGAAGAAACATCAGTGGGGGGGGTCACTCCAGTCAGAGGGGTTCATCCTATGGGGACCACGAATGTCTGTATTGAAATTTGTGCCAATCCGTATAGATGTTGAGATATTTCCCTGTGGAAGTGAAAATTTAGACCTGCTGGTGGTGTTCCCTCTGGGGAACATGAATGTCTGTACAAAAATTTCATGGTAATCCATTCACTAGTTCTTGATATAATTCAGTCTGGAAGTAGGTGGTGCTGCGTCAACCACCAGGGCAACATTGCTGCTCCTAGCACGACTAAAAACAAGAGGCCCATCACTCCGGTCCATCCTCACGTCCCTCCAGAGAGAGACCAGCAATTGCCGAACCCGATGTGGAGGGCTCGGACTCAGACAGGCTCCCTCGCAATATCCAAAACCTTCACTCAGCAGTTATTGCGGCTGATTGGGAGCAGGTCCCCCATCCCAAAACACAAAGCAAACGGAGAATAGGCCGAAAGGAAATCAAAAGTGAACAAAGGAGCGGAGAGTGGAGGGTGATAGACAGCAGCAAGACAGGGCTGGTGGGTTATGTAGACTGTGGGCTGAGTGGCTGGGAAATTTCTGATCGCTTTAATTCACTACACCCAACTTGGCTTGGCGCTCTTCCCCCCTCTCCGCCTTTATCTAACACTGTGTTTCTGTATTGATTTTTTTTTTCTTTATCTTCGAGGCTGGATAAAGGACAGAGAACTACGGGAGTGAGAGTGAATGGAGAACTTTCCTGAAGATTGCTGCTATTCTCTGGCTTATTGCCTCCTGTCCTTCATGGTTTCACATGACGTCCCGGGTGTCAGCTTCGCCTTCAAGCTGGAAATGAGGAAGCCGATGATACCAATGGACTGGGATCAAAAAAGGAGGGAATGGAGGCTGAGGTAGAGAAGAAACGGACAAAAATTAAATACGTTTATAAAAGTGTGGGATAATAAAAGATGGGTGTAAATATTTGCTGGAAAGAGATAATATTTCCTGGAGGGAAGTTGAGATTTGTCGTTTGATGAATTTTCGGGAAGGTGTTAAGAAAATCTGTGCGTTTAGAGCAGCATGGAACAGGAACACTGCTGTTTTCTTACACATAAAAGCCTCATAATGATGTGTTTGGGACTTTGTTGACACGTGTGCTTACATGACAACCAGCTAACAGTGAAAAAAAACTGCAACTTTCAGGAAAAAAAAAGGAAATTATTCCTTCTCACAAACTTGCGTGACAATTAGAGCAATAGATGCAATAAAACAGTAGTTAATTACAAGCTTTGAGCACATAATATCTGAGGCTGGTAACGGAAATCTCACAGTACAATATAAAGTAGTTCCCCTCTGTAAATACACCAGACCTTGTTGTGACAGGAAAACTTGTTCGGAGCAGGTTATTTACTGGAGTCATCTCAACTGAATGTATTTAAAGTCCAATTAAAAGAACTTTTCAGGCATTAGATTTGTTAAAACAAAGAGGAGATAGTGTTGAATGCAGCAGCAGGACGCCCCTTTCTCATCCCAGAAAACAATTAGACACCACAATAGTTTTGAATAAGAAAAGATTGATCCAGATCAAAGTGGAAGTAAAGAAGTCTTTTCAGGTCTGACTAACAAAGCAGTCGACCTGCAGGTAGCTCTTTGTTTCAGGTCCAGCGTGGGCAGAAACAGCATTTCATGTCAGCTCTGACAAATGAAACAGCTGGGAACCAGTTAGATGTTTTTATATTTCAGGATTAAAGCACAGTTTGAAGAAATCCAGGATTCAAACTCATGATGTTCTGAGAGTGTCTGACTCTTCTGATGACAAACTGAAATCGTCTTATACAATTAAGCGCTCTCATGTTGTGTTTTGGTGCCAAAATGTGACATTTGAGGTACTTTTATGTCACTTGATTAAAATGTTTCCCTACTGCAAAAGAACTGACACCATCAAGCTCACAAGTGTTAACTTTATATTCTTTTCATGAGTTCCTCTGTTGATGAAATCAGGTAAAACTGCACTAACTCGTATGGATTTACATAAACTAAAATTCACTTCAATTCCACTTTGTATAGCGCCAAATCATAACAAAAATGATATCAAGCCACTTTACAAGGTCGTGACCTTACCATTATTTACATTACTCTACACTACACTAAAGAAGGCAACAAGTTAGAGCAGGTAATTCACTTTTGAGCCAAGAATCTATTTAAAATGACTTTTGAAAAATGAGAGAAATACTAAGTAAAGGTGTAAAATCTTAAAGATCTGTTTAAAAACAAAACAAAACAAAAAAAACCCACAATTTTCCAGAAAGTCAAAAAAAAATTCCAAAGAAACCTTCTACTCCTATTACACTTCAGGGGAAAGTGTTTTTACTTTTTACCTGATCAATAGTTATATTCAATAGTTACTTTGCAAATAAAGAAGCTTATGGACAACTTCAAATAATGATGAATTGTTGTAGATTAAACTAGATCCAGATCAAACAGAATCTAGAAGCTAAAATGAACTCCTCCTCCACCAGTTACACATCAGCGTATCAGTAATAATAATCCAGTAATACATCGCACATATTAATATAAAAATCTGCCATTCTTTTACTTTTGATACTTAATTCCATTTTCCTGTTTACACTAATCCAGTAACATTGTGAATGCAGGACTTTTATATTGTGGTGGATGTGAAACCGACACTAGCACAAACATGTTGAAGCAGTAAGACTAGCCCTGCAGGCGTCTTCCACACGTTAAAGCAACATATGTGCAGATTGTTGAGCCTCGTCCTTCAGCATGAGACAGACACAGTGATGAGGAGAAACGCAAGAGCGCTGCCATGACTTACAGCAAGAGGCCAGTAACTGCTGGAAACCACAGCCTGTTGTCTGCATGATAATAGACTGCATCACTACAGATGGGATACAAATCTTCTGACTTGTGTGAAAACATGGATGATGAGGTCAGACTTACTCATGTCTGTGTGAAGTTGCAGATCCTTGTGAAATGTGAAGTTAAAGCTCACAAAGATCCGGCAAACAAATAAAGGTGTCGTCTCCCGCCCAGTAAAACAGTAAAGCTCTGCCACTGTCTACACACAATGAAAAGGAGGCGAGAAAAAAAAAGAGAAAAAGAAAGAAGAAACCAAAAAAAAAAAAAAAAAAAAAAAAAGAAGAAACCAAAAAAAAAAAAAAAAAGGGCCCAGACTGATTTTTATGTGAATGTTGACTAAGAATGGTCTCCATCTGTGTAAACCGACTCAAACAGTGACTTCCTGTGAGTCACAGTCTGAAGCCTGGAGCAAATCACTGATATTTATCATGCAAGATGGCACACATTCCCAGGGTTACAGTTTGACTGCTGCTGGTCTCCCACTCTGGCTCAGGCCTGCAGACAGGGGCCGGACCCAGAAGCACCAGGAGCCCGTTTTAGGTAAGATTCTTCTCTATTTTACTCTATTTGACAAAAGCACGGCGTGGACAGCAAGACTCACTGCAAACATGGTGGACATTAGAAAGATGTCGTGGATGTAACGGGGAATTTATTCACCTTACACATCTGTTAGTCCTTATCAGATTTAAAATGAAGTTAATTAATCACTTTCATTGCAGCTGAAGCCTGATTTTACAGGTTTAAAAGCCGCAGTTTCCTATTTAATCGATCGTTTCTGGAGCTTCCAGATTTCCACACAACCTGTCAGCAACATGAAACAGTGAGAGTTAGAATCTTGATACGTGTGTGGATAGAAACAGTGTTGTAGATTCTGGATCAGGCCCGGAGAGAGAGGCCAGACCCAGAAACACCCTGAGCTGGTTTTAGGTACGTTTGTTTTTCGACAGCAAGACTCACTACAGACATGGTGGACATTACAAAGATGTTGTGGATGTAACAGGGAGTTTACTCACCTTACAGTTAGCGCTTATCAGACCTAAAATTAAGATAATTAAGCTTAAGTCCTTTAATCTTATAAGTTTAAGAGCTGCAGTTCCTAATTAATTGATCATTTCTGGAGCCTCCAGATTTCCGCACATCCCACTCAACCTATTATCAACATGAAACAGGAGGAATCAGCGTGTAGATGTGTGTTAAGTGTCTGTCTTTTTGGGTCTAAATAATTGTGGATATAAACAGTGCAGACTCCGGCTCAGGCCTGCAGAGAGAGGCCAGACCCAGAATCACTCTGAGCCGGTCTCAGGTGAGATCGTTTTCTATTTGACTCCACTTTGTCCGAGCCGCAGCGTCGACAGTCAGACTCACTACAGACAAAGTGGACATGACAGAGATGTCTTCGATATTTTGTTCTCCAGGAGTGGATGTAACAGGACATTTATTGACCTACTGTGCTTTAATTTGAAATGTTTCATCTTGTTCAATTAACGTAATTAATCACTTTTATTGCAGATTGAGGCCTAAATTTGCTACAATCCTGCTGCAACCTGTTGGCAGCATGAAACAGAATCTAGATGTGTTAAGTGTCTTAATTTACTTTTTAATGTTTCTCAGCAGGCTGCTCTTTCCTGGACTGACAACACTATGTTTCTTTTACGTATAATTACAGAACTTTGTGCAACATGTTCCCTCTCCACGTAGAATAAGCTGAATAATATTGTTTTTACTTAATGCACAGAATATTGAAGAACAGGCACCTGAACCCAACATTTTCTCAGCGTCCACATTCAACAGATTTACAGTCTCATCTCTCCAGAAGTTTCCATAACTCTGTCACTCTCTATGTTTCTCACGGCTTCTGATGAGACACGTTTGAACGCTGCTTGTGCTTCATAGAGTTTGACTTTGTGACGTGTTCTTCTGCAGTTGTTTTGTCCAAACCAACTGAGGAGGAGGCACTGACGGCTCTCACCCTCTTGCCTCTGATATTAACATCTCCCTTCGACACTGTCCTAAATGTGACAGCGTCGCCATCCATCACAGCTCATACTGAATAAACTTCTTCATCATCAAAGTCACTGTGGAGGCTGGAGTTAAAACAGACTTGTCGTTTTCTGGCCTCGGTTTGTTTTCCTCTGTTAAAGCTTCAAGATGTTCGTTCTCTCTGTTAAAGGATCGGGTTTTGGTGCATTTTTGCATCTTTCCACTGAAACTTAAAGCAAGTAAACACATCAAACAGTGTTTTTTTTAAAGCTGCAGACACCTCAGCTGTCACCCCGACTTCCCACGTATTAATGATGCAATAAAACGCAGTACAGGAGGAGCAAGTTACGGATAATTGCAAAGTCATGCTCTGTGGGGCCGGGGTGGTTTATTTGATTAACCTCTAGTGACAGGTCAGATGTTGGAAATATGTTTTTCAGCCAGATGATCATGGGTCATTTATGACCTCCCACTGAAGGATAATCAATAGCTTGATGGACGGACAGCGGGACAGCTGACAGAGCCTGTCGTCAGGGTCATGTTTGTATTATGTCTGAGGCGGTCCTGAGGCGGAGGAGCTGTATATAAAGATACTGCAGAGGCATGCTAACACTGTTTGACTGGAAGAAATGAAAAGGAGAGAAAAAGAAAAGGCAAAGAAAAAAGAAAAAGATTTTCTCACTGAGCGTGACCTCATTTAAACCCTGTGGATGTTTCCCTCTCTACCTGCCTCGCACCTTTGTTCTCTCACAGCCACAAACACAGCAAACGGAGCCACACAAAATGGCAGCATGTGCGTCAAACAGCCCATTCAAAGAGAGAGAGAGGAGGGGAGGGGAGGGGACGTGAGAGGGGGGAGTGCGTG
>NW_019525505.1:805144-828030 GCF_002814215.2 Seriola lalandi dorsalis
GGGGGGGGGGGACAAATGTCATGCGATGCAAACAGTAAAAAAAAGGGTCCAATCTGCTTTACAACAGTTTTACAGCACATCCTGGGCTGAGCCTCGCCGGCTGCCTGCAGACAAACCCTCTCACATCCGCTCTGCTCGCTGCAGCCTCCCCTGCTCTCCGCCATCCTCACTGGCTGCTGCACTTTTAAACCACCACCCGCTTTGAGCTGCTTGTGGCTGTAAACAAATGCAATTTTGCATTTCCTGTAGTCTAGACACAACTGAGGATGTAGTTGCAGCAGTGCTCACTGGTGCTCTGCAGAGGAAAAGAAAAGTTTTACCACTTAACAACTGAGGTTATTCAGATTTAATGTGAATGCTTATGTTCAGTGTAGCTAGGATACCTGGGATACCTAACTCTTCTCATGAAGTCCACTGCTACGTATAAAACCTTATTGATTTCCATTATCAAACTGTCATTCATCACAAAGGAGGAGATGTAGGTAAAAGAAGTGGACAAGTTAGAGAAGAGATTTTTAGTTTCAGACGATCTAATCAAAAAATCTGTTAAAAATTTCTATGTCCTTGAAAGTCCCTGTCAAAAATCCTCCAACTCAAATCCTTCAAAGCCTACAAACCCCCTAAAAACACCCCCCTATAAACCTGAAAAAAACTAAATATATCTTACTCTCTAAGAATGAAAAAATACCCCAAAAACCTACAATCACACAAAAAACACCCCAAATCTCCCCCGAAAATCTTAAAATAAATAAATATCAACAAAAAAAAAGAGAGAACAAAAAAAATTCCACAAATCTAAAAATCCTTCAATAAATAAATAATTTAATTAATTACATTTTTTAATTTAATAAATAGAATAGAATAAGTACATTTTAGAATATGGAAAATCATAAAAATCCTTCAATTAAAATCAAAAAACCAAATAGATATGAAGGCTGTGAGATGCTGTCAAAAGCTCAGAAAAATCTAATAAGTGAATTTTAGATTATTTTTTATTCACACACTGTATCAAGTTTAAGACTAAATGTTCATGCTAAAAAAAAATCCCTATTGTTTCAGTGCATTTTATTTTGTTCCACTCTTACTGTTTTTTACATAATCTCCTGTGTTCACCTCTTTTCAAAACAAATGCATTTCTCCAGCCTTACGTGTGGACAGTGAATGCATCACGCCTTTTGAAGTCCAACCAGTGTAATTTGTCCCACTGCTGCAGAGACAGTGGGGTCTGTTCCAAACGAGAGCGAATCAAAGAGCCTGTGGAGAGATGATCATTGATTTAATCACATCATCAACTGCAGCCACTTCAGGGCCAAAGTAGCTAATCCATAACCAGCCACACAGATTCACGCCAACGCCTGCAATCACAGCTAAATGGGGATCAGGAGGTGTCGCGCAGGATATCAACTTCTATCACGCTCAGATGTGTTATGAAGTGTCTCAGTATCGATCAGGGATAACAGCCACATGCCCATCGACCACATAAGACATAACTATATCGACAAGAGAATTAGAGGGATAATTGTTCCTCTGTCATCTAACATCTAACATCTAACTTTCTGTGTGTGTGCGTGTGTGTGTGTGTGTGTGTGTGTGTGCGCGTGTGTGTGTTCTCTGAGCTGTAGCTGCCTGTTCAAACACATGTAAGACTTTCTTGAAGTTAAAGGTCGTCTGTTGTCAGAGAGTCGTCTTTAAAATAGTCTCCACTGTATATCGACGAGTTTCACACCAGAAATCTGAAGTTTAATGTCATAATTCTTTTTCTTTTTCAATTAACATCAGTATACTGTATCTATAAGCTTTGTTTTAAAGCTTAAGCTTTGTTTAAGTCACAAACCTGTGTGGACGTGTTTGCTGAAAGCAGCTGAATCTCCTGATACAGGCCACGCCCATTTCTGCCCTTTTTTCTTCTTTTTTTTTTTCGCAAAAACACAAAATATGCAAAACCTAGTCTTTCGAGCTCCTCATAGGGTTGTGAGTCCAATCTGCACAAAACTTTAAACATAGAATCGATATACACTCACGATCACAAGTAACAGGATGACCATCACTCTTCCGAGAAATGTCGGAGCGAAAGGAGCAACTTCACGTAGCTCACAGTCAAAACAGGAAGTGTTGCATATCTTTGGAAAAATCACTTCTACTACACAAAACTTAGGGAAGTCGTTCCTCATGCCACTCTGAAGGTCTGTACATAATTTGACATTAATTGGCGCCACAAACAGGTCCACCTTGCTCTGCCTCCAGGGGCGGATGGATCGGGCGGCTTGGACCCCGTTGATTCCTGTTACTTTTCTTTTTGTGGAAACTGTGTGCAGGATTTAATATCGTGAACCTCAGGATATTATTTTCAGCGTTAAATATTCACAATTATGTATTACATTTTTAGATGGTTAATGCTGATCATCTCAACTACTTTAAATACAGTGAGGTAGTTTAGTGTGTATAGGTTCCTAACCTAGGGGTCAGGGCCCTCCAAAGGGTCTCAAGTTGACTCTGAGGGGTCATGAGGTTATAAACGGAGAACAAAAGAAGAAAAAAACTCATTGTGATCCACTAATTTGTGTAAATTTTGGGACTTTTCTCTAATATTAAGGTTTATTGCGAAGGTTTGAATGATTTATCTCTGTGAGCCTCAAATATTAATGAAAAATGAAACGATCAGAGACGTTAAAACAGGACATGTCTTTGGGGTGGAACTGTGAACAAATCATTAACGCCTGAAACACAACAACAACTAGACAGTGAAAAGGTTGGACACCTCTGGTTTAATGTTTGACAGTGTGTTGTGTATGAACCAGTATGGCGGCGCGCACAGACGCAGTGGCTTTCAGCTCTGACTCATCAGAAGTCCACAGAGAATTCCATAAATATACACATGATAATAGGATCATCCGCTGAGCTATTTTAAGTATCACTATATTTAAGAGCAATAAATAATAGCTTAGTCAGCAAAGCACTTTCCTATTCTTTTAATGCATTGGTTCCAAACCTGTGGGGCGGCCCCCTGGTGGGCCATGACATTATTGCAAGTGGACCGAAAAATGTACTAATGAAATAAATAAAAATAATGTTTTTAAATGTTTTAAAACTAATTTATTTGTAAAAAATATTAAAATGTTTAAGAACTCCTTTCATTTTTCTTGTATTAAGGCCCATCACTGTGATAAGCCACTGTTCAGTGTTTGATCATTATTAGAATAAAAAGGGCTCTGACAACATATTATTTGGCTTCGGTATTTGTACGGGGTTGGATGTGGGCCGCCAACATTTTTGAAATTTTCAAGTGAGCAGTGAGTTGAAAAAGGTTGAAAAACACTGTTTGAAAGTATTTATTGTATTTTAAATACAATATTCTCTTTGTGTCCTTTTGTCTGCAGAACTCTGCATTTCATTGTATATTTTGTACAATTTTACAACTTTCTATTTTATTTCTGTTCTGTTGTACTTCTTATCGTTTCTTATCGTTAAGCTTATCGTTTGCTTTTTTTGAAGAATCTCCATTAGCTTCTGCTACAGCGCTTACTAACCTTCCTGAGGTCCACGTAAATTATCAATACACACACATCATATAAACATGACACCCTAATTAAAATGATACAATTAAAAATCTAAATACTCAACATATCAGATAACTCAGAATTTGAAACAATAATCTGATCTAACAGACGTCCTGACAGGTGGTATCATTCCTGTAGTCTGGTCTCTTTCATCACTTTCAGCTTGAGTGATGTTTTCAACAGGTATTTGCTTCTGATTTGTTTTCTTCACTGTCATGTGTTCGTGAGCTCCACTGACCGGAGGGTGACACAGGCTGACCTGTCTTCTGTCTCTACTAATTGTTCTGTAAAAACAGTGCAGTTGTCTGTCTGTCGGTGTGTCTTCTGAAACCTAACTTGTTATTCCAGCCGTCACATAAATGAAGAGGAGGGAAACGGGACATGAAGTGTAAAGTGGAAGACTATGCAGTTCGCAAGTAAAGTACAAGTACATCAAAACAGTAAAACTGTCAATCAAAATAAAGTGCCTTATATTATTGCTCTCATTAGTTTCTCAGGACGTTTCACAAAGAGAACAGGTTACTTCCTTTTTTATTATTAAATATATGGACAGAGGAGACTTCTTTCCTTCTCTCCTTCCTCCTCCCGGGTGAAAAATACAGCCCTGGGAAAGCTGTGGGTTATTATTGGACGTCCACTCTAAAAGTATTTCCAAACAATCCGATGTTGTGCTCTAATAGAAATCTATGAATGCTTCTCAGGGGCAGAGGACAAAGCTACGGAGAGGCTGTACATCTGTGAGTTTAGAAACAAAGCTTTGTTTGTGAGCCTCAATCACTTGTGCTCATGAAAGCAGACACTTACTTGAAAAAAAATCCTCTCTCTCTCTTTTTTTTTCTTCAGGGAAACACTCTAAACCAACATCCTGGGTATAAATTTGCAAAACGCAATACAGGCCTGATTGTGTGTGGAGTAGACGCAGGATGCATACAAATAGAATCCCTTCTGAAATGTCCCCGTCCCTGCATGGCTCAGTGGCTAATGTACAATAAATCAACAAAAGGGGGCTTTAATACGAGCGACGGACGGGTCCAGGCTTCTGTTATTTTATCTTTTTACAGTATTTAATTGGAAGTTTTCCCTGAAACATTACACCGCGCTTTCAAATGACTTTGCCCAAATCTAAGAGGAGATTGATAAGAATTTCTCCCCCTCCTCTCTCTCTTAAACTCCTTTTTTTTTTTTTTTCCAGACCCTTCGCCTTTCAGGAGAGAGCAAGTTTTTTTGCCGAAGGGAGACTAAAGTTACAAGTGTGTGGCATTTTGTGGAGGGAGAATGAAATCGGAGGCTCGGAGGGATGGATAAGGGCAGGCTGGGAAAAAGGGAAGTTGGCAGTGGTAGCGGGTCAACAGCGCGCCTCAGAGCCTTACCCACTGCACCAGGTGTCCACTTAATTCAAATGATACTATTATTCATAGAGAGAGGAAGAGTATTGAAACGACCCCCCCCCCCCTTTACCACCACCAAAACCACCCCCCTCCCAAATCATTTGCAACTGAATACAGATATAATCCTGGAAATATAAGTCTCCATTAAGGCTATCCCATTTAGCAAACAAGGCTCCCATTGTGCAACATGTTGTGTGTATAAATCACAGTCTGAGAGAGCGAGAGAGAGAGAGAGAGAGAGAGAGAGAGAGAGAGAGAAAAAAGATGAGGGAGAAAGTAAAACACTCAGTCCAAGACGAGATTTGAGAATGTCACCTCGTCACACATGACAGGCACGAGTGTGTTTCACTTTCTCATTACATGCTGCTGATTTCACGGAGGTTTGTATTAAAGGTGACGCAGAACCATTTCATAAACAGAGGAAAATAATGGCAAAATGTCTTTGCACTAATGATGTAGAATAATGATGTACGTGTTAAACAATATATCAAAACACATGTTATACACACGAAGACGTTTTCCTGAAACTGCATCGTGAAAATCAGCTTCCTGTGTCGTAAACATGACCTCCCATCCAGAAATATATGACATATACTGTATGTGTTGCCATCTATAAGGGGATATATTATCATCACATATATACATCCTCTGGATATATGAAGATATAAGTTTATAACATATATGAAATGTATGAGTAAAAGTTTTATATGTACATATATTAAAAATATCTATGTGGTGAATTTTTACTTAGAACACATGTATGGTCGCGACATGTCGCAAGCGTATGTGTTCTATACAAAAATGATGTGTTTACATTATACATCTAATTTATTTTTGCAAGTTTATTTAAACAACATACATGTTAAAAATTCTGTATGTTTATAGGCTAAGTGTTTTTCTTATTAATTTCTCATTCATTTTAAACATCTTCACATTGTGGGAAAGTGGTTTCAGACTTTTGGACTCTACTGTTTATAATATCAACATATACTGAATGGATATATATTATATGTCTACAATATAAGCATACATACATAAATGTATATATTTGTATTAGCTAGACATATGTGTCAATATACAAAATGTTTCCAATTTCTAATAGGTTTTATATCATTTTTACATAGATAGGCTATATATGCATGTATGTACATATATTAATTAACTTCATACATACATATATTTCATATGTGGAAATTCAATACATATACATATCACATTTGTCTATGGGCTGTTACTGTATTTTATTAATTATGTACATATCACAGGTCCTCAGGATGAAAACCTCACAACCACAGAATATCAACGCTTCAGGAAGTCGAGAAAAACTTCATGATCTGTGCACTGACTACGACATAAACACAAATACACAACATTTAAAACACACAATGTTCGGAGAGGAAGAGAGGCCCTGCAGGCCACGAAATTCAAATACCACGATCAGACCTTGTTTCTAGATAAATAAATTATTTTCACATGCAGAAATTGTGAAATAGTTGGTCCTTTAAAATTTTTATTTAACTTTTAATTAATTTCAGATTTATAATATTTGAAAAACTAAAATGTTTCAAGCCACTTTCGATAATTTTGTACCTTTTTCTTCTCGTGTAGTAAAATAAGAATTTTAAAGGGAGCCTTCTACTGTGTTTTTGTGAAACAGGCAAGTTTAAATACTCCTGTTCCCTCTAGAAAATCAAACTGTGTATTACTGTGATTGACATATTGATAATGCATGTGAGTTTTGATAATGTTTATGGGTGTAATATCCACAAAAAGAAAATCAACTCGGTGAAATCTTAACCCAAAAAACACCAAAGATTTACCACAGACGGTATCAAAGCAAAGTTTATTTGACAATTTCATAGCAACATGATGATAAACTTGTAGATTAATTTTCATAGTGCCGGCTATTAACCATAAAAATACATTTTTGTAATCCAGATGTATCTTTAAAATGTCTCAATATTTCATTTCTTACATCTGTTCTCAGGCCGGTAGCTTCTCTGGACAGGTGGCCACTTTGTTCTTGCACCTTCTCTCCTGTTATAGATCAGCTGTCTATACATGTATACTGAACAACACCATAAACACATGACCACGTCCAGAACTGATTCCAGCTGCCTAAAAGCAGTGATTAATGTCAGTTCCCAGCAAAAGAAAAGGACACAAACAGCTTTAGAACCACTGACTCCTCCTGGTTCTCATGTTGCTCAGTGCAGAACACAGACTGCCGCAGATCCACCTTCAGTCAGTGGATCAATCTAATCCTGCAGAGAAATGTGTGATGGACCGGTTCAATCATCCCAAACAAAGGCCATGCAGACGTCTGTTCCCTTCACCCAGCAGCAGTTACTTTATAAAAAGCTCCTGATAACCTCCGGTGACCACAGAAGAAGAGTTTCACAACTACAGTTTCAACCCCAGACTCACTCGTCTAAATATCCAACAATCACCTCGAATAAACACAAAGTGATGAAAGATGCAGCGTCTGTCAGTTTAACACACGACACACCCTTTCTCCAACTTGTTTCAGCTGTTAATCAGATGAGCTTTACATCAGATCAGCTGAGCCCGTGTCTGTGTGAAATGTATTCAATTCTGAATTTAGCCACTTTGTTTCTTTTAAATTGACTTTTGACACTTAGATCTTTGTGCTCTCACCCTGCAGTGACAAATAATTATGAATAAACATTTTAAGATATTGATCCTTTACATCTGAGGAGCCTCTTGTCTGTATTCAGGCATTTTGTTCTTATGTTACTGGTTAAATAAAATATATAATAATTCATTTTATTTATAGGTGCTTTTCAAGCACACCTTACAACACACAGGTGTAAGTGAATTATTCCATCACTCAGTGAACAACAAGCTGAAGGTGAGTTTTCATTTCTAATGTTCGTCTTTAATTGTCACTTTGTCGTATTTTTATTGATCTGAAATGATTAGCTGATTAAAACAATTAAGTGAAACAATTTTCTTCGTGAAGTAATTTATCAAGTATCAAGCTACAGCTTCTCAAATGTGATTAACTGCTGCTTTTTTTCTATTTTATATCGTTGTGAATTGAATATCTTTGTTTTTTTTGGACAGTGATGAGAAATGATTATTTGAATGATTATTTTCTAACTTGTTATTGATTAAATCATCAGTATATTTATCAAACTGTAATTATAATTCAGATTCTCACCAGTTGCAGCCGTATTAATGTGCCGAGTCGTTGCACCAGTTTAAAACTCTACTCTAAACATATTTGTATAAAGTAGCTTTTAATCCTTGATTTCAATGCTTTTACCTTTGGTTTCTACTTTTGGTTTTATTCTCTTTTGTCTGTTTTATTGATTTAATTGTTTCAACACACATATTTGTAAATCTCCCTGTTATACTTCGTCTCTCTTCACTGTGACTTTTGTTGCTTTGTTTTATTTTTTATCTTTGTCCAGCACTTTGTAACTCTGTTTTGAAACGTGCTATATAAATAAAGTTATTATTACTTTTTTAACTATATCTTTCTTACTACAGCTTCAAAATAAAACCATCAAACACGGAGCAAATATTAGAGTTTATTTAATGATTTTATATGAATCCATGTATTCAGTCTTAATCTGCCTCTTTTTGAATGTTTTGACATTGTGATTAATTCACTTCTGCTCCAACTCTTCTCAACAATAAACAGTGTTTTTGCTTTTCTCCACAACAGTATGCTAACGAACGCCCTCTGAGTTTCATCTTACAGGTGTTGCCTCCATATTAACTCCGTCAGGTGTGTAACCACGTTAAACAATTATCTAAGAATCATTTGTAATGCAACGAACACTAACCGATGGTGAAAGACACAAATGTTGTAATTCTATTAGAAGATGTAATATTTTCTATTATGCGTGCTCTCAGTGAGTTAGTCCTGTGTACATAAAGGATTTAATCAGTCAATCAATGCATTACCACCAGCTCACCTACACTGCTGTTATCCTCTCTTACACACCTCGTTATCATCGCTGTTGTGTTTGCATTTTTTGGGTGAAATTGTGACCATTTCTCATTAACATGAAAATGCTTGTCGTATGTCTTCAATATGTTTATAGCATCTGCATAAAACCCTTATAAATTCTTCATTCACTTTGGCCTTTTCATTATCACTTCTCTAGACATCTCCGTCTCTGTCTCGGTCTCCCTGTCTCCGAGCAGAAGTTCCCATGACCCGTCACAATACAGTGATGATGTATTCAAGCAGTGATGTATGAAATTCGGGCAAATAAAAACCTTTGTCCCTCCACACTGGCTAATTATTTGACAGATTGGAGCCCTGTTGTGTGTGGATACTGTGAAGGAGCCCTCCGTCGCCCATCCCCCACCCAATAAAGAGGCCACTTGCAGAAAAAAAAAATTCCTCTATAGCCTCCCTTTTCTATTCTTTGTTAGAAGATTACATTTTTTCACCACATTTTGGAATGACAAAATGGGGGAGAACTGTGGGTTTTTTGGAGGGGGACCCTGTGTGCTCAGGCAGTGACGGAGGGGGCCAGGACAGCAGTCAGTGGCAGTTTAAAAAGATTTTCTCAAGCAGAAATATTTAATCTTCTCAGGGAAAATAAAGCAGTGAAAAAACAGAGGACAAAAAGAAGCTAATCATCCACAGGTCTCCCACCCCCCCTGTCTCCCTTGCCACCCTCCCTCCCTCCCTCTCCATAGTTATCTGTAAAAAACAAGAGAGAAAAAGATTATGTAAGATTGATAGAATACATCTGCATGTATAATTATGACAGGTTCCCACATTTGTGAGCGAGACTGACGACGACTGTTCATTTTTTTTTTCCAGGTTTACAATCACACAGACTCGAAGCCAAAGGAAACATACGCTCACATCAAACTGCCAAGGAAAAGAAAAAAGTACAACAGCAGGATGGTATTTCAAATTAAAACACTCTCTCTAAACTCAAAATCCTATATTTGCTGTTTTAAATTTGACATTTTTTTTGTCTCCGTGTCTCCATGTCGTCTCTCCAAACAGGACACAGCAACTCATTTCTGGGCAGACTTCTGTAAACAGCTCATTAGCAAAGCTGGAAGCGTCCAATTACTTTCTTTACTGAATTCTGTTTGTTGCATTTGTTTGAGTGGAGGGAGAGTAATTATATGCGCATCAGACGCAGGTGCAAGGCTACTGGAAAACAGACTAACACCTGCACACTGACCAAACCACCAAGTTCTCTGAAGAGACAGAGTCAGATCTGCATCAGGTCAAAATCAACTGTCGACTGCTGGACCTCAACCACGCATGAACCCTACACTACTGGCCTGTTATTATATCATAATATAATATGATATAATATATAATATCATAATATCAGTCTGTTATAATGAAATTGTGGTTTGGTGTCAGTGTACACGCATTAATCGACTGATGTATTTCTACCTTTGATTAAAGATGTTTGGGTCAACTTTAAATACAACATTTCAAATAACACCCTCAACACATTACAAAATTAGTCACCTTTCTTTCTTTCTTTCTTTCTTTCTTTCTTTCTCTTTCTCTCTCTCTCTATCTCTCGTCTTGTATCGAAAATACAGACAAATAGCTATTTTAACAGCCTTACCTGATCCCATATTAGCCTAACTAGCATGCTAACATTAGCCATTGGGCTATTATCTAACATTCTGTGCACTTAGCCATGGTAATCAGCAAATGTTCATTCACAGTATTGTATGGGGTTTTTAGCTAGTTTTAGCTGTTGAGAAAGCAAACTACTTATAGCATTACATTAAAAAGTCAAATTATTACTTTTTATTTTGTTGATGAAATAATACATTTAGAAACTCTGCAAAGGTTTATTTAACTGTTTATTTATAGCATCCAAAAACTGAACTGCTAACAACTAGCCACATTAACCAAATTAGCATACTAACATTAGTCTTAGGATACAGCTAAAATTGCATGTGTTTAGCTGTCATGCTGACATATTAGCTTAGCAAATGTTGATTTGATGACAGTATTACTGTTTGTTCTGTTTAATGTTGGTTTGGATGCTCTAACTTGTGGCCTTTCTAAAAACTAAGGAAAAACGATAGCATGACATTAAACATTAAAAAGTAACATAAAATGAGTTTTTGTAGCTTTTTTTGTAGCTAAATAAAATAGTAATACTGTTACATTTAGAAACTTATCAAACAGGGTAACACACTGCAAATACCAACACACTGCTTTCTCTTTTGTATGTGTTTTTGTAATGGAGGCATGTTTACCTTAATATTTGTGCTTTCTCTGTTGTTCAGGTGTCAAATGAAGAGACAAGCTTTGAGCAAATGAGCAACTTTTTAGCAACTTCATAACTTTAACATCTCTATAATGTTATGTCTTTACTCTACTTAAGTAAAGGTTCAGTAAAACATTGGTTAGTTAATTATTTCATACCATATTATAAGCTGTTATCATTCTGTTCTTTTGTTTTGTTTTGTTTTGTTTTGTATCGTCTTGTGATTTCAGATGTCGTTGAGGCAGAACACAAACCGGCGTCATACATCACACCCTCTCTGTGACTAATATCTCAGGCTCCAGTTTTGGACACAACCTTGATGTTGTGGTCCTGAAGCTACCAGAGTTTATCCTCTCGGCATCTGGCTGTGAGGTAGAGGGGACCCAGAGAAAGCATCTGTGGGGTCTTGTCCTCCCCCCTCGTCGAGCCGGGGCTGGAGGAACACTTGGCACCGGCCCAGTGGAGAGGTGGCTGGAGTATTAACTGCACAACTTCCCCCACGTAGAAGGTTAAAACCCTTTCACAGTTTCCTCCCCCCTCCCTCCCCCAGCAGCATGGAGCATATGCTGTTTAAAAACATATGGTCAGCAACAAAACTTCAACTCCTTCAACAATGAAAACAGTGAAAACGCTCACTTTGAACCAAAAGTGCTAATTATAATGATACCTTTTTTTTTTTGTTATACAGAATAAAAGCATTTGGACGATCCAATGCCAGGCCAAGGAGATTTATCACGCACATATTGTCCCAATTAGCACGATTATGGCGATGGCACAGGCTGCTTGACCTTCTAGTACCATCCTCATTTGTATCGTGTCAATGCAAAAACAGCTCCTAAATCACTGCTCCTCACTCGCTGCTCAAATCACCTCACACTATTTAAATCTGTGATCCCAAAGACACAGAGAAGAGAGTGAACTTTCCAAAATGTGATTTTTGTCCTACTACAGACCAAATGTGATCCAAAAGCAAATCTGGAGCAGCAATAACAAAGAGGAAAAATTTAAAAAATTAAAAAATTAATTAAGCTACTGTCACACATGAGAGAATTGTTTTCATTTTCAAGAGTAATGACTTTTTTGTAAAAATAAAAAATGAAAAATGAATAAAGTAAAAATCATTTTTTGACATTAGATTGTCAATACTTATAAATATATAAAATTTTAGTGCACTTAAAGAAATAATACTATTGGTCCAATTCAGTTATTTGAGAGTATACAGAAAGTAGTAGTAGTTAAAGTATAGGAAAAAATAGCTGGAAACAAAGAAGTAGATAAAAAAAGGTACAAATTAGATACAAAGTAAATACATACAAAGTAGTTTGTTTATACAAATTTTACACGCAAAACAGAATGAAATAATAGACAATCAATACAAAGTACAAAGTACACAGAAGATACAAAGGAGAAAGTAGAAAATTGCAAAGTACAAAGTAGACGCTGAATGGAAAGTAAATATAAATTATTATTAAGTCAATACAAGTTGATACAAAATAGAAAGAAGACACAAAATAGATGGAAAGTAACGCTGATACGAAATCAACTAAAAGATCAAAGCAGAAACTAAAAGGTACAAATAAGATACGAAGTAAATACATAAAAAAGAAGAATGTGTATACAAGTTTTATACACAAAATACAATTAAAAATGTACTGTAAAATCAATAAAAAAAGTAGAAAATAGACACAAAAGTAGTAAGCAGACACAACAAAGATACAAAGGAGAAAATAGAAAATTAATACAGTAGACACTAAGTGGAAAGCAAATATAAATTATCGATACTAAACAGTTGAGTTGATACAAAATGTTTAAAAAGCTACAAAAAAGATGCTAAATAGTTACAAAGTAGAAAGTGGATAACAAGTGTGGTAGTTAAAAAGTAGAGTTGATACAAAACAGACACAAAGTAGTAAAACATCTTAAAAAGGTTTTATAATTCAGAGCTGAGTTGAGTTGTTCAAATAGTTTAATGTATAATAAATGAAACGCGTGATGTGTGATGTGATCTCTTGATGAGACACTGAATGAAATGATATCATCTCCAGAAGAGTCAGTGTACAGTAAGAGTCACTCTGGTGAGAGAGAGATCAGCGGGGGGGGCGGTGACGCTCCTCAGGCCGTGTGTTGAAATGAATCTCTGGATGTTTTGTTGTGGCTAATGGCTGCTGTGTCAGCTCGTATGTCTGTGTCACACCACTGGCCAAGGCTGCCTCCCGACTGGGCTTTATGGGGGTGTGTGTGGTGGTAACAGAGAGGTTGGAGTAGGGCGGTTTTTAGGTGGAGAGGGGGAGTCAGGCTTCGAAGGGAGCACATGGAAATGAGACCCATTCATCCCTCTACCCATAACCCCCCCGATTGGCATATGGCATGGCATTGTCCTTGGCCGCTGAGCCAGAAGTGATGCAATTTGTTGGCATGTCCCGTCATTTCACAAACTACCCATCCCATTGAGGCCTCCAGAAAACAACAACAGAAGACATGGAAGGGCAGCCAACAGCTCAGCTTCTCCCAAAGCCCTGCCAAACCCACTCAAGAGGGAAATGAAAAATAACTCGGGTTCAAACACTCAAACATTTACCGATATTCATGTAGGTTTTTAAGACAAGAACAAAAAAAAAAAATGTCTTTGAAATGTTTGCTGCTGAAATATTAAAAGAAAAAGCGAAATATTGAAACTGATAGCGTGGTGGTTAAAATGGTGGTTGAAGTACGAATAGTGAAGGAAGTATCGCTTGAAGAGTCAGTTGAAGTTGAAGCACTGAAAAAAGTTACCAATTAAAGAAATTTGTGCTAATTCAAGTGAATAAACTAAAAGTGACACCTGAAGTGTAAGCACTGAAAGCAGTTGAAGTGTGTTGTATATGAACAGTGGAAGTTGTGGAAGTTCTAAGAGCTGAAGGTTTTTGTTGTAGTTCAAAAGTGAAGACCTGATAATTGAAAGGAATTGAAGCGTCAGCTGAAGAGAGAGAGGTGAATGCAATCAAAATTTGAGCTGATGTGAAAGCAGTGAATAAAGTTGAAGTGCCAGTTTAAGTATAAGCACTGAATGAAAAACAGTTGAAGTTTATACACTGAAAGAAGTTGAAATGGTTTGAGGTGACGGTTGAAGCAGTTGAGTTCAAGTGAATGAACTGAAAAATGTGTCAGCTGAAGTGTAAGCACTGAAAGCAGTTGAAGTGTGTTGTATATGAACAGTGGAAGTCGTGGGAATTAGAAAAGCTTTTTGTTTTTGCTGTTGTTGTTATTGTTCAAAGGTCAAAACCTGATAATTAAAAGGAGTTGAAGCGTCAGCTGAAGACAGAAAGGTGGATGCAATCAAAATGTTTAGCTGTTGTGATTGCGGGTAATAGAGTTGAAGAATCAGTTTAAGTATAAGCACTGAAATTTCATATACTGAAAGAGGTTGAAGTGGTTTTAGGTGTGGGCTGAAAAGAAAGATAGAAGAGGAAGTGGTGCAAACCAATCAGTTGAATTGCATTTAAAGAGTAAATGATAAAAGTAGTTCATGTGTTGATGTCAGTTAATGTGTAGTAAAACTCCACTTCAATCACTCACCAATATTCATTTAGATTTTTACATGAAAACAACAAAAACAATGTTTCTCACACTCAAGAGGTTGATGATGGTTTTTCTCTCACCGAGCTGCAACCTCCAAGTCTCCTTTACGCAACCACTTCATAACAACAAATAATTCATGCAACATCCAGTCAAGATGAGCGGATGATTTTTTAATAAGTCCTTTTCTTTTTCACTTTGAGCCAAAGGCTTGACCCCAAGCTGTCCAATGTTTAATTAACTCTCACAGACTTGACAGAGGGAGAAGGCGAAATCTTCAAAGAATATGTCCACTGCTTTGTGAGACATCAAATCCAGATCCAGATCCTATTGTGCAGAGTTTGCTTATAGTTGACCTCACCTTCTGTCGGGATATCCTGTTGAAAGACGCAGGCCGGCTCGGACGGTCAGACAAAGAGGATTTCCCTCCAGGGAAACTCTGAGCTGTCAGTGGGAGATGTTGCTGCTGCTGCTGCTGCTGTCGTGTCTGATCTGTTGCTCATAAAGACCTGGGCCTGAAAAGGATCAGCAGAGAGATTTGTTGTTGTTTTCTGTGCTGTGTTTGGCTGAGAATCTGTCAGACTTTTATTGTTGTCTCTGTAGTGACATACGTCCTTTCTTTCAACACATAAACATCAATTTGTCTTTTTCTGTCAGCAAATGTTTTCCAGACACTGCTCAGACCGTTTGGATCTGCTTAAATAAATCAGGTGTTGTTTGTTTCTGTCATGCAGAGGAATTATGACCAGGAGTTTTCTTCTTCTCGTGATTCAACTGTATCCGTTGTCTGTGCTGGTGATGAGTCAGTCCAAGTGTCTGAGGTAATTACATAACTGCTCCTTGTCTCAGTTTACTGCAGGATCATCTCACATGTACAGTAAATTCTTTTCTCATTATGTGACGTCTGACTAGATCATTGAAAACAGACAGTAGCTGTGTTAGTAAGACATTACCAGGCAGATATGAGAAGATAAACATCTTACTCAAGTATCAGCTGCTGTCTTTTAGTGAGTGATTTACTAACAGTAGGTCAAAGTCAATTGTTAGAGTGAAAAATTGTAAATTGCAGCTGCTTTACTGTTAAAATAGAGAGTAAAACAACCAAATGAAAGCAAGCAGATCAAAGATTATCTTATAGGAAGTATTAGAAAATAAAAAAATAAAGATCTTTTCCCAAGTGTTTCCCAAGCATCAACCTCCCAGACTGAAACATGAAGCATCAACACTGAAGAACCACAAACTGCATTTCCTCTAATGACCACTAGAGTCTGGCTCCAACAGTCAATCCCCATAGACTCCCATGTTAAAATGTCCAAGTTTACAGCAGAAATGTTCACAGCCTGGTACAAAAACAGTTTTGGTCTATAGCTAATTAGCTAATTAAAACTTAAAGTTATGTAGAATTGAGGGTGTGGCCTCTTTCAGTGACAGGTGGGTGAGTGTGTGCTTGTCACAAACCAGTATGCACCGTGGGTGGAGTCAGGCACTGCCAAGATGGCGACAGTGGGGCAGCTCACTCTGAGCTTCAAAACCGCCCTTCAGAAACCTGTGAGTGACGTCACAGAGGCTACATCCATTATCTCGGCTGATCAAATAAATAAATAAATAGATAAATAAAAGGTTCAAAGGGGGGGTTGAGCAGTGAGGAGGGAGTTTGTCCACTTCCAGCCATCAGATCACTGCTGGTAACAGCATCCCAGCAGAAACCTGTTCCCCTGACAGCTGGGTCACCACATCACTTTCAGGGTCAGTGGATATGTATATGATGAGACCTTTCCTTACCTCCTTTCCTTTCATTTCCTCTCCTATCCGTTCCTCTCCTCTACTTTCCTCTACTTTCATCTCCTCTCCTTTCCTTTCCTTTCCTTCCCTTGCCTTTCTCTCCTTTACTTTCCTTTCATCTCCTTTCCTTTCATTTAATTTCCTTTCCTATGTTTTGCTTTCCTCTCCTTTCATTTCCTCGCCTTTCCTTTCCTTTCCTTTCATTTCATCTCCTCTCCTCTCCTCTCCTCTCCTCTCCTCTCCTCTCCTCTCTTCCCCTCTCCCTTTCTTTCCTCTCCTTTATTTTTGCACTTATAACTTAAACACGTGATTAATTGAAGTTAATCTATTTCTTTTGAACTGCTCATTGTTGTTAAATTCATTTCATTCAGTCCATGTGATCAGCTGATCATCTGAAAAATCTCAAATAAACACAGCTCGTCTCCTCCGTGCTCTACAGTAATCTGTGTTGTCTGCTGTGATCTTCATCCTGCGGGTCGTCTCTCCTCATCAATTAGGAAATGTGTTGGCACGAGAGGCAAAGGGCTGAGTAATGCTGATGATGTCATTGACGCAACCCACGTCGTACAAATCACAACAGAATCATAAATCATCTCGCAGATGTCTCCCTCATTCGATTAACACAGTGTCCATATGGTCGACTGTAGTATATCAATCAGCTGACTGCTGCTCCGCTCAGACAGGCCTTAATGGAGAACACGCAGTAAGACATAAACTCTTCAGGTTTTACACTTTCAAAACGTCTGCTGATACGGCCGAGCTGTTATTCTCGTCGCTGCACACTGTCATCTTTTATTTCTTTATGGTGTGGAGGTGTTGGCCAGCTTTTTTGACACTTCCTGTCTTTTACTCTCTTTTACTCTCTTTTATTTATTTTTTTTACGAGAATCCAATCTGCAGACGCAGCCATTTGCATTTCCTGTAAAGTGAAGCTCTCAAAGCTGGATCTTTGCAGGACCCTGAAGGTAGCAGGAGGTTATGATAATTCCACACACACAATGAAGCTGCGGTAACACGAACTGGCCTCAATGCTCCCTCTCTGCATATCAAAAACACAACCGTTTATACACGGCACAACTGAACTCATCTCATCTCGCATCTGAAGACTCGTCCGACCATTATAGTCGTGAAAAAGATCTCAGGAATCATGCAAAAAATAATGAGTGGATTTCATGCTGCAGATATGAGCTACGTGCACTAATTATCGGACTGCTGCAAATGTATTCCACCGTGTTTCAAGTTCACTCTATTGATTTCAGTGTTGTTCCCTCTTAATAACATTTCTTTTATGTCTGTCAGGCCTCATGCATAAGTTTGAGTCTCATTTACATTCAGGTCTAAAGCTCCACAAATGACAGGATAAAACCTTTGAAGTAGGTGAATATGATTTATTCATTTTTAGTTAAGCTTTTTTTTTCTAACTAAAGAGTCTTATTGAATCCAAGAGCATCGTTTAAAAAAATATAAAGCAGCTGAGCAGAAAGATATAAGTATATAATATCAATTACAGGAAGATGAATATAAGGTTTTCTCTATATAATCATGTTACTGTAAAGAAGGATCAAAGGGCAAGACTCTTTAAATGGGGATTGACAAAGCAAACAGGTTTTATTTATATGGACATGTGATTGTTTTTCTAGAATTCTAACATTAATCTCAATATTCTGAGAAAAAAGTCAAGAATTCTGATTAAAGTCAATAAATTCTCATTAAAATCAAAGAATTCTGAGAATTTTTGAAAAAAAAACACATCATCTTAATCTTCTTTTGTTTTAGGTAGTAAAACAAGTTACAAAGTCATTTACAGAAAGAAAAATGTGGAAATGAACGACAGAGGAAACAAAAATGAAGAGAATGAGTGTGGAAAAGAAAAGACGTGAGCTGATTTGTCTTTGCTGAGACTTTGAGGCTGAGAAGCAACAACTGTGAATTACTTTAAATAAAGTTTTTACTGCTGCGAGTGAAACAAACATAAATGTCTTTATTCCAAAAGCCTGTAATAGTTGAAACAGTAAATATAGAATAAAAACAGCCATTCCAGCTAAATGTCTGGGTTTTCAGACATATATGTATATTTTCTACAGAAGCTGCGATCAGGTTTTTTGTCGTGATATTATTTACACAAACTGCTGCATGAAGACTGATCATGTCAAGTTGGTAAGTTATCAGAATGGTGCTTTTACCACAGTTTGTTGAGCCAGTATTTAATCTTTGTGTTGCTCTGTTTCAGCAGCAGATATTTGGACCTCTCACTGTGTTAACATCCACATTATGGCTTTTATATGTCAGTGTATTCATATAGTTATCTCCTGTTTTTAAAATGTATTTCTTAAATGTTTTCACTATAGAGAATTGTGTAACCCAGGTTTCAAAAGGTGCTCTATAAATAAAGTTTACTTACTTCCTTACTTTTTCTTCCTCTGCGTCAGCGACGGTCAGAGCAGGAGCCATATTGTTTTCAGGTTGTCCGTACGTACGTCCGTCTCATTCTCATGGACACGATATCTCAGTAACGGCTTGAAGGAACTGCTTTAAATTTGGTACAAACATTCACAAAGACTCAAAGATGAACTCATTAGATTTTGGTTGCAAAAGGTCAAAGGTCAAAGGCTAAGTTTTGGCCTTGTGAATGCAATATCTCCGTAACTCCTAGAGGCAATTTCTTCAAATTTGGTAAAATCGTTCACCGGGACTCAAGGACAAACTGATTAGACTTTAGTGGTCAAAGGTGAAAGGTCAGTGTGACATCACAAAACAGGGATGTCACCTGAAAGTAGTCTAAGTGGAGGAGGCAGACAACCACGAGGAGGTGATTCTGGTTCATTGTCGAGTTTTTAACAGCTGAAATGTAACCTGTGGTTAGAGATCTCAGGTAGACCTCGTTTTGCTTTGATATGTGGGATTTTACAATCTCTAACTGTGGTGACTCCAAGTGGAAGCACCAGAAAAGACAAATAGCAATGCATGCGGATATCCACCTTCCATCCTTCTATGGAAACCCCAGAACATGTAAAATGAATAACCGATGCAACATGTTACAAAAATTCACTGGGATTATCTAAAAAAAAAAAATGGAAAAGATGCTGTAACCACATTACAAACTGCACATATTGGCATTGATGTAAATGATATTCTGGTGTCCATATTTACAGAGAGGTGTATATTATTCTCCAGCTGCCTAATTAGCTTTGCACATCAGCAGATACAGAATTAATATCTCAATACCACAACAACAGCTGCTATTCACTTTCCATGTGAATTCACTGGTGGATCCTCGCTGGTCTCAGATTAAATGGCTGATGTATACGCCTCATTGTCAATTGAGTGTTGTCTGGTGGGTACTTGAAAATGCATTAACCTACAAACCAGGGGGGAATAAGCCAGAGAGGTTCCATGTAAAACCAGTGAAGCCATTAAAAGGCCTGATCAGAGCATCTCTGTTTATGAGTGTCTCCACTTCATCCTAATGTAGCTTTTAGATGATGCTAATAGATCACAGGCCATTGTGATCAGACAAGGTAATGGACCTTTGTCACAGCTTGCTGAGTATGGCTTCAGGGCTGCACACACACACACACACACACACACACACACATACACACACACACTTAGTGACACACGTATACGCACAGACACACAAACACATCTGCATACCAAAGAAACACACATAAACATAAATGCAGACACGCACACGCAAACACACACCCTCAGCCCCCCACCTCTCCTCCACACACACACACACACACACACACACACACACACACACAGGAACAATGACCCTAATTAATAATGATTAGTCCTCTCTCAAACACACTCGCAAAATGTGCAAATGGAACAATAAATATAGCTTTTAAACACAGCTTTTACAAGTGAGCTGAAACAATCTCCACTAATCATTAGTAAACATCGGCCCGATTCGTCATTATCACTCTGTGATGCGTGGAGAAGTGGATAAACCGGGGTCAGGTCTGGCACAGAGCGCAGCTTGTCAAAGTTTAAAGGGAGGATCAAACAGCTGTGAAAGTGCAAACACAAACTCAGAGCAGACACACAGGAAATATAGTTTACTTTAGTTTTTAAACAGAGGTGGAAAGAAACTAAAGTACATTTACTTAAGTACTTTCAGAGCGTATGTGCATTTTACTCCACTACAGCTAAAGGTGCTGTATCAGCTCTGTTGCATATTAAAGATTTTAAATACAAAAGATGTGATTATCTTGTAAAATATTACGTATTTTCATGGATAGAAAGTGTATAAAGTAGTTCATGTTTGTTCCTCTGTGAACACTTACAACATTTAAATCCATCAGTAATCATAACAAGATAACACAAATAGTAGATCCAATGTTGTTCAGGAAATTATTAATTAATTAAATTAAAAATGAAAATAAAAAAAAGGTCAAGAAAATTAAATTAAACAGAATTTGCTGAAAATAAAAATCCTGTGTGTACATGTGTGTTAATGAGATTTCTTCCTCCTGACAAATACAAAATAAGAGCGTTATTAACTCCATTAACAAGAAGTAAAATGTCTTGATTGTTGTATTAAATGTTTTTATTGTCTCTACTGTAAATAAAATACTGATATAAATCACGTAATAAAAGCAGAGAAATGATGCCTCACTGTCTGAACTGAGGTATCAACACATTCATCAACAGTTTATAATTCACTCACTATTCTATAACCTTCCGAACTCCTTTTACTTTAACATTAGCTGTAACAGATTCTTCTTACTTCACAGTTTTGAAGTGAAAACTTCTTCCATCATTGATAAACTGACAATGTGAATTATTGAATCAGCTGATTTCCATGGTAACCTGTGAATCTGAAACACATATACCGTATGTTCAGTGGAGATATGTCCTTTTCCTGCTAATCAGTCCAAAGACTCTAAAACAGAAAACTTCTACATCAATCCACTGAGGATGTTCTTCAGATTTGATATGAAAGCTGCAAACGAGACCATGACCATGACTTTATACTGAGTATTTTAGTTTTCTTTAGTCTGGATTTCAGCTGGACTGGAAAATAAAATTCAAACGATACTTTTAAAGGGATGATGAGGTTTTAGGAAACTTAAAAACGTGTATTTTTCAAACGTATCATCATCACTTTTTGTATAAGATTTCACCCCTGAGAGTCTTTTCCCGCTCTTTTATAAAACAGTCAGTGGTTTTCAGCCGGCGGCGCCTCGTCTGATCAATTATCACTCATCAATGACACAGCCTGAAAAAGAAAAGTCATCTAAACATTACGAGGTTATGAGTTAAACGGAGCACTCGAGCAATTTTTAAGAATGAATAATTCAGTCAGTTGTCAAGGAAATATTCCAAATATTCACTGATTCCAGCTTCTAAAATGTGGAAATTTGCTGCTCTTTTGTGATTTTACATCGTTATAGATTGAATTTAGGTTTTAGACTTTTAATTGGACATAACAAGCAAACTGAAGACATCACCTTGAGCTCTAGGAAACTGCGAGAACATTTGTCACCATTTTCTGATGTCAGAAAAATAACAGTAAATAAAATAAAAAATAAAAATAACTGTTACTCAAGGCCTCAGCTTTAATTAAAAGGGAGTCAAATGAAGCAAAAGAAAATAGCTGGACAAGATATTCAGCAAAGTAAAAAAAATGGAAACTGAAGCAGGAAGAGAAATCACAGAGGAAATGAGACAGGTACTAAGAGTGAAATAAAATTCATTAATCACCTACTCCGAGCAATGAGAGCGGAGTCTTATCTAAATATTAGCTGCTCTGACTCTGAAACACTCTGTTGTCTTTCACTGACTATCATTTCCTCCATCTGTGACCATCAGAGCATCACTTCTGACAAACAGCTTATTGTTTTAGTCCAGAGAGAGAGAGGGAGAGAGAGAGAGAGAGAGAGAGAGAGAGAGAGGGAGAGAGTGGTGATAGCGGCTAATAGGGGACATAAAAAAAATAATGATTAGCCTACTATGTAAATGGCAATTAAAGGACACTAAGTGCTGCAGGCGCTGTCCTTGTGTTTTTTGATAGGAACACACCCAGCTGCTGAGAGCCACTGGCCTCTGACTCTCATTTGTCAAAATGAGGCGGAGGGGGGCAAAAATCTGGCACGACGCATTAAATCAATTAAGCGTAATGGAAAAAGTGATCAGAGTGATTAGTCCACACCCCCAGAAGCTAACCTGCATGTGTACATGAGCTGTAGATATGTAAGGAAACAAGTGTGAAAACTTTAGGGCTCACTCCACACATTCACACAGAACACTGATAAATGACAGACATGGCAGACAGTGCTGTGGTGTGCCGCTGGAAATGAGCATCATTAGTTTTACTTTAACTCAGAGAGCTCTCAGTGTAATTGAAGGAA
>NW_019525505.1:828050-854541 GCF_002814215.2 Seriola lalandi dorsalis
GGGGGGGGGGGGGGGGGGGGGGGGGGGGTGGAGATGACGAGGGGGAAGAGGAAGAGACGACAACAAACAGCAGAGGTTTTCTAAAATCTCATTGATCTGTCTCTCAGTGCGAAGGCAGCAGGAGGAGGCAGGAGGTGATTTGCATAGAGGAGTACTGCCACCTAGTGAGAGTTTATATGCAAAACAACAGACATGACGACGAGGCTTACGTTTACATCGCTAAGTGATGAGGATAATAATGATGGAAGTAACTTTTCAAAAGTACGTAATAAAAATGATCCATAAAAATAGAGAGGGGTCAAATTCATTTGAAAAGTTGAAAGATGTTTAGAAAGATAGATTAATACAAACTTATTTTAAAAAAAGTCTTTAAAATAGATTTAATGCTTGTCTTTGATCTTGCAAAACAAATGTAAAGTTGGGGCCTTGACACCAAATCTCTTTCAGTTTTAAGTCTAGACTAGGAGCATCATATATTAATATGATGACACCTTAAATATAAAGATGTGTCTTGTTTTCCTCTGCAGAGGCTTTAAAAGCTGAATTTCACCATGTTCACTGCAGCTCAAACAAACCTTTCATCACAACAGCAGGTGTCAGGATTAAACTTTGATAAACTGTAAAAACTGACTGTTATAAAGGAAATACACGTCTTTAGTCGATACCTGAGACTGGACGTCAGTAGGAAGTGATTACACAGTAACACGTTGGAAATGTGAGTCAGTTTCATCAGTTTCATCCGTATAAAACAGGAAGAGGTGTTTTTGTTTTTGATTCTTTTCTTACTCCAATTATTTTCTATTTCTTCTCAACTCTAAAATGATTCTCATCAAAATGTCGGAGACACTTTTTTCAGAATCTGCAGCAGGTTTACAAACTGATACAAATGTTTCAGATCAGTTTTTCTCTAAATAGATGAAAGCGTTTCTCTTTAAAGGGTCAGTCCCCCGAAACAACCAAAAAACACTTTCTTTCCTCCTCCTTTACTTCTGGTTGTACAGATACTTTTGTTTTATCTGCAGATAGTTTTTCTACCTCCATCTCAACTCAGTGCAGATGGATGGAGTTTCATTTGTGGAGCTCAGATCATTTAAATAATCACATCTGAAATTACATCAGTTACTTTTCACAAACAAAACTCCTGGTTTCTCTGAAGGACAATCCACAGAAATCGCTGTCAGCAGACTACATTACATTAGTGCTCCCACTCCGAGCTATAAACTTTCCCATTTCACACTTCCTGCTCACTAATGGCTAAAAACTTATCTTAGCCTTAAATATCCTTCACTTTATTTATCTTTTACGTAGTTTTTCATTCTTAATTTAATTAAAGTGTGCATTTAAATGTACTTTTATATCTTTATTTTCACATGATTTAAACTACTTTAATTTCAAAATCTGTATCCCCTCGCTTCCCTACATTTGCACTTTTTTTTTTTTTCCTCTGCGCCGCCGACAGTCAGAGCTGGAGCCATATTGTTTTCAGGTTGCCTGTCCATGTCTGTCTCAGTAACACCCCGACAGAACTTCTTCAAATTTGGCACAAACATTCACTCGGATTCAAGGATGAACTGATTAGATTTTGGTGGCTAAAGGTTGAAGGTCAAGGTCACAGTGACCTCACAAAACAGCATTACTAAAAACCTCACTCAGCAATTACGACAAACTTTCACACAAATGGTTCATATTTTCTCTGACTCTGGATAAACAGGGATGTGACCTGAAACTAGTCTGAGTGGAGAAGGCAGACAACCACCAGGAGGTGACTCTAGTTCACTTTTAATTTATAAAATTTTGCATCTAAATGTGGGAAAAAGCTTCCTTTCTCTGTTGTGTCCTTTTATCTTTTTGTTTTCACGTGATTTGAATGGTTGTCCCTTGTATCATTGCCTAAACTCTTGTTCTTTTTAACTGTATTTTTTTTAACCTGTAAAGCACAGTGAATTGCCCTGGTGTGTGAAATGTGCTATACAAATAAAGTTGCCTTGTTCACATTGTCAAAATTGTCTTTGAACTCACTTATAATCGTAACAACAGTTCATACAGTGAAAATTGTTATTTTGATTTCCATAGACTTCCATTATATAGAGCCTGAGGTAGAAACCTGACAACCAAACTACAAGGGTGTAATTAGTGTGAACGGAGGCTTTAAGGTGTGACAGAGCGACTCCATCAGACCGGCCCTCAGACTTGACCTCTGGGTGAGACGGGTTGATTCCCACCAGTGTCTGTTAATGAAGTGGCTCCTCTCAGTGTGGACCAGAGCAGCGATCTGGGTGTGAAGTCACACTTCATTTCATTTTTCGGCGGCGCTGAGATCTCAGCTGTTATCTGATGAAACTGAACAACCATTACTAAGTGAATAAAGCTCTTTTGAGTGCTCCCTAACAGAAATCCAGCGCCGCCTCACCCCCCACTCTTTGTCCGCTGTTTTGAATTCACTGGCCCCCTCGCGACAAGATGATAGGAATAATCTCACCAAGTGAGATTGACAGTTCATTTCAGAAATCAATATTTACAATTTACTTCTTTCAAAGTTCATTCTTGGAGAGGGCTCCATATTATCCACCTCCCAAATAAGCTGATCATATCTCCCCCAGCCCTGGAATGAGTTTCCTGCCCAAAATGTGTCGTTTTTTTTTTTTCTCTCCTCTCCCTCTCAGAAATCAATGTCTGCGTTTGTGCGCTTTAATCTGGCCTCTGATGACAGTAAATCTTTATCTGTTTCTGGGCAAGCAGCAGTGAGCGGCTGACACCATTTCCCATCAGAACAAAGAGCCAGGCCTGTGTGGACTCTGGGAGATACATGGGGCTCTAATGTGGCTGGACATGTTTCAGCAGGGCCATTAATCAGAGCGGCTGACAGCCACAAATGCTGCTGGTCGTCTTCAGCCCGGAGAGCTGCACCGGGAAAACTGAGGAATCCAGGGCAGGTGGATGGAGATCAAGCCTGAGGTCTGCTCCTGTTATCTCTGTCACAACCAGGGACGAGATGTTTCCATCTCAGAAACCAGGAAAAATATTTCAGCAGCAGTATCAGATACGGAGAAATGAAGGCTCCACTCACTTCAGGCCCCAATGAAGCTGAGCATTCAGTCACTGGTCCAACATCAAAACTTACAACAGCATCAAATACACACAAAGTGCTCATGGGAAATGTAGTTCTAAAGGTCGAAATACAACACATCACAAAATACACATATTTGATTTCTGAGAGTCAGATGAGACGATGGAAACAGCTAGCCTAGCTCTGTTCAAAGCAACTGTTAGACAATCTGCCACGCAGCAGCTCGAGAACTCCCAAATTAACATGCTGTAGCTCGTTTATCTTCTGTACAAAAGCAAAGTGAAAAGTGATTTAAAAAGGATGATGTTCTGGGAGGTTTCTGACATCCTGGAGTCTCTGCTGGTCGCCTTAAGACCTCAGTGTGTTTACAAGATGACAGTAGGTTACTCCGCCCAACCAAATAACAGATCCCTATGTAGAGCTACGACGTCCATTTTAAAGGTCCCATATTAGAAGAAAGTCATGTCTGTTTGATTATAAAGCAGGTCTAGCTTCTATATTAATACTGTGAAAGTATCAAAGCCTCAGTCCACAGAGAAATGCAACACAGCCTGTATTCAGAAACTGAGCCTTAAAACCAGCCGTTTGGGCTTCTGGAACTTTGTGATGTCACAACTATACAGTCACCGCCCACCTGGACCAACCACACAACCTTCTTTTTGTTGTTGTTGTTGTTGTTGTTGTTATTGTAACTTCATCAACAACAGCATTCCATCACTGGGCAGAGTCCGGTAATGAACATTACACAATTGATGGATGTCAAGAAGTCAGTGTATCACTGCACAGCTTTCCAAAGGTTGTTAACGTTACAGATCAGTGGCCGAAGGTTTTCAGTCCAACTTTGACCATATGTTTGGCTGATTTCAGCACTGACTGACCATCACCATATGAATTTACCTGTGAGTTTTAACCATAGCTACATTAGCAGGTTACAATCACTTACCTGTGGTTGCCCTGGCCGTGTGTCACTCAGCCAATCAGAAGAGAGGCTCAGAGACTGTTACGAAACACCCTGATCTTACTAGAGCTCCAGAGAGAAATGAGAGAGAGGAGATGTAAATAAAATAATTAAAGATATAAAACCACAAATATATCTTCTTATGGATCAACACTTCAAATAAAAAATGGAAATTGACCTTTAAACAAATCAGATTTAGGCTGACATGTTGATAAGTGAATTTTGTTAACTTTGGATGGAGCTAACTGGCGTGCTGGGAGGTTGAAGTATTATTTTTCTGTGGTAACACTGTGTCTGGACTGCTGAATGCTACACTCACAAGAGCGTTTGTTCGACTACTTAATGTTGTAATGCTTCCATATATATGGCTGGTAGTTCGACTGGTAACATACAAGAGGTAAGTGGCAGGAGAAGGTGAAAGTTTCTGACAGTGTTGGACTTGGCTGGTACATATCAAACTTTCTACTGGTGGAAAAATACCAGAAGAAAAGATTTGTTCATTCATTTTTGGCTAGCTGTTTTTCTCTGCCTTTATGCTACGCTTCATGCTTTATAACTTTATATTTAGAATTGAGACATGAGGGTGGCATCACTTTTTAAAATAATATAACACTTATGAGGTCAAATATCTACCATCCACCTTGAGTGACCTGTATGTGTTCCTTTAAAATGAGACAATTTCAGCTGAACAAACTTTAAGGAAACTTTAATTAAAATTAAACATTTCCTGGAAAGAAATCTGAGGATTTGATCACAGAGAAATGTGAAACAGCAACACAACAAAAGAAACAATCTCCAGCATCCAAACTGTCGGAGTTACTCAGCTCAGTGAGGTGCTGTGATGATTCATAACCTCCTCTGTATAATAACACCACCTCCAGCACTGAGAGAATGGACTGAAGTTATATTTATTATTCAGCAGATTTATGACACACACACACACACACACACACACACACACACACACACACACACACACACACAAACAAGGCTGAAGCAGCCAACTGCTCTTTCACTGTGGCTCCACTGGGAATTACTGGGTAATCTATTGTTAAACAGCTTTTAGAGTGATGGATGAAAACGCTGCGACCAACACACAATCAATTCATATCTAATTAGCTGGTATTATTTATGAAACTTTCAACAGGCAGGGTGGGGGGTCCCGGGGGAGGGATAGAGACCTCTGGTGCCACTGAGGGAAATGAGAGATGGGAGGAGAGTTTATCAGGCAGGGCTGTTGATCAGCATAAAAGATCAAGAAATGAGTTTCCCACCGGAGGGGGGCGGGGTGGGGGTTAATAATAGTAATAATAATAATAAACTTTATATATTTATACAGCACCTTGCAAAACAAGACAAGACTAAATTGAGGATGAACGATAAAAATGAATGATAAAAAAACTGATTTAAAAACATGGTTTTACACACACACAAAAATGATATAAAACAGTCTAAGATGATTAATTTAATTGATAAGACACAAGAGGACGATTTATAATAGATTATATAATAGATTTAAGATGCTAGAAGAAGATTCAGACCCCGAGCCCCAAGAAAGCACACCTATAAAAATATGTCTTTATTAGGGATTTAAAAGAGGCTAAATGAACTGATTTATACATAAAGAGGAAACTAACAGGATGAGAAAGAAAGAAAGAAAGAAAGAAAGAAAGAAAGAAAGAAAGAAAGAAAGAAAGAAAGAAAGAAAGAAAGAAAGGAAGAAAGAAAGAAAGAAAGAAAGAAAGAAAGAAAGAGAGACTCCATCAACACTTGTGTAATCCTGACATCTGCTGTTCAGCTGAGGTTAAATCAGCTCTGGAGTGAATAAAAAAAAAAAAAAAGAGCAGGTAAACGTCTTTGTGTCTTTGTGTCTTTGTGTCTTTGTGTCTTTGTGTCATCACATTATCCTCCACAAAACTCCCCGTTCACCTTTGACCTTTGGTTTAAAGACCTCAGGAGCTGTGATGGTCTCAGGGACTAAATGAGTTTCGAGGAATAAAAGAGAAATAATTTTCTTCAAACGCAGCACAAAGATGATTATGTGACACTGTGACACTGTGACAGACATTCATTTATTCACATGATGGAAAATAACATTCGCAGAATTGAGTGCATCATAAAACAGAGTCCTTTATGAAAGGGAATGAATGGAGACGTCACAGGTGTCAGAGGAACAGACAGAATAATGACTAAGGAATTAAATAAAGTATGAAATCAAATGTTTAATTCTTCCAAAGATTCAAAAAAAAATTTGTATCCAGATAGAGAAACACTGGAACCACAGACTTTTACAGATTTTTTCTTTACCTTCTTTGATCTGGAAAATCAGATGATTTTGGGAATAAATACAGAACCATCTCTGAGTCTGAGTGAGAGGTTGGCGGCTTGGCTGCCAGGAAACATTTTCCCACATTACTCATTTGTCGTTTACAATTTACATGTAAAGTCTTTGTTTAAAGCACCTTTTGTTCTTGTATGACATGTGCCTTCAAAATTTTATTTTAGTTTTATGATTTTTGTTTCCATTTAGCTTCGTCTGTCCGCGCTAAAATATCCCACAGAGAAAATAATGTTGAGATGTGCGTCTGAAACATTTAGCTTCAGATGCAGATTGTTTCTATTTAGTGCTGCAAAACAAATGTCGAAAGAAATTCATAAAGTGAGTCTATTTACACAGTACCTGTGTCAATGTGATATTCCAGTTTTTCCTCTTTATTAAATTTTCAGAAAAGTCTGTTTTCTCTTTGTCATTAAGGGATGTTGAACGCAGACTGAGTGATTTTAAAATAAGGATGCAAAATAACAAAATCTGAAAAAAGGTGAAGGAGTGTGAAAACCATGTTCATTTTCATGATTTCCAAAATTGCATAAAACATTATTTTTTCAGCCCTAATTCAGCAGGAAAACCATAAAAACATTAATGACATTGCTGCTCTCTGTAAAGTGTTAAATATAACCTATATACTGTATATCTTTATCGTCATTGTTGATTCAGAGGAGGTGATGATGGGTCAATAAAAACTGAAATAAAATGTTTGCCTCCTGTTTTAGCTGCTTATATGAACAGCTTACTGTATTACTTAACCTGAACGCTGAGGACTTTATGTCGCTCTTTATATATGAATACAACAACATCAACATACACCTGATCAGCTGCTGTTCAAATTACACCTGACAGCTTCTTCTTCAGGAATCACAACAGAATCTTAGGAGTCACTCTGAGTGTCTGTCTGCTTGATGTCACAGCAGGTCCTCATATACAACACAAGAATATAAAATAAAAAAACATGTACTGATCAACATGACGCCTTTACAACATCATCCGCACTGGTCACAAACCGCTCCCTCTCGCTGCTCACACAGCTCCCATTCATATGTAAATCCTCTTCCTGTCTGTTCTGAGACAGTACGGGTAAATCCAGGCTGCTCCATTTTTCAGTATAATAGTGACTGCAGGGGGCGGGTGACACTTCAGAGAGTAGCACACAGCTTCAACTGTATTGGGAAGAAACCCTGATCGGACTCGGCCTCGGGGATAAACAGAAAACAATATGTAATCTGTGCGATCAGAGAGGCAGGTAGAGCAGCGCAGCGCCCTCCCTGCAGAACTGATTACATCTGGACCAACGGTTACAGCTCAGCTTCATGCATCAATGAGCTACTTTTAGAAAAAAGAGTCAATTATTTATTGCTTTGTAATATTGTTTTATTCATTCACAGATAAATTGTACACAAATGTTTTTTTTTTATGCATTTGTTTGCTTATTTTAGTAAAACAATATCAGCACGGTTGAAAACACTTCGACATTAACTCTAATATAACATTAAATCAGAGGTTCACATTAACTTAAATGGGGGGACAGGAGGTTTAAACATGCACCTGTGTGTGGGTGGAGTCATAATGAAGAGAAATCTTCTCCTGCAGACATGGACTCTAACAGGAGTGAATCTGCTGAAAACCACGGACCAAAATGACAGTGAGAAATCAACTTCCCAGAATCCCCTTTGTTTTTCTGTTGTGAACAGTCTCTGGTAGCTCAGGTGTGAACCTTTACCTTTTGCCTGTGAGGACAGACTGGTAATCTGCTACGTCATTTAAATGCTGCATTATTATTTACCCTGTGCATGAACCTGATGTTCTCTGGTATAGAGCCGACACACAGTATGTACATATTAACTCAGCCCACAGATATAGAAAACAAATGACACAATCCTCATATGAGAACGGCCCCGGTCCGAGCTGTAACAAACAAGGCCTGAATGAAAGGTTAAAAAAAAAAATCAAATGTATTGGTTTGAAACAGAAAGCGACTTTGAAAAGTTTCATTTCATCTCGAGGAGCTGTTGCTTCATGGATTGTGTTTCACAAGATACTTCAAAAGATACTTCAAAATGTGTCCTTGACTCTGTTTCACTTTCACTGGTTGGGAATTCATTGGAAAATCAGCTGCCAGAAAAACCAGAAAACACATCACAGACGGAGAAATTCATCCTGACACCGTACAGCTCTCACACACGACTGAACTCAGGCTTTTGTGGCTTTAAAAATGAGATTTCAAATGACTTTATGGCACTGTGTTGTCATGACCAAATTCAGAACTAGAGACGGGCTGATACATCAGTGTGGCTGATATTACTGTAGTGTTAGTACTGTTGTATACGCCTCAAGGAATTGTTATGTATCAGCGGACTTACTTCCAGTTTTGCTTTCACGTACGGGTGGAGGTCAGTGAGGTGGGTGTGGTGGATGCGGAGTGTACGACATCTGACTTGACTTAATCTCTTGTTTTATTCACTGTGACCACAAACGTTCCTGAACCTTAAACATGAGTTAGATGAAATCCACAGACACAATAAAAAACATTAACTCTAAAACTGTTGGCACTGAATTTAACAGGGTTTTCATGTTCTATTGATGCCATCAAATAGTTTGTCCACTAGAGGCCACTGGAGATTTATTTTTCCACATTTGGTTTTTCGAATTTCTCACAAAAATGATTCATTTGAAGGTACGAATGAAAAAATTAGTAATAGTTCGGCATTTTTTGAATGCTTATTGGTTTTACTACTAACAGTTAAAGGGCAAAATTCATACCATATACAACACATATACCCAATATTACAATATGTGGTTTGTGTTTGGTGTCTCCGCTGGTTGCCTGGCAACTGATCCCAGCCAAGAAATAATCTTGTTTACAGCCCCTTATTGAACAGCACGAAGAAAAAAAAAACATACAGTGTATAACATGTTAGTGAGTTAGTGATCAGTGAGTTTTCAAGGTGCAGGGAGGCAGATTTTTGGACAGAGCCAGGCTAGCTTTCTCCACCTGTTTCCAGTCTTTATGCTATGCTAAGCTAAGCTAACCGGCTGCTGGCTCATTCGTGTCTCCAGGAAATTATATTTATATACAATATTTACAGACTCAGGACAAAAAAAACAAAATTCTTATCCAGCTGCTTCCGAAGATCAGACCGAACTGTCCCTCACACACCTGCACATCTGTGCCTCCTCTCGTGAAACAGTATTCACAATGTCCTCTAACATGAACAATAACTACATTATGAAACAGCAACTGAAAAGTGGTGGTGCTGTGAACTAAATAAGGATACTGCTGTTTTCGGCAGGTTTTACTGCAGCAGCGTAATGGCCGCCAGAATATCGGACATTGTATCAGTACTGGATTTTTCAAACGATCCAATATTGGCATCGGTATCAACCTGACAACTCCAGTATCAGTCAGACTCCATACAGACCACAGGAAGTGCTCTCAGCGTCATCAGTGACATCAAAGCATTTTACTGATCTGAGAGTCGTGACCTTTGTATGTCACGCTGATGTTGGTGGACGGCGCCGTCTCCATCCTGCTGCGGAGGTCTCTGGTGTCGTTCAGGGGACACTCGCTGGGCGCCCGGCACCAGAACACCTGCTTGTAGGAGTTCCTGAAGTTCTCGGACAGGAAGGCGTAGATGACGGGGTTGACGGAGGAGTTGCTGTAGGCCAAGCAGTGAGCCACCATCCTGAACACAAAGGAGGCCTGGTTCAGGGGGAAGGAGCCGAACTCCACCCACAGGTGGACGATGTGGTGAGGCAGCCAGGACAGACAGAAGACCACCACCACCACCAGGACTGTCTGAGCAGTCTGGAAGAGAGGAAGAGACGAGATAATGGGTAATATAATGTCATGTGATCATGACTGGACAGTCTGTGGAGGAGGGGAAACAGGAAGATAATGACGGGCAATATAACCTGATCAAATAAAAGGCAGGTATTTTATGGCTGATCCAGAGGACAAACTGGTACATTTCCTTTTCTTTTTTTACATTTCTACAAACTAAATTATTTTCCCAACTAGACTTTTTACATTTACAAGCATCACATGAAAGATAAAGGGGCTTTTCAGGGCTGTAAGTCAACAGCTTGCAGCTATTTTTGTGCACACTTTCCTTTCATATCACAGACCTGATCTGTCTAAAAGAGAAATCAGGGAAGCGTGGTCACCTCAGTCCCACATTTTCACTCAGTGTGCAGCTCACTGAACATCAGAACTAAAATGACCAAACACACCACAAACCTTCTTTTTGGAGAGCTCCGATTTTTTGGAGATGTTCCTCAGCTTTTTATGCAGATGGTTCAAAACCTGCAATAAAAAAGGTATGGATTAAGATAAAGGCTGTTGAGATAAATGTCTATTTCAGTGAACATTTAACAATTCCAAACACGTGTTGCTTTTTTACACTAGAACTTTTATGAGGATCAAAGCCACAGTTTGGCCTCATGTTTGACTTTACTGGATCTAAATCTGCTTTAAAATCATTGATTACATTTAGATTTACTTATTTATTTACAGATATCCAGGTGAGGCATCAGGTATCCCAAAAAAAATTTTCACACTAGAGAGAAAAAAGCGTAGCAAACGTTCATGTGTATTTTAATCTGTTAAAGTCATTATCATTGGGTGTATTTGTTTATTTCAGTCAGTGACTCGCCTTTGCATAGCAGACAGATATCAGAGTGAGAGGCAGCAGGTATCCCAAAACAAAGGTGCACATCACGTAGACTTTCCTCTGGTGATCCGGCCAGACCTCCCAGCAGAAAGTGTTGTTGTCCTCCCGCTCCACGATGCTCTGGTAGTGCGCCACGGGAGCTGCCATGACCAGGGACAGGATCCAGATCAGCACCACCCCGAGCATGGCGTGCTTCCCCACCCGGATCGACGAGGACCTCCTGGCGTGCACGATGGCCACGTACCGGTCCACGGACATGGCCGACAGAGTGAAAATGCTGACCAGCATGGACACGGTGAAGAAGTAGTGGATGAACTTGCAGATGAACGCTCCCAGCACCCATGTGGGCAGCATGTAGATGGTGGACTGGAAGGGGACGCAGAAGAGGAGGTAGGAGAGGTCCGCCACGCTCAGGTTGAGGATGAAGATGTTGGTCGTGCTCCTCGGTTGACCCGGTTTACTGCGCGCCAACACCGTGATCACCATGGTGTTCCCAAGCACCCCGAGGATGAAAATCAGCCCGAATATCAGAAGAGAAATAAAGTTATCTACACCCATACCCAGGATGAGTTTAGCCGGCAGCCTCGCGGTGTTGGTGTTGAACAGCTGACTTTGGTTTTCCACCTGTAGCTCCATCTTTTTATTTAATTGAAGCAGAAAAGTTACGTGTTGATATAAAGGACGCATGTCCTCCACATGAAGCTCAGGCTGAGGACGGGTCTCTCTTGGTTGGACTGAGCTCATACATCTGCAGGCTGCTCCCTGCCTACATGCGCAACGTCACCGTGCTGCGCGCCACTGATCCCACCAATACCTCTCCACTGTCTGGAATAAAAACACATCCTACATTACATACACTGCCGTCAAATTATCAGTCTGGCTTCATTAAAAATAAGTCAATAAACTTCCAATGGCACATTTGCGCATCGTGGTGATATATTGAAAATATGAAGTAATGTGTTTTATGGAGGGAAATAAACCCACATGTGTTTTCCAAATTGCCAATATTGTTTTTATTAATATAATCTATTCACATATCCTGGTAAATATGTGGCACTTTTTAATGCAAGAAATTTGAACAGAGGCAATAAAATATAAATATCAATGTATTCCACAATGCATTGCCAAGATTACATTGCATATTATACAACATATTTATATGCATAAGGGTATGATGAAATAATCCATCCCCACCTCCCAGTGTCTCTGTGTTTTTATTCTGCCTTATTTTAAATGTTCTGATTTATCTATAGAGACTTCAAGTAAAATCTCAAACACATTTAGGCCATGAAGATGGCTTTAAAATGGAATAATCTGAGAGTGTGTAATTCATTATATTGAACGTTTTCAGTGTAATGAGCATCTCTGTCGAGATTAAAAAGAAGCTTTTACTTTCCAATTTCAATCTAAACTGACTTTATGGCTTTTTGGTCATTTCCTGAGACAGATGGTGTGGAGTATGAAAATAAATTCTGCTGCTCTGAGACCTTTAACTTTTTATTCTTGTCCCTATAGATGAGTCAGGTTTCACTTCCTGTTTCAGTAATTCACTCATTCTTCATTTCTGACATTACTGGGATCAATGACGTTTAGAAAATTAAACTTGTGTTTTTATGTTCCATATATATTACTATTTGGCGGTCTATGCCAATACAAACAATCATTGCATATATCTTATTTTGTAAAATGCCTATAGTCTGATTTCAAAGGGGAGATTAAGATCAGTTTAGTGGTAATGGTACAACTCAGATCTTCAAAAGTCTGAACCCAAGTTTTTAATTTATAACTTGTTTTACAAACTGGGAGTGATACAGGAGTTTTCCATACAGGAACCTAACAAATTGCATATAGGACCCAGAACTTTTGTAGCTTTATCAGTACTAGAGATTATTATATTTGGTCATAACTCAAAATATTAAACAAACTGAAATGTTGACTTGATGATGGCACTAAATGAAAGGTTTAAGGATCACCAAATTTCATTTCCATCCAAAATTTCTTTAATTTAGCATAATTAAATCCAAAAATGTCAACTTGTTGGTGGCACAAAAAGAAAAGTCAGGGGATCACCAAAATAATTAGGCTTCATCCTCTGGGGACCATGAATGTACAAAATGCCATGACAATCCATCAGACAGTTGTCGAGATATTTCAGTCTGGAGCAAAGTGGTGGACTGACAGACCAACATTGTCATCCATAGAGCCAGGTCTGTACCGTCAGTTATTAGTTATTAAATTTCATCCTCAGGGGAACATGAATGTCTGTACCATTCAAATGCCTATTCCAAAGTTCTCAAGACATTTCACTAAAATCAAAAAATGTCAACCTGTTGGTGGCAAAATAAGAAAAGTCACGGGATCACCATCATTAGGCTTCATTCTCTGGGGATCACGAACGTCTATACAAAATGTAATGACAGTTGTAGAGAAATTTTCCGTCAGGACCAAAATGATGGACCAACAGACCTAACATTGTCATCCATAGAGCCATACCTCTATCATCAGTTATTAGTTATGAGAATTCATCCTCAGGGGAGCATGGCAGGCCAGTCCATCCAAAAGTTCTAAAGACATTTCACCAAAATCGAAAAATGTCAACCTGTTGGTGTCACCAAAATCATAGACTTGATCCTCTGGGGACCATAAATGTCTGTACCTTTAATTTTCATGAAATATTTAAGATTTTTTTATGCAAGGACATTTTTGATTTAAGTAAAAGTGAACAGATTCAGTTTGGAAACAGTTTTATCATTTTTCTCATTTCCATCGACCGTCCTCGGCCTCCTGTTTCTGTTATTGATCTGCTCTGACCAGGTCTGGGAACAGCTGTATTATCATTATGCAAGAATGCAACTGGGGGGGGGGGCATGACGACAAAGATGATGCACATAGTATGTAACCTGAGAGCAGAGGCTGATGTTATCTTGCGGTCCACTTGTCCTCAAACGATTGTACACATTTGAAGCTTTTATTGTTTACATGCCTGCTTCATTTACATGTTAATCAGGTAAATTCAACACAAAGTCTAAGTCTAAAAACCTAAAGGTAAGGATTGGTGATGATAATGATGATGATGATAGTGGGGGTGAAGATGGAAAACAATTAGGGTGTTTGTGACCGATTCTCCCACTTCGCCTTTTCTGAAAATTAATAGCAGTCATTATTTCACTTTGTTATCACAGGGTTATTATACTTTTGGGAACATGGCAATTGTTTTGTAATTGGTTTCTCAGGTCATGTCCTGAAGCAGCCTGAAGTTTCCATGGCGACTTTTTACTCCATCGACCGAGATGTTATCCCTGTTTCTGCCAGGGAGTGGAAAAGGCAAAGTGAAGCCTGGAGACAGCATCCGAATTCAGCTGTTCTTGACAGTGTGATGTCTGTTTTAAGAAAACCAAAATGAACTGAGAGTGAATTGTCCTGTTACACTGTTGGTGCTACAGAGATGAAATCATTTCAGCACCATGGACAGTTCACTTCTCAACACTCAGTCGATTCAGTTTCCTACTTTGATTTGAGAATTAGATCATATCATCCAAAAGATCTGTGTACTGTCGGTTTCAGTTTAGTTCATTTCCTAGACAACTCCAGTGAATGCGTGTAATAGGACAAGAAACAGTTTGGTATTGAGTTAAAAACAAATTCCTTTAGCTTTATAGTGAGTTTCAGCTCAGAGAACCCCGAAGTCAGAACAATACAGACTCCTACACTATGAAAACAGGAATGTTTTAGCCGACTGTTGGTGGTTTCAGGCTGCACTGGTCGGTCGTTGTAAATTCTCAGGAATAAAAACAAGCTATGCGGGGTAAGAACGCAGATAAAGAATTACTCCATTAGTGAAGGAGCAGTTTATCTACTTCCAAGGGGTTAAAACGAGGTTTCATGAGAGTACATATAATGGTGTAAATTTTTCACATTACAATAGGAATACAGGTTTAAAAAAAAACAAAAAAACAATCACATTAAAATTTTCCACTACACCCAGCCCACAACTTTACTGTTTTTGTTCACTCTAACCGCTCTCATAGCGTTGTTTCGGCTGCGGCAGGCAGCTGCTTTCATCGAGAAAGCTCCAAAAACCCACTGTCCACTGGCTGCTCAGGACCAATCAGCACACAGTCAAACAGAACTCAAAGAAAATGAATATTAGGCTACGTCCACACTACTACGTTTTCATTTTAAAACGCACATCTCTTGCTACGCTTTCATCTCCTGTCCATACGACTGCAATGTTTTGGAGCACAGAAAATGGAGACTTTTGGAAACACTGCTGGCCCCGTTTTAGTTCTCTGGTATGCTATGGATGTGTAAATTAGCAAGGATTTGCTAATAAGTTTAGTATATCAATTTGAAAGATTACATGTCAATATTTTATTTGCCCCAAGTTAGTTAATCAGTTATTGCAGGTTTAAAAGCAGAAATAGTGCATTCATTCAGTTAAACTCATAAGCAATAAAACGCACCTTTGATCAATTCAGTACACTTGGATATTTTACCATTTACGTTTAACCTGTAACTGTGGCACCAAAAGTCTTTTGGAGATTTTCTAAAAGAGAAAAAATAAAAATGATTCCCGGTGCATCAGGTGCAGTTCAACTGTTTTTATGATCTCTGCCTTTATGAAACCTGAGTGAGGTAAAAATACAGAAAGAATTTAATGTCAAAGAGGAAAACTCCTGAAGTTAATCAGTGAAGAACATCAGGAAATCAGGATACATAAAAATAGCTAACACAAATAAAATAAGACGAATGGAGAACGGGCCAATTAATGGTAGGAACTTTGAACTGGACCTCATATTTTGAATTAAGTTTCAGGTTACATCCCTCTTTATCCAGAGCAGTTTAAAATATGAACCATTTGTGTGAAAATGTTGTCATAATTATTGTGTGAAGTCTTGAGTTATGGCTAACAAGTGTTTTCTGAGGTCACCCTGATCTTGACCTTTGACATTTAGCCACAATCTAATCAGTTCTTAATTGAGTCCAGGTTAACTTTTTTACCATATTTGAAGAAATTTTCTCAAGGCGTCACAAGAAAACTGCATTTTGTGAGGTCAAAATACAGTTAAAAAGAGCAAGAGTTTAGGCAACGATACAAGGGATACACATTTTGAAATGAAACTACAGCAGTTTAAATCATATGAAAACAAAAACATAAAAGGACACAGCAAATATTCCCACATTTTAGATGCACAATTTCATTCAATTAAAAGTGAACTACAATCACCTTGTGGTTGTATCACTCCTCCACTCAGACTAGTTTCAGGTTACATCTCTGTTTATCCAGAGTCATAGAAAATATGAGCCATCTGTGCGAGATTCTGTCATAATTGCTGCATGAAGTCTTTAGTAATGGTGTTTTGTGAGGTCACTGTGACCTTGACCTTTAACCTTTAGCCGCCAAAATCCAATCAGTTCATCCTTGAGTCCAAGTGTATGTTTGTGTGAAATTTGAAGAAGGTCTGTTACTGAGATATCGTGTCCACAATAATGAGACAGTCAACCTGAAAACAATCACCCGTGCAGAGGAATAAAAAAAAAAACTGACCTGACTTCACAAAGAGGTTTTTCTGCCTTTGTTTCAGCTGTAAGACGTGAGGAGTAACAGGTGAGAGGTAAAGTCACAGACTATGTTTTAACACTGAGTAAGTAACTGCTGAACATGAGGGTGTGATGTCTGAGGTTGTGATATCAGGATAACGTATCACAGAGCCAGTTTCACTGTGTCGTCTCCCTCCCACCTCCGTGCTTTCCTTCACCAAGCTTATTAGAGACATAGGGAGATAAGCTGCTTTGGACCCTGCTTGTCTTCCTCTCAGGTGGTTAGCCCTTTAGTTCAGACCGCAGTCAGACCTGTTGTTACCATGACACTGAGCCATGAGAAGAGACCAGAGCAACAGCACATCCATTTACCCCAATAATTTGAAATGGACTTACCTCGCCTGCTAAATAGCTGCGAGCCACAGATTGTCATTTGGGTGATTTTGCTTTGGCAGCGTGTTTGTGCTGTTTTGTTTTGGTCAGTCCTCTGCCTTCATTTTCTGTGTTTTTTCGCAAACAGTAAGTCAGATAATGACGGCTGTTTATCAGTCTGGGGGATGATAACATCACTTACAGTCTGTTGCTCTTCCTGTTCAAGTTGGCCTCAGTCTTCAGTATCTGAAAACTGAGGAGTTTTATGATCATTTTCGAAATATTATTCAGCAAAAACTATTTCCTTCCCTATACTGGTATTATTTTTCTATGTTGACTCTGTATTGATCAGATTTAATTGAATTCTCAAATTTATTCTCATAATACCAGAAAGTTTAACTGGTTTCATCTTCCTATTTGTCTCATGTGTTTTATCTGGTTTTATGCTAAAATCTAACCCCAAAAAAAACTCATATCTCACACCTGTGCAGTAAAATGTCTCCAATACAACATCCATAACCTCTCTCACTACCAGCATAGAAGGACAACATGTCTAAAGCCATATTTAAGTCAATTAATTAATAAAAGCGATTACATCATTAAAATGTAAAGCCTTAAAATCCTAAATGACAATGAAAGACTCCAGTTCCAGTCAAAGCAGCTTGAAATTCATTCTCATTGAAGGATGCATTAATTAGTTAGCCTTAACTAAGTTACGTTAATTGAATTAGTTTAGGTTGTTGACTACATATCCTATCATGTCATGTCCCCTTTTAATCTTCAAAATCATATTTGCGTGCCGCTCACTTTCATTGTTTCAGGTTGATTCACGTTCAGTTTTTCTGAACATTGCACGATATGCAAAACAAATCATATTCGATTTCAGTCAGAATGGTCATTTGTGCATTTTATTTTCACCAGATCCTTTCATTTTCACCGAGCCTCTCTGCACGTTGCAGTTCCTCACACCGCCAGTAGAGGGCAGGAGGGAGGTTTGCCTCTGCACTCATGTTTGCAGTGTGATTCATCTCTCTGAAAGTCACACGACAAACACGTCCATCTGGAGCCAGAGTCTTTTAAAACCTTTATTTAACACTGATAAACATGTGTGTTCAAATTCAACGCAGTCACACACACACATACACACACACACACACACACACACACACACACACACACACTGTGAGCTGCCCAGTTCAACCAGCCTCTCTGCTGGAGCTGCACCAGCAGATTCAATTTGTTCCATATTCTGTACATGCAACAGGAAGTAACATGATGGATTTTAAATGTTAAAGTGAACAGAGACGTGCTGTTTTCAATATGGAGGCACCTGAAGTTCCTTGTTCTAAATGTCAAACCCTCCTTCAGCTGAAAGATTCATGAACTGAAGATTCCCAGTTGTGAAAGCGACAGCATGTTCTCAGACGTACCTGGATGTACAGTAAATAAAGACATAATGCACGGTGCCCTTTAACAGAAACATGACAAGCCTGAGGTAATTCATTAAAGACTGACTGAACCGACTGTTTCTCTCTCCCACCAGTATATGGTACATGTACTGTATATACACACATGAAAGTGACAACTCCACCTACATTTAAGAGATCACGTGACACAAAATGGCACATATAATCCCCAAACAATTTACTTCCATATGCACAGAAAGTCCCAAAGTCCAGAGGAAAGGACTGTAATTCCTTTCAATATACTTTTTAGTAAGAGAATAATGTGTGGACCACAACCTCTCCTTTTCCTTTCTGTGCTGCTGTTTGTTCGACCTTCACTTGTATCTAACCATGCTGGATGTTCACACCATGAACATGTTCTTTGCTAACAATATATTTGCAATACACAACCAAAGGTGGACAAAGTAAACAGCTCCATTACTGGAGTCAGAGTACAGATCCTGCTGGTCAATGTTTTTCTCCAAAACAAGTGTAAATTGTTCAGTCAGATTTTTATTTGAGTTAAAGTACTGGAGTACTTAATCTTAGAAATACTTCAAAAGTACATTATTTTTTATGTCAACACATTGTTGTATTGTTCCAAATTTACACAACCTAATGACTGACTGACTGACTGACTGACTGACTGACTCTCTGACTGACTGACTGACTGACTGACTGACTCTCTGACTGACTGACTGACTGACTGACTGCAGAACCTGTAGAATAAAAAGCTTGTAGAATATGATACAAAGATGATAGAAATGACCAGAAAAACACAATTGAATCAACAAAATTACAAGCTGTTTATAAGGAATTAAAGAAACATTTAATACCTCAACATACTGTATAAAGTTAGATGGCAAATTTTGGAAAAAAAAAAGAAAATTTTAATTCAAAAATTTCAAACATGGACTTGAAGAATCTATAGCCTCTTTTTTATCTAACGTCGCCATCGTTAGGACACTGACAGGTTCAATCATGACAGTGGAGGAGTTGGCTGTGTATGGTCTGAGTACATTTTTCAAAATAAAATAAAATTCATTCCTCTGACTAAAAGCTTCTTAGTTGTGCAACACTTTCATCTGCTGTCTTCTTTTCTTATTTTGCTCTTCTTGTGAATATATTTCCACCACTTCACGTAAAATGACAAGGTTGCTGCGAACGCCAAGACGCCGCAGATGCTTGTTTTGTTAGAATTAATGAAAACAACAGGCAGCTGGCTCCACACACTTCCATATATACTTCACATGAGCCTGGAAAATCATCGGCAGCTTTCAGCAACTGAAATGCATGAAATCTTTGCTGGCATGAAAGTTGAAAATATTGCCAAGTTTGTATTATTACACAAACAATAAGGCTGCACTTGGTTTCAGACCATGCCAATCTTATAAAGATAGCTTCCAGAAACACATCACTGAACTGGAGCAGAAGCGTGATGGACGTCTGGAGCGATTCTGTTGATTCTACCTTGAACATAAACCCAACTGTGCTACATATTTCATAGCTGAATTCATTGCAGTGTTGTATTCCGTGACCTTGGTTGCCTACCAACATGTTTCAGACATATAGACTGCATCAGACTGGAGCACAGCAACATCGTCTACACTTGCACAAAAACCCAATGAACCACGTGCATGTGATCCACTTCCAATACAGAGTGAGAGGTTTTTGTTTTTATATATGACAGAAAGCGCAGATGAGAAAATCATCACGGTCACAAAGACTTGGAGATTTACTCAACACCCTCTCTGATCCAGGATGCTCAGCTGCAGCACCTGCTCTCCGTGGAGGGAACCGGGTGTCTAACAGGCCGGTTTTTTCACCCGGCGCAGGAGATTTTTGAAAAGAAATCAGTGAATCTAATGAGTGAAGCAGAGTGGATGACTTTGTCTGCATGTGCCTGGTGTGATCATCAAATGACACAGTGAATTTCTGTGAGAAACTTCATCTGCATAATGTTGCACAGTTGTCAGGCAGAAAAAAAACGAGTAAAGGGAAAAAAGACTGAATCAGATTTTTGTAAAGTTAGAAATAAGTTTAAGTTTACTCTAAGTAGAATGTTGCCTGAAATAAACCAAATAAAAATCATGATATGCTAAGCAGCACTTTAAGCTAAGCAGCATGCTCTTAAGCATCAACTAGGCCAAACAACAAACAGCACGTCATGCTAAAAAGCGCTTTAGGTTAACTTGCCTGCTGATAAAATGTTAAGCTAAGGACAATGCTGCCCATTGCAAAGACTGACTAAAAGAAAAATAAAATAATTACATGATTAAAATAATGAAAGATAAAGAGTGTTTAGGCAAAAGGGCATTTCTCTTGCTTGCCTGTTCGCAACAAACCTTTATTTACAGCCGCAGCGCCTCAAAAATATCCTCCGTTTGAAACAAGAGAGCATGATATTGTTGAGATGCTAAACAAATGATAGCATTATGCTCGGGCCCTGTGCGACAGCTTCTGCCAAATGTTGATGGAATCATTGGCTTTCGACCAGCAAGACATTTGCATTGAGTTGTTTACCAGCCAAAAGGATCACTGTGAGGACACACTGTGGGGGAAAAAAAAAACCATTCACGTCTTACAGCTGATCCTATTACTTCAAACAATGGGAATTTAAAACACTACAAAGACCCACAATGCCTCAGGAAATCAGCAGTACATCAAGTTTGTGAACAACGTCTTGGCTCTAAAGGCACTGCCTCTTTTCTTTATCATTATTTATCAGAACTCAAAATGTAAAATGAGACACAATTAGATCATTGAAAGGAGGAAGTGCCAAGCCTTTTCTTGGCCCAAGCACCCACTGGATGGTGACATCATCCGCTGAGCATCATAGTTATGTTGTCATCTATAGGCTTCAGGGGCAGAATGCGACACGAAGAGGTCATGCAGGGTGACAGGGAGATAACACAAGGGCTCTTCACTCTCAGTGCCAATTAGTGCAACGTAATTTATGTTGTATCTCTGTTTTGAAGAGAAATGTAGTTGAACTGTGTAGGAGACAATGATTTGAGACTTCATCTTAAAAATACAGGGTAGAGCCTCCCTTTGCTCTCAGGACAGACTCATTTGTTTTTGGCATTGAGTCCACCAGATGTTGAAACTTTCCTCTGAGACTCTGCTCCATGTTGACACGATTGCATCACATAATTGCTACAGATTTGTCAGCTGCACATCCATGCTGCCAATTTCTTGTTCTGCTGGATTCAGATCTGGAGAATGGGGAGGGCCACTGAAGTTTACAGAACTTGGCTTTAAAGGGCTGAAACTGTTTGAGACAACTTTTGCTTTGTGTGGTTATCTGAGTTACTGTAGCCTTTCAGTCAGCTCCAAATATAGTCTGATCATTCTCCTCTGAACTCCCTCAACAAGGTGTTAAAGTCCACAGAAAGAATTGCTGCTCATTACCAGCACCAACTGGAATGGAGTGTGTATTAGAATGTCTAGTAGCCTATTCATATCCAACCCAAAAAATAAATAATTAAATAAAAACCATCTCAATCAGATTTGTTATCCTAAAATGTTGTTTTTTGAAGTGTGACTCATAATAACTAATTAATTATATTATATTCTTATGCTTAGTCTGGTCTTTTCCAAACATGTAAATATAGCCATACCCTGCATGCCCTTAATTGTAGCAATTCTTTTTGTTCAAGTTTAATACCATCTTTTTCAAGCTTGTATTTGAGAATCTGTTTTTCGGTTATGAACTCCGACCAATGAGTGAGCCAGCTAAACTTTTCTAGTGCTAGTGGATAAGAATGAACCATTTTATGAAATTTTACAAAGATAAAATCATGAAACATTATAATAACTTGGATTTAGTTATTGTCCAGTGTGAGGTTTCAGGTTTCAATTATCATTTTGTTTACGTTGGTCTTGAGAAGTAATAATCCATATGAAGGCAAATTAAATCTGTTAATCTTTGACTCCTTTTAACACAGATGACTTTCTCTGTTGATGAAACTGATTGTTGCATCTTTATTCACTCACAGAGGTTGCAGAAGTCATAAAAACTGTTTTAACATACTAGAAAGTAAGATTGTCTCATGTGGTGATTTTCTGCACATGTAACTGAACAGAAGAACTCTTTCTTTCAGTCTTTCTCTCTCTCTCTCTCTCTCTCTCCAGCAGCAGATAGATATTCAGCTGCCTCTTCGAGTGGGTGTCTTGGTCTAGATCGACATTCCTGCCGTGGTTCAAGGATATCTCCCGTGTTTGTGTCCCACAGCTCTCGTTCCATGGCCGCTATTGTTTCCCCTGTGCTCGTCCTCGACCTTCCCGCCTCAGGAACAAATCCAAGACTCTTCTGGACACGAGGGCACAAGCAGTGTGGTCATCCCACTCTCTGCATTCTTGCACCCTACCTCTGTGAGGTCTGTGGGTGCTGTGCCGAGGCCCGGCCCTGCAGGAGAAACAGACAGAGCTCTGTGTACGAGTTCAGAGTGGACAAACATGTCTGCCTCTGAGTCTATCCCCATTTTACTCTCTTCGTACAGGAAGCTGGGTGGCCATGTTGGCTCCAATGACTTCTATGATATGAACGCAAATGTTAATCCACATATTCAGAATTCAGAGTTCAAGTAAAGATCTTTTCTACTTTCTGTTTGTCCTCTTTCACCATTATTTTTACATTATATTTTCCATGAGTCATAGAACCACATTTAACCTGAATGAACTTTATTTGAGTCGCATGTGGCTGCTAAGAACTAAAACTCTGTATTTGTCTCTCTTTTATAAGTTCTAACTGCTGGTTATTCTTAACCTTTAAGCTCCAGGTACTTTTCTTCAGGAACTGAAAGGTTCCTGTGGCCCACTGTTGTCTGCGTTGTTATGCTTGATTATTACTTGATATTACATTATTCACAGCACTTTGAGGACATAACATGCACAAAAATACGGGACAAATTGCATCCTGTATATATTGAATACAGGACGCAGCATTTTATTTTCAAATACAGGTCAATCCCGTATTATACGTGACAGGCGGCAGACCTGTTTCATGGTGTGGAAAATGTGTTTGCTCGCTTGGTGCTCGCTCACTGCAGACTTTTAAACATTGTGGGTGAAATAAAATGCAGCGAGCACTCGACCAGTCAGAAATGTTCAGCACTGCAGACCAACCCCCCCCCCAAAGTTCCTGAACCTTTAGAAAGTACTACCTTTTTGCTGGTCGATCAATTACCCCATAACTAAATTTGGAGCCTGGTTTCTGCAGTCGAAACACACATAGTTCCTCTAAAGGTTCCTGGTTCCTGGGGAAGGTTTTAGTGAGACAAAATGTTGGTCAGCTGAAAAGCTCACATTATATACCAATCATACCCTGATTTATATATAAAGTATGTCACAGATAATCATTGACATTAGTATTTCGGGTATTCACATATTTCCTGATTGTTACTGTTGTTGAGTTTAGTTTGCTTTGCTGCCACTCGAATACAGAGTCTAAACTTATTTCAGTTCATCAATTTATAATAATAAATAATAATAATACATTTTATGTATAGGTGGTATATGTATGTATAGGCTTACATACATAGGGTTACATCCCTGTTTATCCAGAGTCAGAGAAAATATGAACTATTTGAGATGAAATTTCAGTTCATCCTTCAGTCCAAGTGAACGTTTTTTACCAGAATTGGAGAAGTTCCTTCATGGCGTTACAGAGAAATGTTCATAAGAATGAGACGTTCGTATGAACAGATAACCTAAAAACAATTTGCCTTCCGGTCTAACTGTCGCTGGTGCAGAGACATGAAAATAAAATCCCAGTACAAGGCATGAAATATAAAATAAATTACAATTAATATAATTGCATAAAATATATATGATTAAACACTAGAGTTTCAGCCAGATTGAAGAGGTGTGTTTTGAGGTGAGATCCAGAAGTGGAGGGGCGACAAAGCTGAAGGCTTATTTCAGTTTGTCAAACTCTTCTGGTGTTATTTTCTCTATATTAATCTGTTGTGCTGCAACATAAAGACAGCTGTACCTCCACCTCAGAAGACTGATCTCTCCCTGCTTTCATTTGTCCTGTATAAAAACTGACTCATCTGTCACCACACTCCCAGTGGAGAGTGAAACATAAGTAAGTTTTCTTTCCTCTGTGAAAGTTATTTTCTGCCTTGAAATAAGAAGCAGCCAAAACAAAAAGACATCTGTCCCAAAATATTAATATTCTGAAGCTGCATGGGTGTTTTCTAACACAACTTATCCTGCAACAGATCCTGCTTTGTTCACCGGCCACTGCAGCCGCTCTGAATAACACAACGCATCCACGACCGATTGTTGTGTTGTTACGTGGAGAAATGACAGGAGGAATAAAAATTCACACGGACAAACATTTACAGATAAAATGAAACATCTGAGACGATGATGACAGAAACTGAACTGAAATAAAATAAAACAAATGTTGAGCTTTGGGTTTACAGAACAATCCTCACTCAAGGTCTTTCTAATCACTTATTCTGGAGCTTTTGACCATGTCACACAGTCTTTATCAACACGTGATGTTTGCTCAGTTGTCAAGGAGCTGCAGATGTTAAATCTTTATATTTCTCCAAGTAACTTTAAGACTTTTTTACTTTGAGCACGGCAGGTCATTCTTTTGTTCCACAGTTCACACGACAGTCTTCAGTCTTTTTGCACATTCAAATGGTTTTGAATTAGTGCATCATGTCGGCCTTTAATGGGTGATTTAACATTAACATTAGCATTGGAGTAAAACATAAGGTTTGGTTAAAACTTTCTTCTTTTTTTTTGGAACACTTTATGTAATTTTTTCTGTTATTCCACAGAACAAAACATTGCGTGACACAGGACCTCATACCCTTAAAAAATAAGTTAATAATAATAAAAATAAAAGAATAATAAATAAACAAATAACTCAAATTAAATAAAAATAATTTAAAAAAATAGACATATCTTTCTTAGATGGAGGCTTTGCATCATAACAGTGTAGTAAAAGAGGAATATAACAATTATATTTTCATTGTTAGTCCGTCCCTCAGTTAAACATCTAGGTGTTGTGTAGCCACCTTTGTATAAAAGCATTCATTTTCAGTTGTAGACTCGCAGTCATTCGTTCCATTATAGAGACCTGCTTCAGTCTCTGCACCTATTGAGTTATGGTTCAAATTTTCAAGTCCAAAACACAACAAACCTTTGAAGCTGCATTAGTCATAGACTCAGAGTAAAAGCTGGAGCTTAGACACAAGGACGCTGCTGGGTTTACTTCAGGAACACTCGCACAGAGCCAAGGGTATAATCAAAATACCTTTATTACGTTTGGGCATATCAGAGTAAAATGTCCAAACAAAAACCTCACAAAAAAGGGAATAAAACACCGTCCGGTTTCGACCACCTCCGGGTCTTCTTCAGGGCGTGGTTGGAAAGAGACGTAAACCAGAGTGGAGCGTTGTGATTCTAATATAGACAGATCTCACTAGCATTACAAATAAGCTATATAGACAAGAAGATAATAATCATCATGATTATGTGCGATAAAAAGTTAGCAATAAAATGATACCAACCATTTTAAACTATAAAGAGACGGGGTGAGCCAGTTTACAGGAAAGGCCTGAAATCTACTTCCTCATTCAGACCTGGATACACCAAAGCATCAAAATGCTACAGCTGTTTGAATTTCATTGGTTTCAATATGAAAACACAAAGAAAAGAGAAAATCCAAACATATCAAATCAAGACAACTTTATTTTATGACAGTGCAGACACAGACACTCAGCTAATGTCCACAGGTTTTTGCATGTTTCACAGTCCTTCTCTTTCTTCTGGGGCCTGTGTGTTAATCTGGGCGACTGTACATCCAATTTAAACACAATCCATTAAGAAGACATATGAGGCCGGTTCAACAATGGCCTCACAGTGCGGCAGCTGCTTTGCATCAGGCTGTGAGTTCAGACTCAGAGATAACCCTTGTTGTCCCCTCGGCCGGGGTGAGGCGAACGGGGAGAGGAACAATGGCCCCGGCCCATGCGGAGGGCGGCAGTGACTGACACAGCCACTGAAGCTCCAAAGAATGCCTGGTGCCGAGCCAGAGCCATGGATCACACACACACACACCACCGCCACCACCACCCC
>NW_019525505.1:854561-923295 GCF_002814215.2 Seriola lalandi dorsalis
ATGTCCCATGGTGCACCAGGCCTGAGGGGACGACACCTTCAAAGACGGCCCCTGAGCGTCAGAGGGAGTGCATACCATCCCCGAAGCAGCAGCAGAGTCTTGTGTTGGACTTTACTGAGTGACAGACAGAGGTCAACCCCACCCAACCTCAGCAGCAGATAGCATGGCTACAGCGAGCAGCTCAGGGCAGAGCACCTTCGGGCTCGGCAGGAAAAAGAAGAACCCCGGACTCATGGATCAGATTAGCAAATTCTTTGGAGGAGACAAAAAGAAAAGGAGCAAGGTGAGAATCTACACATCTGCATTTAAAAGTTTTTTTTCCCAGCGTCCCTTTAAACTCCAGCTTAAAACTAAAAAACCCTAAAGTTTGATCATTTTTTTGTCAGTATGTTATAATTCTGTTCTATATTGGATTTGTTTTCACTGTTGGGTTTGATCTTGGAGCTAAACCCAAGACTCAAGATGAATATTTCTGTTCCACCATATATGTAAAAGACCATCTGAGTTAATATTAAGTTCTTTAAGGATTATTTGGTTTTCTGGACACATTTTTGATCTGATTCATCTCTTCAGTAAAATCAACCTTATTTAAACTCTCTGCTATGGCAGTTCTACGTTTGATGTTTTTGAGGGGAGAAATTAGAGATTAGCATTTTTAAATTGAGGGTTTGCTTCTAAACTACAGTGATGGCTCACTTCCCACAATCAGACACTCTTTAACTCAGTTTGGATCTGGAGATCTTCTCATTGTTGCTTTTTAACAAACAGGCAAAGTTTCCTGCTGAGTAGATTTTTTTAGCAGGAAGATGCTGCATGATCGAGAAACAGCAAGTGGCTGTAAAATAAAAATTAATGCTCAGAGTGAATTTTCCGGATATAAATTTAAAATATTTGGATTTACTATTTTATTTCATCCTCAAATAATATCTTAAATTTAAAATTTACTTACTATAACTTTTTAAAATCAGTTGTGTTGCTGCCAGCGTTAATACCTCCTCTGAGATGTGGATTTTCTCAGCATCAGTTCTGGAGAATCTCACACAAAACTGCTTTAAAGATTCAAGAACAACCGCTCCGGGATGCGAGAGGCCCTCAGGAGTCAGAGCTGCTCTGTCAGACTTCTTTCATCTGACATCCAAGCCTGTTTCTCTGAGTAGGTGCAGCACAAGTACATCAAGATCTCACATTTGTGTGTTCACACATTTTGATGCATTAGATGTTTTCCCTCGTACTTTGCAGCCTCTCTGTCCTGAACGTCTGAAAAAGAAAAATGCATCTTTTTAGTTTTATTTTGCTCATTTGAGTTGATGAAACACTGAGACAAATAAAAGTAAATTGACTTAAACAGAGAGTAGGTCTGTCAGACAGCTGGATGAACAGTGCTGGAGACTCAAGGTTTGCATATGACAGAATTGTCCCTCGTTCGCACTATGTTTGGACTGAAGTCATATTAGACCATTCTGATGTGTCGAATGAAAACCTGCTACAGCTTCCTAAAGTCACCATCCTTATGTTATTAGATTGTTAATACGGATTCATCACTGGATCAGCAGCATTTAATGTGGTTTAAAATGAGAAATCAAGGGGGGAGGGGGGAACTGCAACAATGGTAGACCTAACGAATATAACCATGGCGATGATGGATGCAAAAATGCAAAAATATTGGGTGGTTTTTTCTCTTTTTTCCATTAACAAGTAATTTCCTGCTGTGTACTTTCTTTTCATCCTTGATTTGTATGGAAGAGGATTAGGGCCACATGTGAGAAAAAAAGGTTTGAGTTTGAGTCAGAATTCTAAAAAGAAAAAGATTTAAAACGAAATTCTGACATTTTTTCTCAGAATTCTTAGTTTAAAGTCAGAATTCTAGAAAAAAAATTTTTATTTAAATGTCAATACAGATACAGAACAGGTAAATACTGGTCTTAATGTAAATACAGATGTTAATAATCGGTTCTGCTGACAGCATTAAAAACTCCTCTTTGTTTTGGAGGGGTTGTTGCGTCAGCAGAGCAGACAGAGAGGCTCAGATGTTTTGCGGTTGTTCTGAAGGCCATCGCTGTGTAAGCTTCACTTTCACTACACCCACCAAGAGAGGAGACCGGCGGCCGACCTGCTTTACCACTGAGTGACAGTGTGTCAGGCGACCACACCTGATAAACCTCCTAAATGTAGTTTCACACAGTCACACTGTAGCACAATATCTTGCTTCACTCTCTCGCTGTAGATCTTTCATGCTGTTTCCTTTCAGTCTGTAATTGCCTTTAACCGATTCAACGTGCAGATTTTGCATCATTCGGTCCTTTCTCGTACTTGTTTGTACTTCATTTGGCTCCTCTCTCACCCTGTGAGACCTGACATCCAGTCGAGCTTTGTAGCTGATATAATTATTGTAATTACTATATTAGGAGGCAGGGTGCAGCTGGGACTAACTTTCAGGAGAGAGCTGGTGTCTATTCATATCATGAATATACTGCATTAAAAGATTTTCAGGCTACAAGGTTTAAAAATGGATTCCTTTATTTTCTATTTTTTTTAATTAAATATAAATGAAAATTAAATATTGTTTTATTTTTTTTGATCATAGTTTTATTTCACAGTAGCATTCCTTGACTTTGTGCTATACTCTTCCTCACAGGGGTCGTTCCGGGGTCACCTGGCCTCCTCACCCCAGCAGTCCTCTTCTCGCCGCAGGACCAATGAAAACGCTGTGGTGCATTTCTTCAGGAGCATTGTAAGTTATAATATATATGAATATTGTTTACATCACATCATTGATCACATACCTTTAAGAATAGAATCATTTTTGTAGCATCATGCTAACACCTTTTGGTTTCCCATATGGAATTGTAATATATGACATACAGTATATGTCACCTTTAAAGGGATATATTATTATCATATATTGTATATGTACAATTATTAAAAATATATATATAATGAATTTTTATTTGGTATAACAGGTTGCAGTTCTGTATAGGCTATTTAAATAATATATATTTAATGTATATACATACATTTCCTAAAACAACATGTTCTTCATCTTCAACAGTAACATACAGTATGTCAACAATAGAAGCATGCATACATAAACATAGGCCTACATATTTGTATGAGCTAGAAATAGCTATATGTCAATATGTAATATATATATATATATATATATATATATATATATATGCATATATAACAGGTTCCATATGTTATTTTTACTCATATACATATATGTTTTATTTCATAATTGGAAATTCAATATATGTACATATATTACATTTGCATATGTTTTTTTCACATTTAAGAAGGTTTGGAGGTCAACAGAGTTTGATGTTGAGTTTTACTCTGAAATCATCATCAGCTGCATAAGTCAGAACAGAACTGACCAATTTCCTCTCATTTATATTATGAGTGTTGAACTGTCAGTGTTCTCTTTTGATTTACTTTACTATTGACTTTTGGCATCAATATTGCAGCAGCGTCTCGCAAACAGCATGCTGAGCTACTTTCCTCTCTGATTACAAAGCTGCATGATTCCTTCATTTGCATCCCGATAAAAGAGGAGTTTCAATCAGCAGCTCAATCACTCGTTTATTTCAGAGCTGAGTTTGTTGCTCCATTTCCCCGTGCTGTGCAATCAGTCACTCTGTTGCTGTTGTTGCTTGGTGTTTCTCAGGTTTCCTCTCCTCCTCCTAAATCCAGGGTGAGTCTCACTTTTCACAATATCTGTGTGGTTGATCATTTCAGAGGTGACAGTGCAGAGATGAAAATTAAAAAGCCGACGTCTGGTCACTTTTTATACATGTCCACCTGGTCCATACTAATGTTCTTCATCATATTTCTCAAAGTTTCAACAGCTGAATTTCTTCATGGCTTTCTGTTTTTAATGTTTCCAGGCACTGGATACCGTTAAGTCTCCATGTGTGAGATTTTAAAATTTTAGGGTTTCGGTGCCATCCAATGGTGGTATCAAAAAGACAAAGGAACCCCACCCCACTGGATTTGACCCCCCCAGGGAGACACTAAAGTACCTGACAAACTAATATTCACTGGGATTGTCTTGTCCTCCGACTTTGCCAAAATAGCTATTTTAACCCATAAACCAAACTTGAACAAATTGAAATTTTGACTTAATGAAACCACAGAAACATCCCAGTGATCGCCACAGTCCAGCTGACTTTAAGTTAGATATAAAGGTATTTTTAAAATTTTAAGATTTCTATAGTTGTCCCGTTTGAAGGAGAGTTGGACCCTTACAAAGCAAGAATCCAAAAACCAGAAAATCCCCCCCAAAATTGAAAAGAATGTGATTGAACACAGGGCAGACAATCACAAAGGAGGGAAACAGGACAAAGATAGGAAATAACCTTAGACATTAGACACACAAGGGAAGTGATTTCAAAATAAAACAGGAAATAAAACAAATGTCCAAACAAATTGTCCAAGGGTAACCATGACAATAGTGTAATGTTTTTTAATGTTACTTACATGTTATTCTAAGTATGGCCGCCGTTACCTATTGTAGTTTGTATGTAATTATTATATTATTGGTAGCAAAATGAATTCCCATGAAAAGCCTGACATACATTTTAGTTTAGTTTTATATGTTTCATTACAGAACTGGGGGTTGGGGTTGCAGGATAATTCATTTTTACTTTATCTTGCCACCAAAAAATATTCCAGACCATCCATACCAGACCATAAAGGTTGTAAATCACTGGCTTCTAATTTTTCTATTAAATGCCTGTAACTGGAACATTGTCAGGTGTGTTGAGGCGGATGCAGGTGGCATCTTGTTCTCACTGTATTTCATCTCATCCTGCTACTGTCTGTTTCTTTTTCATGTCCAGTGGAGAGATGTCTTGGGTTTGGTACGTCATTCAGTCTTTCCCTCTCAAATGGAACAAAAGCCCCACTGCTGACTGCACCACTGAGTGTGTGTGTGTGTGTGTGTGTGTGTGTGTGTGTGTGTGTGTTGAAATCTGTAGCTCCTTTGCAGTGTGTCCTTTGTCTGCAGTGCACCTGTTACCTAACCTTCACACTCGTCCTGTCTCTCTCTGGCATTGTGTGTCCCTGCTTTCCCCCTTGAAAAGAAAAGTCTTTTCTACCTGAGCATGTGGAATCAAGACGTATTCAAAGCAACTGATTCACCAGCATTTACATCCAGTAGCTGAAAGGCAAAAGCTCACAGCGGCTCACTCTCCACTGGTGACTGATCAGTCGAAAAGATTTAAATTATTCACTCATCTTTGAAACCAGGAAGTAATCACTTATTGGTGAATTTAATACATCTCAGTTTCCCCCCCTTCTTTGCTTCAATCCAGAGCGACTCGCTGCTTCTGGATTACTTTGAAACTGCTCAACTTTTTATCAACCGCAACCGGTAAACATTTTCTCTCAGGACCTTTTGGCCTGCATCACCCTCCTCCTCCTCCTTCTCCTTCTTCTCTTCCTCCTCCTCCTCCTCCTCTTCTCTTTCACACCTCTACATCTCTGTAACACGTCTATCCCTTACGTGCCAGAGATGACTCACCGATCCATCTGTTTCGGTTTCCCACGTGCTTTGTGAAGTTTCATCCGTCCGGCGACTCTGGACAGCCTCATGTCCTCTGTGTCTGTGTCTGTGTCTGCGTCTGTGTGGACTTTTCTCCTCGTAATTCACTGTCTTTCCCCTAAAGGTTGCCGTCATGTGAATCTGGCCCTGTCACATGTTCATGTTTTTCCTTCCTTCGTGTCTCGTCCATGTTGTTCTGTCACAATAACAGATCACAGAGCACAGACGCCACATCACGCTGCTGCTGTTGCAGAGAAACCACATACCTGCACTTTGGTTTTTCTTTCATTTTAAAAGCAGTAAAAGTGAGATCAGTACTTTGACCTTTAAACCTTTAATAACCTGTGTGTAATTTCTAAAGGTTATATGATTACAAAAACAATTCTATTTTATTGTCCACGAGGGAAATTCAGCTTGTAACAAAGAGAATTAAACCCAGTGAACGCTTAAAGGTCAATCCCAATGCGATAAAAAAAAAGAGAAATATATGTGCAAAATGTCCAAAAAGTGCAAAGGTTTGGACATTCATAAGGAAGCATAAAGTCTTTTCTTCCTTTTTTTGAAAGACGTATTATTCGTGGATATGTGTGTTTTTGTCTAACAACAGCAACAACTGTGCTCTTTGTCATTTTTCGTTTGGCATTTTGTGGTGGGACATCTCTGATGCTCTAAGGTAAAATGTGTTTTCCTCCATCAATGTAAAACGAATTAAACGTCTGCATGAAGGTTAACCAATGACAGAGCAGGTTTCAGGGCCGTGGTTTCAGGTCTACATCTGTTGCTCATAGACCGTCTTCTTCTAGGCTTCGTCGCCGCGTGCCGAGAGCACAAAGTCGCCGGTCAGAAGACGCAGAGACCAAAGCACACTGTCCAGAATCTTCAACCTGGTGAGCTCGCCACACGTTTGCATCTAGATTTTTTCCTCCTTTTAATTATAAAACTGGAGCTCATGAGCAATTTTCTCCTATCTGTGTTTATCCGAATGCAACAGTGATGCTCTCACCAGAGATCAGTGAGTAATAACTCCATACAGTATAATGATTAATACGGTGGCCCTGAGAGCTCAACGCACTGCAACAGAAGAAAAACACATGCAAACAAACAAGACACAAACAACTTCAGAAAACATCCTCATCAGTTTGACGACACGTGAGCTGATGAAACTGATGAAGATGTTTTCTGAATTTGTTTGTGTTTTGTCTGTTTGAATGTGTTTTATTAGGTGCCAGTGGTTTGAGCTTCAGGGCCACCGTAGATTTTTTTTATTCATTTCATCCACCAACATGCTTCACAGCAGCCTGTGATCATAATCAACTAACGAGCTGAAGTGCAACATTTTTCATTTTTTACAGTGATACTACAAATATTAAATATCTCATCCACAAATTAATTGAAATATCATCTACCTTGACTCTTTTGAGGGTTTATTTTCAGTGTCGACCTCCTTCAATCCCAATAAAAGAAGCTTTTGACAATCAGTTTTAACCGAACACTACATCACACCCCTGATTGGTCTTAGCTGCCAAATCTGGGGGAAGAAAAAATTGCAGTTTTTTTCATCCTCCTCCTCTTAATCGTCCTCCTTCTTCTCTCCAGGGAGATAAGTCCCGTCCACCCCCCAAACGCTGGAGCACCATCTTCTAAGCTCTCCGCCGAAGACCAGTCCACAGATCCAACACCAACGACGGGACGAGACGAAGGAGGAGAAGCAGATCTGCATGCGGCGGGCTCACAACCTCAAGAAGATGTTAACTCACTAACACAAGCCTCGTGTTTCTTTAGACAGTGACACAACATTGACAAAGTGTAAAAATCCACTCTCCAGGGATGTAGGTTGTCACCGTGCAAGTCTTCTTTTTTAATCCTACTTCTAAGGGTATCTTGTCTTAGTCATTACAAGAGGTTCAGTCATGCTTTCAGTAAATTATCCTGTAAGAATCACCCATTCGAGTATCTTGGTCTGATGGTGCTAGTGTCTGCTGTCTGCTGTCTGAGGTTTGTTCATGGCAGATGTTTGTTTGTCTCCTGTCGACTCCATGTGTCTCGTTGCTTTCTAGAAACGCAGCTCACACACCGAACAAACCGTCATTTCTGTTTCATATGTGAAAATCCAGATGGAGAGTGGTTCTGTTTGTGCTTGAGTGAAACGCATGTCGCTGAGAAATGCATTTGAAAATACAACTGGGAACCTGTAAGAGTAGCATGGGCGCTAATCTTGTTTTGAGTAACAGTTTTTGTTTCTTTACGCGTCAGTGTAATTAATACACATGTACAGTATGATGCTGTCAAATGCCCTTTTTAAATGCACTGTTACATAACAGAAAACGGTCTGCTGTCTTTCCCATATCGTAGCTTTTCTCATTTATTGTAATTATCTGTTTGCATCTTAAATTAAGTTTGAAGTTTTAATGTTATTTGTGTTTTGTTTAAAAGGTGGCACAGGTTTGTTTTAATTGATGGTCAGATCGTAAGTGGTTCAGTGGTAGAAGGCGGAAGCAGCCAGAAGGCCTGAGGAGTTCCAGTACTGAAGGACAGGATGTTGAGTTCAAGTGTTTATTTTGTTCATAATGAATGACATTGCCGCTCTCATTTGTATGTGATCTGTTTGTAAGTTCGCTTCAACTGTGTAGTCAGAAACACTGTAAAGGTGGTGCTACAGGAGTGTTCTGTTTCCTCTTTATGTAAAAGTGAATGTTCAGCCTAACTGGAAATAAACAACTTTTATCGTCTCTTAGTTAAGACTCATTAAATGTTTTAAAATCTGGCAGTTCTCTTGTCTTTACTACATTTATATTTTCATGCTTTATGGTATGAACATTTTTTAAATGTCCATACTGAATTAGACTTATTCACTTTCTTACAGAATTAGATGAGAAATTCTGTAATTTTCACAACTGTACGGTAAATATGTAGCTGAAAAGAAGTAAACAGGAAACAGCTAGCTTGACTCTGTCTAAACATAAAGAATTAGCCTAGCAGCAGCTCAAGTTCAATAATTAACATATTATATCTCATTTCTTTTCAATCTGTGAAAAAAACACAGTGTGAAAACAACAACTTCATTCAACAACATTCTATGAGAGTTTATGTGTCCAACTAGAGCCAGCATACAGTTAGCTTAGCATAGCATAAAGACTGGCAGCAAAGCAGCGACCTCTGGGACTGAAAAATGAAGCCAACACAGAAGTACCAAAAACTGCAGTTCCTCTAATGACCACTAGAGTCTGGCTCCCACAGTGAGTCAATCCCCATAGACTCCCATGTTAAAATGTCCAACTTTACAGCAGAAATAAACATGTTTACAGCCTGGTACAAAAACAACGGTTTTGGTCTCTAGAGCTAATTTCCTCCTTCATGACAACAGTTTACATTTTATTAAGGATTAAAGTTATGTAGAATTGAAGGCGTGCCGCTTTGAGTGACAGGTGGGTCAGGTAGTGGCAAGATGGCAATGACGGAACGACCCACTCTGAGCTTCAAAACCGCTCTTCAGAAACAAGTGGGTGACATCACGGAGACTACGTCCATCTTTATTTACAGTCTATGGTCAATCCCCATAGACAGAGATGAACATGTTTACAGTCTGGCCATTTTGGGATTAGCTGGGAGTTAGGGGTGGAGTCAGGCACGGCCAAGATCGCGGCAGCAGGGCAGTTCACTCTGAGCTTCAGAAACCTGTGGGTGACGTCACAGAGGCTACGTCCATCTTTATTTACAGCCTATTCTGGAAACTAAGGAAAACAGGCTAGTTCTGTCCAAATGTTTAAAAAAAAAAACTACCAGCATCACTTAAGGTCACAAATTAATACATAATAATAATAATAATAACAATGATAATATTAATAATAATTAATAATAATAATAATAATAATGAACTCTATTTTTATATCACCTTTCATACAAGAAATGTAGCGCTTAACAACAATTAAATGACACGCACCAAGTGCATCACATGAAAAGACATGAAATGAAATAACATAAAACATGCTAAAAACATTGATGTAAAGTTGAAAAACCTACATTTTTAAAAGAACGTGAATAAATGAATGTAAATGAGTTGTAATAATTATGAAATAATAAGTGAAAAAATGTGAAAAAAAAGATTACATAGAAAGGAAGAAATCAGTAAGACAACATACAAAAGTCCTAAGTGTAAAAATGTTTTTACAGCTTATAGAACTAGAGCCAGGCTAGCTTGCTTCCTGCTTCTAGTCTTTATGCTAAGCTAGGCTAGTCTGGCTGGCTGCAGCAGCAGATTTACCCACAGATGCAGATCATCTGGAGGAAAACTAATCATGGTTGAACTGTCATATTGAAATAAAGAAATGGGGACTCTTGTTGTGGCGGTGTTACAGCTACAAAATAATACCCTGATGTTTGTGAGCATGACGATACTGGACACCAGTTTCAAGGTTTGCTGAACAGCTGAATTACTGCAGTTCTGCATTAGCCCCTGACTGAACCCAAGCTCCATGAAAAATCCTCTGGAGGCCAATCATCTATCTCAGACAATAATCCCCATATGAAAGTGAAAAAATAAGATATCTGTACATTATGTCCTTCATTTAATTGAATACCTAACAAGGATGAGTCATCCTCAACTGATTCCCCTGTCACTGCTCAGAAATGGGAAAAACATTGTTTCTCATCATTAGAAACGAGGCTGAGAAACAACTTCTCAAGGACAACCGGCCCTAAAACCACAATAAGCTGTTTGATCTCTTCTCCTGTGTGTGATGTTCCTGTGATAATTGGTTCAAAATTCAAAACATAAAAAAGGGAAGTGAAAGGCAATTTTCCTGCGTTTGACACATTTTAGCAGAAACATAAAGAGCTAAATATGTACTGATTCTGTCCATACAGATGTCTGATAAAATACAAGCTACTATGCTCAACACAAAATCCATCATTTCAATGACCTATGACAGAAAGAAAACTGATATCAACCGATTGTTGTGCAATTCCCTGGACTGTGACCTATTTTGACTGGTTACATATACAGCACCATATGTAAGATCCTGGTCCCCTGTTTGTGAGTTGCTCTTTCATTGTCAAGACCTCATGTTTGCCTTTGAAATGGAAATCCCCATAGGCTGCAGTGTCCTGAATAGATAGAGAGGATAGATAGATTTTATGAGGGAAACTGTCATGTTACACATGACTATGGAAGAGAATAGAATAAAAAATAAATAAATGAACAAAATTGAAATCACAACTGCAGAATTGCAGACCCGCAGAGCTGGAATCCGTTTTTCTAGTTATAGAGACGTACAAATGAAAAGAATATATGTATGGTGTGTGTCTATGATATGCGTGTGTGTAATTTTCAAGGTTTATATCAGATGTAGTCGTGTGTATCTGTCTTGTAAGTATGAGAGGGTGAAAAGGAAAGTATAGTGGACATTAATGATTTAATATAAATATAATCATAGGGAGAATTTAAAAGAGTCTAATAATATTAATGTATGATATCCTGTCAACATCATTTTTAAAAGAAACAATGACCTCAGTGGGACAAAGGGGCGGAGCCAGAATAGATTAAATGATAGTCCCATTCATCAGCCCTTCATCTTCTAGGGTCTCTGGGTCTTTTCATGATTAATTGAAGGAGCTTTCTTCAAACAGTCAAGACCTTTTACACAGTTTAATCATGTGGACAGAAGCTGCAGAGCTGAGCAAGAGAGACCTCTGCTGCTCCACCACTGTGCTGCAAAGGAACTGAGGCACAACTGTTCCCGAATGACCCAGTCATTTAGAACAAGTGTTGTAGAATACATCTCAAGTGTCCTATAATAAGTGTTATATAAATATGACCCACTGAAATTAGCCTCTGTGTTCTAGATTGACAATAAATAATAACTAAAGCTGCAAGCAGCAATATTTGGGCCCTAACTTGACACCTATGAAGTTGAAAATAAAATAAAATGATGGTTGTCATTCAAGGGTTACTTCCTGTTTTCAGTAAGTGGCGATATGACAGTGACATCACAGTAGTATGCAGACGTCTTCAGTGTGGGACTGTCATCAAACACATGAAGTGTGAGGCACATTGGACAAAGGACATTATAGCTGTAACAACCTCCTGTTCCATGGCGAAACGTCAAAATTCGCAACGCCATTTGACACACGTCACAATGAAGCATCATGAAGGTGTTTACTGACCAAGTTTGGGACAGATTGGACAATGTGTAATAGAGTTATAACAACTTCCTGTTGAAATTTGCCACGCAATAAATCACAATATTCCACAATATTCCACAATCAAACATCCAAATTGTTTTTATTATCATATATACCAAGATTTTGATCTGTGACATAGTGCGAGGAGACGTCAGTATTGCACAGGAAATATTTTTACACTTTTGTATTTATTTTCCAATGGTAAATAATTTATGTGCAAAATGCAGATGAACTTTATTCGGGCTCCAGAAGTATTCACAGCGTTGCTGGTTACAGATGTACAGGTTACAGCATCACTTAACGAGTCGACATGACACTGCACAAATTAAAAAGGATCACTTGAATAAAGCATATGATTGCTACTTTTTTTTTCTTTTTTTTTTTTTTTTTTTTAAATATCAATGACATGAGAAGAATGTACATAAAAAGATCCAAACCTTTACTGACTTTCAGAATGTTTTCACACCTGCACTTTTTAGTGCTTTTAAACTGAACCCTGGTTCGTTTCCCTCTTGGTACGATTCATTTGGGCAGGTGTGAAAACAGCAATCGCACTCAGACCAAAACGATCGCTGAGACCCTTCCAAGGAGGTGGTCTCAGTCCGGTCCGAAACGGACTCTGGTGCAGTTTCTTTTTGCTGTGAGAGAGTTCTGAACTCGATCCGCCCCAACTAGCAGGTGAACTCACAAGTTTGAGCTCGACAAGGGGTGTTTCTTTATTGAATTGGGGCCAGATTTGATAATGTGGAAACACCTGGGGGCCATGCGGTGTGAAAAGCCACTGCAGGGAGGCTACGCTGTTTCACTTGATGTTTCAAGCGCTGGTAGGAATTATGCTTAGTCTTGTAATGTCTCTTCACATTGAACAGCGACGGTCTCTTGGCAAATGAGACAAACACAACAATTTTGGCTTTCAGTGAAAAAGTTTTCAACTTTCCAACGCTCCTCAAAGGGGCGTCCCTCGCCGTCTACTTCCCACTTCTTCGCTGTGGCCATGACAGCTACCTAGCAGCAAACGTCTGTTGCCTGTTTACAGTCTGTTTCTGAAAACATTAGTTCCAGCTGAACAGGAAAAAACACAAAGTGAACTTGCTTCATTAACCAATACTGTGTGGCAGGCCACATAGTATATTTTGAGACACAAGCTGTGGGCCATTTAAAATCGGTTAGCGGGCAACTATTAGCCCATGGGCCGGACTTTGGACATGCCTGAGCTTGACGGTTCCTGTAACCTTCCTCCTGTGTCTACTTTCCTGCCCCAGCCAGACAATCTGACCAATAAGAGGAGGGAACGTTCTCACGTGGTTTGTAATGATGCATTTTGGTTCACTTGAATTTTTCTCTGTTTGAAAGCAAAACGAACCTACAAGTTTACAAACTCATCAACTGAATCAGACCAGAGCAAACTTACTTTATGTGCGAAAACGCCCTTAAACTCATCATGTGATTCTTTGTCCCTCTTGTGTTTATGTACATACAGTTTAACGCCATAAAGCTGTTTCACATTAAAGGGATAGTTAGGGTTATTTGACGTGTGGTTGTGTGAGGTAGTCATACATAGTCTGTGTGTTACCTGCAGTAGATTCAGATCAGCACGCTGACTGTTAGGAGGAGCAGCAGGGAACACGGTACACTAGCAGAGCCATGTGCTGCTGTGGGCAGGACCACCAGAAAAAACCTGTTTTAGACACTTTAAGAAGACGCCCACTGAAACAATCCAATATCCGTTTAAATGTTTGCTTCATGTAGAATATTTTCAGTGCTTTATCTACCCGTCAAAACACTACTTTCCTTTGGTATTGCACTGTATTATGTCACAGGTACAGGTCAGCTGAGTGAATCAGAAAGAGCTCAACTTCACTTTGTTTTGACAGGAAGATAAACAGCTAAAAATATTCTACATGAAGTGTACATTTAGACACATATTGGATTGTTTTTCAGTGAGCGTCTTTTAAAAGTGTCTAAAACATGTTTTTTCTGCTGGCCCCGCTCACAGCAGCACATCGCTCTGCTCCTCTAAACTCAATCTACTGCAGGTAACACTGACTATACATGTCTACATCATACAACCCCACACCAAATAACCCCAACTATCACTTTAATATTTAATTTCCACTAAAGCTTTCACTTGCCTCCTCTTTAAAAACATGACTGCCACTGTCCAAATTTTGTGACTGTGATCTGAGTTCATCCACAATCCCAGAAACACTTCCCAACAGCCCCCTCATCCCATCCTCCATCTCCCCATGAAAATCCACCTCCTCCACCTTCACCTGTCCTCCTGTTGCTAGAAAAGCTTCCCCTTCGTCAAATCCATAACTGAAGCTGCCGTCCATATCTCCTGCTGCTGCTGTGTTAGCGTTGCTGCTGTTAGCTGAGGAGCTGGAGGCGAGTCTTTCGCACCGTGCCTGATGCCTGAGGAAACTGTCCCTCCAAATGACTTTCTTCCCACACAGGCCGCACTCGTAGGGCCGCAGCCCCCCGTGGGTTTTAAGGTGCTTGGTTAGATGGTGCTTCATCTTGAAAGACTTTGTGCAAACAGGACAGCCGAACGGCCGCAGGTTGAGGTGCTGCATCTTCACGTGACGGTCGCGCATACTCTTCAGGGTGTAGGCTTTGCCGCAATGGCAAAAGTGGACTTTCCCCGTGTAGGGGGCGCCAGCGAGCGAGACTGAGGATGACGAAGACGGGGTTGGGGGTGAAGAGGCGGGTGGGAAAGCAGCAGAGGATGGGGACAAGTGGCGACTGGAGGTGGGGGTCAATGAGCCAGTCTGTCCCACACTGGTGGAGGGCCAGTGCACCTCGGAGCCCGCCATTGTGAAGTCTGGAGACACAGGGACCAACGGCCTCTGGGAAACCTGTCCTGTGCCATCTTCAATCTCATCATACGTGTCTCTGCTGAAGGTCCCCTCTGTGAAACATTCAAAGTCCACATCCTCTTCATCCTCATCCTCATCCTCGTCTTTACTGCAGCTCCCGCCCTCTCCTTGCTGCGGCCTCTGCTCCTGCTGAGACCAGGGGCCCGACTGCCACTGCTGCCGGGCTGAAACCGGACAGGACGGGCCCAGAGCTCCCTCACCTGTTTGACAGGCGTGAACGCCGGAGGGCAGATCTGAGGAGTGATCACTTCCTGCCAGATCTCTCTGCACTTTTTCCTTTAGCACATCGGCACTTGTCTTCCCTGTGGCTTGTCCGGCCTCCGCATTCTCATTTGATACTTGGTGGAAGTCTGCTGAAGAAATGTATAACAAATTACATGCAGCTGGCTACAATATAAACACTCAGACTCTGCACCGAGAAGACCAATACAAAGAATATGTGAACCATATTAGAACATTCACAATATAAAGATGTTAGCTGGGTCCCAAATCACGAGCCACATCCTTCAGAGGCTGCATCTGAAGACTGACTGCATCGAAGCGCTGCGACTAGACTGTTCGATTTCAAGGGCACGCCCTTCTTTTCCTGGGCAACAAAGGCTCCAACACGTGGATCCTTCGTGGCCCAACCTATCCCAAGATTCACTGCGTGCGGGTAATGAAAGCAAACAACACTGATGGAGAGTCTGAGGATTACACTGTTAAATGTAAATATTGTGTTTCAGCTCAGTTCAGCTGCTAACGGTATAGCTGTTAAAACCAAGAGACTTAAAACCTCAAGTTTTAGTCAAAACTAGAATCACCTTTTCCTGGTTGTCTGCCTCCTCCAATCAGACTAGTTCCAGGTCACATCCCTGTTTATCCAGAGTCAGAGAAAATATGAACCATTTGTGTGAAACTTTGTCATAATTGCTGTGTGAAGTCTTGAGTTATGGCTAACACGTTTTTTTGTGAGGTCCCATTGACTATGACCTTTAACCACCAAAATCTAACCAGTTCATCCTTGAGTCCAGGTGAATGTTTGTGTCAAATTTGAAGAGGTTCTGTCAAAGTGTTACTGAGATATTGTGTCCACGAGAATGGGACGGACAGACAGACAACCCGAATATGTATCTGGCTCCAACTGTCGCCAATGCGGAGGCATAACATGTTATGTGTTGTCAAGGATGCTAGGTGACAGGACGCAATGGTAAGGGCAGACACAGCTGGTGACACACAGTGAAAATTCTCCGTAGACCAGACTGTCTCATTTCGTTCCGTTCCACCTTCGCATTCTCTGAAGGATGCGGCCATTACGATATTTAGTCTCTGGTGGTAGAATCTTAAACTGTCAGATACAGACAGCAAAAAATTAGGTTTTTGTATCTTACCACAGTGTCCCATTTGTGCGAAGCCTTGCTTCTTCTCCACCGCCTCCTCACCCACTCCTTCATCTGCCTCGATCTCTCTCTTCTCGTTCCTCCTCTTCTCATGTGTCTCATCACTGTCCCCATTCCCTCTGTTCTTATCAAGCTGTCTATCAGCGTTCGGCGTCGTACCCCGCTGCTGAAACCTGACTTTCTGCTTTAATGTCTCACCACTAGGGAACCCCCCGTGGTGCCGGCTATTGTGTCCGGTTCCATCATGTGCAAAGTGGCTAGTTTTGGCATGGCTTGATATCCATGCCTCCTCAGAGCTGGTGTACTCACTCTCCGTGTAGCTGGGGAGCACGTCGAGCTGAGTGTCCGCTAAGTGCTGGGCTGATGAGGGACGTGGACGCCCCCACCTAGGGAACTGTTGCGGGCGTCTCCATGTAGCTAAGGGAGGCAAGGTGTCGGGCTTCCTCTCCCTCCGTCTTCCCTCCCTTTCCAGATTTAAGCAGTCGGTGCTGCTCGGGGACTGCTGTCTTGACGCAGTGCCCTGGTTGGCTGCAGTCGCCTCTCCAGGGGTGACCTCTACTGAGGGCCGGGGTCTCTTCAAGATCTCAGTGCATTTGTCCACAATGTGCCACATCTGAAGGAAACTGGCTACAGTGACATAGTTGACAATGTCATCATGCACAATGCTCAGCTGGCCTGTGTAGGCAGAACTCAGGACACTCTCAAAGGCCAACGGGTCCATGACTGAGGGGAGGGAAACAGTCGTGACATTCTTCAGTAACACCTGTGAGAGAGAGGAACAAAGACATAATGAGGTTTGGGTATCTGAAGTGGCCATAAAGCAATAATACCTTTTCATAATCAAATTTATTGCAGACTATTGTACCCGCACCTACCTGGTCATGGAAGTATGGCGAGGATGCAGCGAGCACACACCGGTGGGCCCTGAACACTTGACCTTGCACCTGGATGGAGAGGTCGCACAGCCGGCCCTCCTCCCGCTGCCGGTTGAGATTGTCCAGAACAGCAGCTCGAGCACCAGGGAAACACACCTGGACCGTCAGACCGGCCGGAGCCGCAGAAGCACTGCAGGTTGCGTCCATAGTCACACGAAACTATAGAGAAGATAAAACACAATTTGTGACATATTGTGTGTCTATGGACTCTGTAGATCTTATTGATAAATGGTGCATTTTTCAATGCTTTATCTTATATAACATAGAGGCTTGTATGGTTTTCTGGGTTTTCACGTTCACTTTTTGAAGGCGGATCCAAGACAAAACTAAACCAAAGGGAAAATTATAACAGTGGCACTGACATTTAAATTAGGATAAACTGAGACATTGACTCATCTAAAGTCATTTATTTGTATTTTCTTTGTTTCTTGAATTCAACGTCCTCAGTGAGGAGAAATACATTCTGAATTTATCAAAAAACAGATTATTATAATTAAGGGTAAAAGTCTCTTCATTTACATATGATTAATATTTTCTCGAGATTTATTACATTCATGCAGGCAACTAATCAGCTGGCTGATCGAAAGTCTTTTTCAAGAAAAAAAAATCCTAAAAGTAACTAGCTCCAGCCTCTAATATATGAAGAATTCCTGATTTAATTTATTAAAATATAGTAGTGATAGTAAATTTAATCTTTTTGGATTTTGACCTGTTATTTAGAAAATCGAAAAATCTCAGACATCATATTGAGCTATTTCTTCATATTTTACAGCCAAAACATTAGACTAGCTAATATATTAGATTAGATTAACTTTATTTATCCCACAACTGGGAAATTCATTTGACAGATAATAATGATAATAAAAAACAATAGTGCCGCCCTTTACTTAAAATAGAGGACATATTAGTGGTAAAAATTTCCTATTGAAATATATTTAAAAAAGGATGTCAATAAGGGGTGCAAATCACGATTACTTTTTAAATTTATTATTAGTTTAGTTGTTGTTGAAGGTTATATCACCAAATCGATTGCATTGTCCCAGTAGACACTAGATTGTAAGTAGTTCCTTATCAGTTAAGATAAAGAAAAGCAAAGAATGTGAAATAAGGGAATGTTTACATGAAAAGTGACTTAAACAATTACCTTAAATTAGAGCTGCAAAAATTAAGTTGATTGATAGATGACAGAAAAATAATCATCTTCTATTCTGTTAATTGGTTCAAACTTTAAGCAATTTATCAAGCAAAAATCCCAAACTTTCACCAGTTTAAGTTTGTCATTTGTTGCTTTTCTTTGTCGTAAGTAATAGGAAATTTAATATCTTTGGATTTTAGACCTGTTGCTCAGACAAAATGTCATGTTTTTATCTTTTAACTTATTGGTCTATTTATTTATTCCTCACTGTTTTGTACATAATAGTGATATGGTTAATTATTTCCTTGTTTCTACTCTATGTTCGTGTGTATCTATATATGATTCTGATTCTCTAAACCAGAAACTTAAAGACATCACCTAAGGCTTTTGGAAGCTGTAATTGGCATTTTTGATTATTCATGAGAAAAATTACAACTTAATGAAGAACCTGCTCATCAGAATAATCTGTAATGACAATAACAGTTGCAGAACTTTTTTTGACAATAACTTTTAATTACTATTTTATATTTCTTCTGTCAATTAATCCTAATTATTTTCATCTTTAGTGTCAGATAACACAAGTGTATGCATGGTAGGTAGAGATATTTAATGATAACGAACTATGTAATCCTCAAACTGCCGTGATTTGTTGTGACATGAAGACTCAGCTTCCACCTGATGATCACTACCACATTTAGCTAGCTGCTGTTAGCTAATCCCAAACTACGAAGCACGTTGTAAACTTAAATCTTGAAAAAAATCATCACCGTCATCATTATAAATAGGATGTCTGTTTATAAAACTAGAAAATAGCTTTCCACGTTCTTAGGTTCACTGCGTGTTTGTGTTACAACACGCCAGCGTTAGCATGTAGCGAACACAGCTAGCTAGCAGCTAACATTGGCATAGTACTTTACCTTTGATATGTCGGTGCGTCGGGTTTTTTTTTTACCTTATCAGGGGACGTCGCTGACTATTTGTAGGACATTATTATTCGTGAACTCCATATACAGAGCGCCATCTCTTGTTTGTGTATAAAATGATATATTAAGCTAGTAAAGGCTAACAGCAGCTTGCCCGTAGGCGTAGCTAATGCTAGCTGGTTGACAAAACAGCATGAGCATCCTCATGCACGACGTGAGTGGGTGTTTGGAGTGAACGTTTTTTTAAATTAGAAAGAAATGCCATCACACTGACTACATTAACCAGCGGCTTTAGATACGGGAGAAGCATGTTGAGTATTAGATAAGCTGGTTTTACGGCTATACAGGCGATTTTAAGAAGTTTTATGCGTTTTATGACAAACTAACTTCTGCTGACAGAAAGATGCCATCGTTGGATCACCCCGCCCGCCCCACTGAGAGTTCACTTAAAGGGCCAGTACACCGTTAATATCAGCACTGTACTACAACTCTGAAGCCTTTCTTTCTCATTAAACGCGCTATAATCGCTAGGTGAGCCCCCCTGCGGCAGTTTTCCAGACAAAGCTCGAGCTAGGGTCAGTTCAAAAAGAGCGGGGCTGAAGCTTAAACAGTCGTCACCCACAGCATCTGCTCAATCATACACGCACAGCCCGTTTTTACCGCAGTGCATCTGCAGCATCCTCTGAGCGGAGCGACAGAGGTGCCGCTGTGGCGTCGAAAAAAACACCGCTAACTGAGCACAGGACGTGGTTATTGGATATTTAATTTTTTTTGGTTTTGCTTGTGTATGTGTGTGTGTGTGTGTGTGTGGCTTTTATGCTCACGCAATTTTATCTGCAATGCCAACACGACCGAAGCATCTCTTCTACGAGCAGGGGGTCATTAGATAGGTGAAGTGATTCCACATTCATCTGTCATCGCACCAGAGGACAGTATTTTTCCCCCCCGAGGAGACGAGAAGAAGAGGCCTCTAATTCAGGACAGTAGGCTCCGATTTAAGTGATCCGATTAAGAATAATTATTTTTAGATCATTATACTGGTCTTTATTAAGTATTGGTAGCGTGTAGCCTGCAAGAGGTAGCCATTTGATTCTTAACATAGAGCATGCAAATTAATTATATATGCATTGGCATGTTAAGCACATTGTAGACGTTCATTCAGTAGCTGGCATGTTGCACATTATACAAACAAACATATATTATAAATTTGTGTAATTTGCCAACATAACAGAGCAGAGCATGTGGCCCCGGGCAGGTCTAATGGTCGCTCTGCGCATCTCACATTAGGACCTCAGGGAAACAAGATAATCACATCTCAGGGTGTTGATCTGGGGAACACTGTGAGTCACCAGATATCTGGATAGTTTCATATGCTACTAGATAATTAAAAGCAGAAAGCCCACCACTTGAATGCATTCCTCCATTTAATAGAGATAAAGTGGAGGAGGGCGGCTGTCTGATAAGCAGCAATAATTTGTTGGCAATAAATCCTGTAACGACAGGATACAGATGCTGGCTTGAGCCAAAGAGCTGAAGTACTGACAGTGTAGTTCCACGGGGCTGTTAGTGCATCCGTAAACACATTTAAGTGTATCAAGGGAAGATACATGTCTGCACTTTACAATGCATGATTAGCTGCTAGCTACCAGGCACATCCACATATTAGCCTACACTTTACTGACAAGCAGCTTTTTAAATTTGCATATAAGCTCAATTCTTCTTAAAAAATAAAGAAGAAAACTTTGCAAATATCCATTCAGTTATTACAAACTTAGAGGCGCTCGGTTTGTGAGTGACATAAGCGTCAAGTTTTTTATTTTTTTTCGTTTTTTTTTGGAGCTGGACACTGGGAGCATCAGTGTTAAATTTTGGAATTTTTGAGGACCCTCGTTCAGCAAAACAGCCAGACTAACATCCGGTGACATGGCTGCATCACATCTGCTGCTCTTCTCCCTGCTCTGCTTTCTGTTCGGTGAGTCCAGCTCACTTTTTTTTTTACAGCGTGTCTTCGTGTTAAGACAAAATCTAAACTGTAACAATTGTCTATATGTTTTTCCTTGTGTAAACAGTGTACCAGTGCCATGGGGCCTGTGCAGAGGTGGACTCTGACACTGAGGCAGTGGCAGGAAAGGGCTTCAAACTGGGCTGCATCTCCTGCAAGAGGAGGAGTGAGGTTGAAGGTGCTGCCACCGTCGAGTGGTACTTCAGGGCCAAAGGAGAAGCTGACTTTATCCATGTGAGTAATTAAGTCTATTTTTAGGTGGATTTCAGCACCAATGTGAATTCTCCAGGGAGTTTCAGTCGCTCAAGAATCCTTAAAATCAAACTTGTCCCAGGCCATATTAGGGATGGACGGTCTCATTTTGGCATATGATCTACTTTTCAGGTGAATCGTCATTAAAAATGTGCCCTATTTAGATATTTAATTTTAAAAGTTGAATCGCTGCTACCCAGCCCACTGTTAACTGTAGGACAGCTAGCCCGCTAACTGCAGCCGATAGACGGGAGTCCGTGTGCTGTTCTGCGGGCTCGGTGAATTTTGGGGCAGAGACACATACACCGGTTCTCCATCTGACTGCAGCCCAGGACGGTGGAGTATCAGTCCGAGGGATCCCGTGTGCAGAGCGTCGAACACGAAGCGGATCGAGGCAGACAGCGACTCAACTTTAAAATTAAAATACTCACATTTAGCACCTCATTAATAAAATGACATTGATGTCCAAACGAATACTCCACATTAAATGAGCAAAAAGTGAGATTAATTATGATATAATCTGTGAACAGACAACAGGAATGCGTGGGCGAAGACAAGCGAGCGGACAAACATCCGGACGAAGTATCAAAATTGCAGTTAGATATGAAGCACAACTTCCGGTCCGGACGTTCAGAATAAAATCAAGCGGAAACAGGAAGCAGAGATTTGTGAGTTCGACCGATGGATGTATTATCAAAGATCCAAAATACAGAAGATACCGCATTACAGGCAGCACCAGTGGTATGAAATAGTATATATATCAGGTTTCCTAAGTGGGCGTTGTCCCTCAGCCCCTCCCTCAAGCCAAGGCAACTGGCCTGAAACGTGACAGTAGCTAATATTAAAATCTATCCCTGTCTAGACTTACCTCTCTGCATCCTTTGGGAAAGAAAAGACAGATCCGTTTTTCTTGTTATTAGAGCCTGATGCTGCACAAAGCTCGGGCATTTTTAACACTAACTGATGGATTACTTGTCCCTGCCAAAAGAATACAACAATAGACGATACAACACGGATACAGTGCAAATTAGAGATTTCTTTGCTGCTGTTTTTTTATCTGCTAACATCTGATCAGCCCACTACAAAGTCATGTCAATTTAATAGGCTAATAATCTGTATTAGCAATTATTAAGCAATGAAACAAGTTTTATTTAAGTTTTAAAGTTTAATCCATGGTTTGACGTATAAGTAAGTCAATCCAAAAATAACACTTTGATGTCAGAATGTCCTGAAGACGTGTGGCTTGTGAAAACTGGGTCCAATATTTATTTCAGTGACTATGGAGCAAAAGAATCAGTGATAATCTATGATCTCGTTCACTTCGCCCATTGGAATACACTCAGATTTGCTGCTGGTCTCATAAATGGGCGGGAAGGTGGAGAAACCCACGTGACACAGATACAGGAAATAAATGGAAGTGAAGCATCTCGGTTTCTCTACTGTCTCTGGTATTATAAGACTTATAATAGGCTGGACCCAAGCGGCAACCTCCAAGGATAAAAACGTCCCCAACACGGAAGTACAAAAAACTGCAGTCAATCCCCATAGACTCCCATGTTAAGAAGTCCAACTTTACAACAGAAAAAAACATGTTTACAGCCTGGAACAAAAAATAGTTTTGGTAATCTTTAGCTAATTTCCTCCTTCATGACAACTGTGCACAGGAATGAATTTTTATATAATCCATCTATTTCAATTTTATCAATGCTTAAAGTTCTGCATAATTGAGGGCATGCCCTCTTTGAGTGACAGGTGGGTGAGCGTATCCTTGACATAAACCAGCATGAACCAGAGTCTCAACCCACGCCCCTCCTCCCTTTTTGGATTAGCTGGCACAGCCAAGATGGCGACAATGGAGCAGCTCATTCTGAGATTCAAAACCGCTATTCAGAAACCTGTGTGTGACATCACAGAGGATATGTCTGTCTTTATTTACAATCTATGTGCACATGATATGATGTGCAAAAAAAACCCTCATGCAATTATTTTGGCAGATAATGTGATTTCAATTGGAATGATGTTTTTTTCATTTAATTTTCACTGAAAGAAATATAAATGGTGTTGAGGTGATTGTTGATGGTCTTGTACCAAACAATCATGTTCCTTTACGTCTGGAGAATATGATTTGTGGGCCGCTGCGTCTCTGTAGCACCACAACACTGATGGTGCTAACAATGCTCAACAATGTGACACATTTTACCTTCATCAAAAAATTGCAGCTCCAGTGATTTCTTTCGCCCACTCCTGTTCTACATTCCTCAAGACACAAGTTATTTATGTATGCAAGCTAATGTAGTGCACACCGAGGCTCTCTTCTTCCCTGTGCTTCTCTCACTCACATAGGCTCTCATACACACACTCTGCCCTGGATCACATGATCACAGTGTTGAGGTCATCATGAGGGTCAGAGGGAATCAATTGTCAGAGATCATTGGAGCTCCAGAGATGACACATGGCTGTGTTGACCTTGTGCTGCATCCTCTGTTTGCCACTGCAGTGCATGTTGTGATACTGTAGCTGCATATACTTAATGGTTTAATATTTAATTGTAAAACAAGTCTCTTTTTAACAGAAAAGGGTCATCTATATTTCAGGTGATATTTTTTTGTAATGCTCCTTGATGTGGCAAGAAGAACTGATTATCTTCCATGTAAACACATATCTATGCTGTGTATCTATCTATGTGCATGTATGTCAGAATTTCAGCAGCACGCACAGATGCTGCAACCACTTCAGCCCCCCCAACACTTCTTGAACTGCATACTGAGATTTATATGGAGAGAATGTCAATAAAATTGAACCTTGAACCTTGACCTTTGACATGCATGTTTACAGCAGGCCAAAAAAAACCAATCTAAAGAGGTGTAAAACATAAATAACTTTTTACAATGCAAAAAAAGTAAGGAAATGACATTGTATATACAAACTATAGTTCGCATATAAAACAACTGGGTTGAAAATAACCCAATTTGGGTTATTTGTGAGTGCTGGGTCAAAAAGGGGCCGACCCAGCCATGGGTTGTGTTGGAAGCCTAAACTGCATAAATATGGCGGACTGCGAAAGAATGATGAGCCTTGATTTTTGGGGTGCATCTTCAACCCATCCTGCTGGGTCACTATATTTAACCCAATGTTAGGGCCACCAGTCCGCCATTTTTATGCAGCTAAGGCTTCCAAAAGAAAGACTGGAATGAGATATATGAATTTGAAATTAATTTTATACATTTTTATACAGTTTTATGCATTTTAAATGTATTAGAACATTAAGGTAGAGAGATTATGCTTGTTTCATTGTTTCATCATTTTTCAACAATTTTGATTTCATTTCAACAGGAACAGTAGAAGTTGAATGAGTAAATAAGTAATTTAAATCCCAACAATAGTGATAACCCAGAATTTGGGTTTTTTTCAATTCACTTTTTGGTAGCTTTAATTCAACAACATAGTCAATTTATCCATTCTTGGGTGGAGAACAACACACATGATTTGTGTATTGTGTAAATAAAGACAGTATATATGTGCAGATGTAATGAATTTATACATGTTATATATTTGTATATGTAATGAGTTTTCTATCATATAGTCTTTTGATTGACCTTGATGTCTCTGTGGCCCCAGATCTACACCTACAACGAGGATGGCGCCACCATCGAGAGCGACCACTTCATGGATCGTGTGGATTGGAACGGAAGTAAAAGGAGCAACGACATCCAAGACGCCTCCATATACCTGCTCAACGTCACCTTCAACGACTCTGGCACCTACCAGTGCTTCTTCAACCGCATCCTCTTCTACGAGAACTACGAGTACAACACCATCGTCAGCAAGGTGGTCCACCTCAGCGTGGTGGCTAAAGGTAAGAGGTCGACTCAGGGCAGCTGCATTTAAGAACATGCAGTGAAGAACCGTTAAAGAACATTTTACAATCTGGTAACAATCAAACATACACGGGGGAGAGTTTAACTGGATAAAATCAATAGAGTACATAATGGCAGATTAATGATCAGATTTCAATCTGTCTTGAAAGCTTCTTTAATGTATTCACACATGTTTTTTTAAATATTTGATGCAGCCAAGATCAGTGAAGTGATTAAAGTGTGAATGGTTGTTGAGTCGTAATGAGTGTGGTAAAGATTGTTGACTGGCTGTGTCTCTACTCAGAGCATTTTAATGTCAGTCTGTATAGAATCATATTTGAGGGTGATGTTCTTCTTGTGCATGAAGGAGGAGTTTGAATAAAAAAGGCGAAACACTTGCCTCTTTGTGCCACGAGCGGGAAACATTCCTCAGTACTGATGCAGATAGAAGCCTCACTCAATAAGATGCATGGTTGTGTGCTGTTTCCTGTACATGCAAACCACGCACAAAACAGTCAGCCTATGTTATAATATAGACCAGAGGTTCCCAACCTTTTCCAACTCGTGGCCCACTGGAAAATCTCAGAACTGTCCGACCAACCCTGTTACAACACAGAGGCCAAATAATGTGTTTTCAGACCATTTTTTATTTTAATGATCATTTTAATCTTGATAATCTCTTTCCTTTTAACTCTTCCTGTTACTCACCAGATATATCCACTTTGATTCTCCAGTTTTTGCCATGGACGTGATCTGTTAGCGAACATTCAGACTGAGATAGAAAACAAGTACATGATGTAATCCAGAAGTTTCTATCATGAGCTCATCATAGTGGTAGGCCTTAATTCAACAAATGAAAATGGATGGAGCTTTTCAACATTTTTAATGTTTATAACGATTATTTTGTTTTAAAACGTATAAGAACTTTATTTTTTGTTATATAATTGCGTCTTTTCACCAAAATTTTACTGTTTTGCAAATGATTTGTCGATCCACAGGTTGGGAACCACTGATATAGACAATACATTCTTATTTCACTGTGTATATATTAGGCCTTTAAGACAGAGCAGATAAAATCATAAAGGAATAATGAAATGGTTCCTTTAACTTGATGCATATTCTATTATTTTAAACCTACAACAAAAGCGCAGCATAAGACAAGTGTGCATGACCAAAATTATATTTGAAAAGTGGCAAGACAGAACATGACTTATTATGTTTCCATTATCCCTGTGCATTTTCTGTTAGAAGTTTTGAAGACTGACAAGTCAGCATCAGTGCAGCCTCACTGTCTGAGGGTTTTATTACTGTACCTTCTCCAAGTGTTTGTTGGTCAGCAGGATTACACAGAAAGTACTGAACCGATTTGCACCGCACTTGATAGAGTGATGTGTTGTGAGCCAGGGAAGAGCTCAATAAATTTCGGGGCGGATCCGGATCATTTACTACGATAATAATAACAATAAACTTTATTTATAGAGCACTTTTCATACAACAGATGTAGCTCAAAGTGCTTGCTGATGATAAAGATGATAAAATATGTCAATGAAAATAAAACTCAAATAAAAACAGAAACCAATAAGAATAGTAAAATATCAGAGAATCAATAAACATCAATTAAAAGCCAAGTTAAATAAATAGATTTTCAGCTGTCGTTTGAAAATGTTCAGTCTCTCTCACAGATCTTGACAGGGTTTCCATAGTTTAAAAAAAAAAAAAAAACTGCCTATTTTATTGTGTGTTAAATTGTGTTTATTAAAAGCCTGGCAGTAGAAGATCTGAGATCTTCACCAGCTCTCAGATCTTTTATAAAACAAGCCTTATTTTAAAGTGTGAAACATCATTTATTAATGAGTTACTATAAGGCTCCTTTTACCAGTTAGAAATGGTAGTTACTCATTAGTAAGATTAATGAGTAGTAAGCATTAACTTGATCTTGCCAAATACTGAGCCTGTATCAATGTATGAAAACTGTTAGAACTTGTTTAGAATTGTTTTTTATGATTTATAAAGTGCCACCAACTGAATCAATAATTTAATTATAAACCATAGTGTTATTGTAAAGTGGTACCTAAATTTGATTTGATATGATTTTCATTACGTCACTTTAAATATTGTAGAAAGATGTGGTAGATGAACAATATCAACAGCAGCTCCAGATGATGGAAACCAGAACAAGGAGAAGTCAGGATGAATAGAGCTCAGCTGATTGCGTCTGCTCATACAGCTTCACACCTGCTTCATACCGGCACACTGTAAATCCTGCACTCTTCCTGCCTTGTCAGTGGCCTCTGTGTCTAATAAGCTGATTTCCTGCCTCCTCCTGTGCAGCCAGCAGAGGAACAGCCTCCATCGTGTCAGAGGTTATGATGTACGTGTCCATCATCGGCCTGCAGGTCTGGCTCCTCATAGAGATGATATACTGCTACAGAAAGATAGCAGCGGCCGGAGAAGAAGCGTTACGAGAAGCAGCGTAAGTATTATTTTACCTGTCTTCTCACTCCAGTTTCAGTGATTTGGACTTTTTTTAGGGGTTTATAGTTTTTTTATAAGTTGACAAAACTCCCTCTTTGTTGCAAACCTTTAAATGACATTAGATGTTTAAAAGGTCAAGCAAAATACATAAACTGCATTTCTCAGTTTTTGAAGAGATTCAAGGTTTTTATCAGTTTTTAACTAACATACACAAAGCATAAACACTTTTGAGAAGGATTCCTTTGAATCAACAAACATCAGAGGTAAAACCTCGTCACACCAGCATTTAAAACAGCAAAATTAATTCTCTAAATCTGTGCAAGTGTTTCATGAGTTTTTCTCTTCTGAACTTTGACACTCAGATTTGTGCCTTTGACCAACAGAAAACCTTCAGCCTCGACCGTGCTGATATTTGTGAGAACAGCTGATTAGTTTAGTCGCTTCCTTTTTCTTTAACCCTCCTGTGTTACAGTAGAAACTGCCCCACAATAGAGGAATGATTCGTTGACAGTTAGGACAATATTGGATGGTACAAGCAAACTGATTAAATTGTCTTGTTAGTGACTTTCCAGTGTGACTAGGCTTTTACTTTATAAAATTAACAAGCTAATGATGAAAATGAAGCTTTGAAAAGTGTGTCTTTTCTCATGAATGCTGCCATGTTGTGTTCATGTCCTGTTGCTGAAATCACACTTTAATTTAAACTTTGACCTTTGTGATCGTTGTCTCTTTGGTTCATATTTCTCTCCTCTACTTCACCTGTCCTCCTATTTACTTATTTTTAAGATGATCACTGTCTCCATCGTTTGTGTGTTTTCATGTATGTCTCTTTGTCTAACATGTCTCACTCCCCCCGTCCACTTGTCGTGTTTTCGTCTTGTCCATCCCGTCATGTCATCCTCCTCCCTAGTCAAAACCAAACCCAAAATCTCCCTCCTGTAAGTCCAAAAAAGGAACAAAAAGTCCTGTCATACCATCATTCCTGTGTTCTTTCATTCTTTGCATTTGTCACCCACTTCAGGTCAAGCACTAATCCTTTGTTTCTTTCTTCTCTTTACCTTCCAGAAATGCTGAATACTTAGCGATAGCCTCAGAGAGCAAAGATAACTGTGCAGGTGTGCAGGTCGGAGAATAGCACAGGTACGTAGTGGTCTCACGGTGAAGATGCATCTGCAGTGGAGCTGAACAATGAATCCAAATCAAAATCTCAATATGGCCAAGTGCAATATCCAAATCACAGGAGCAGCAGTGTTTTTTGATAAAAGGTAAAAATGTGTCACATTGTTGAGCATTGTTAGCAACCATGAGTGTTGTGGTGCTACAGAGACGCCGCGGCCTACACATCATATTCTCCAGACGTAAAGGAACATGATTGTTTGGTATAAGACCAACAAAAATCACATCACATCATCATTTTTACAAATTTTCTGTGAAAATGAAATGATATAATTCCAATTGAACTCACAATATCTGCCAAAATAATTGCAATAGGATTTTTTTCAGTCAGTCAGAGCAGCAGCCAGATTGTTTTCTGGTCTGTCTGTCTGTCCGTTTCATTCTCACGATATCTCAGTAGCACCTTGACAGAACTTCTTCAAATTTTGCGCAAACATTCACTTGAACTCAACGATGAACTGATTCTATTTTGGTAGTCAAAAGTCAAGGTCAGTGTGACCTCAGAAAACACTTTTTAGCCATTGCTCAAGACTTCACACTGCAATTATGACATTTCACATAAATGGTTCATATTTTCTATGACTCTGGATAAACAGAGATGGAAGAGGCAGACACCCACAAGGAGGTGATTCTAGTTTTTGCATATCTGCAGCATCTGAGTCTTTTGTATAATTCGTGTCTCTAGTAGAAACACTAAAAAAATTAAATGTATTTTTTGTGTTGTACTCTATCAGATAAACAGGTACAAGTCCTTGTTCACCAGCTCTAACTGGGGCAGAGTATTGAACTGAATTTTTTTAAACTCAGTTCTTCCGAATATGTGAAAGTAGATCCATTAACACCAGTTCTGTGTTTGTCCTCAGGCTTCTTCCATGGACTGAAAACATCCTTCCATCTTCTGACCTGCATGACGACAATGTGGGGAGAAAACTCCTCTTCATCTCAAGTCTCTATTTTACCTTTTCCTTAACAAAGATAACAAACGGATACAACTTACAAAGGGAGCATGGAACCAGCACTGTATATAGTCCTCTGTGCGCATAAGCATGTTCTGCACTTATACAAGAAACCATTATGCATTAATGAGCCACATTGTCAAGAGCATACACTAACATACAGTTATTTCTCATAGTAGACATTTATATAAAGTGTAAGTGGTACTGCTGGGGTGTGTTGGACTCCTTGAGGTTGTAAAAGAAAGGTTTTTACTAAATCATCACCACCTGCTGTATAAATAATGAGACACACTTCACGGATGTTGACGTTGTTTATAACATAGAATGTGGTGGATTATGATAGACGGTCTTTCCAGTTGCTAGGTGTTACACTGAACCCTTAAGATGTGCTAATAAAAACTAATAAAAAACTAATACAAAAAATACAAATGAGATGAAGTCTTGTGTTGATGATAAGACAGGGTACTAGAGTTAAAAGGATCTGATGCCTGTTTGCATTCAGATTTCTGAAATGAAAATTGGGGACATTTCCAGTTCAGCAGTCAATATATCATTAAAATATCCAATGTTTTTACCTTTTTTCATAATACCTTTGAAATAAAAATGGGGGACAGTCCAGGTTTCATGTATTTTGACCATGGTAACTGTTGTACTGTAATAAATTATGGTGAAGGCAAACTGATAGAACGATGACTCCCTACCTTTGAAGCAGTCGTGAAGTCCTATTGTCTATCTATTCCTCAATTATTTATATTCCTTTAGTTCTTAAGGGTCCACAGATCCAAAGAAACAAGAGCATTTTTCATAAAAGGTTGTGAATATTGTTGTGTGTCATGTTCTTCTTCTTCACTTCTTTCAACGTAAAAACAATTTCCAGCAGGAGCATGTGTGTTGGGTATGTTTGTTTGTGTTAGTTTACTGCCCAGTTATGAACTCCTAACCAATGAATGAGCCAGTTAACTATTTCTCTGCCTAGAGACCTGATTGGATATCTCCATTTTGATGGTTTAAGCTTCTGAAGGTCCTATAGATAGCAGCTAACCTCCTCTGTTAGTCAAAACAAGCGCAATGCTAGACATCTGGTTTTAGTTCAAAGTTGAAAACGGGGCATTTGCAGGGAAAGCTGCAGCTGGGGACAGGCCACCAAAAATGGGGACATCTGGTCAGCCTATACAAAAACTGCTATTGTAACTCATTGTTATGCCTTTTGTTACATCTACTAGTTATACTACCACTGAAATAGTTAGGGTAGATAGAGTTAAGGTACTGGCACTACTACTTCTACTACAACAATGTTGTATTACTATTATGTTGCTATCAAAGTTGATGCTCAATCACTTCTATTACAGTTACTGTTTCTACCTCTTCTGCTGCTACCGGTGTTGTGCAAGTTCACACTTTGCAAGAGTTGGCTCAAAGATCAGTTCACACCATAGACTGTAAATAAAGATCAATGTAGCCTCTGTGACGTCACCCACAGGTTTCTGAAGAGCAGTTTTGCAGTGTCTGACTCTGCTCCTAACTCCCAGCTTATCTAAAAATGTAAGGTGGCGCAAGTGTGGAGCCGAGACTTTGGTGCATGACGATTTGAGGCGAGCATACGCTCACCCACATGTCAGTCAAAGACGCAACGCCCTCAATTCTACATAACTTTAATCTGTAATAAAATATAAACAGGTGAGTTATATAAACAGTTGTCATGAAGGAGGAAATTAGCTATAGAGACCAAAACTGTTTTTCTATGGGGATTGAGTTTATGGGGATTGACTCACTGCCTCAGCCTTGATGGTTGATGCTTGGTTCAAACAGATTAAAATTAATTAGTTAATGTTTATTCTTTGCTCATAGTAAACAGTGTCAGTGTCATCTTGAAGGCTGCAAACCAGTGACTAATCTGATGAAGGATGGCTTTGTGACCTCGCTCAAAGGCTACAGATCTCACACATTGTAGTCTAGTACAAGTCAGTCTACATGTTGGGAAACAAAGGTGAATGGCCCTTTACAAAATGTTGTGAGTTTGACTTGGGTGGCGGAAGTTTCCCCTCTCTTACTTGCAAACAGCTTTTTGGTGTATTACCGCCACCCTCTGACACATTTAGCTGCAAACGGATACGCTCAGTTTACCATCACCAAAAACAAGAGCATGTTCAACGAACAGATTCCACAGTCAAGGCAGCAGAATGAATGCATTAAAAAATCTGTTTCTTTAGCATTTTCAGATGAAATTAAAACGAATAAAATATATCAACCACCTTAAAACACCTGAAAATGTGTTAACCCAACAATGCCACATCCTCCCACTGAAGAGGGTATACTGGGTGTGAAGTTTCACTTTCAGTTGTTGAGCGGTGTTTGTGGTTTAGATCATCAGACCTGAGGACCACCTTGATAAATAGGAAGTGAAGAACTCTTCTCTCACTGTGAAGAGCGAAGCAGTTTCAGATCAGAGCTGTGCTGGTGTCATACGGCTTTCTTGTCTTTAATGCTGAACCCGATCATGATCATAGATCTGCTTTGGATGATCCTGCCAGTGTTTCTAGTCTGTGCAGAGGCCGAGAATGTGACTGAGGTCGAGGTGAAGCTGGGTCACAATATCACCTTGAGCTGCTCTACGGACATTTCAAACATATACTGGTACATGCAGATCTACGGCCAGCTCAGTGTGTTTATCGGCCGTACTTTCTCTGGAAACCATGAACACAACTACTGCTCTCCAAGTTTAAAAACCAAATATTCTCTCCGGGAAAACACACTTGTGATTACAAACGTCACAGCAGGGGATTGCAGGTTTTACTTCTGTGCCAAGAAGATAAGGAGCAACATTAGTTATGTGGACACTTTTCGCCTTGTCTCAGGTAAGTGCCAACTTACTCAAAACTTGCACACAAATGCCAACGGTTAAAAATACTCCAAGTCTCAGAGCTTACATTTCTGCCCTCACATATGTTAGATACATATTAGATAGTTTGAATATATGGTTGTTCACTGACTTAAGAATATATCACAGGGATAGATTTTAAGTCTGATGTTTGAAAAAACTTCCTGAACTTGAACAGAAAGTCATCGACTGTCATCGACTTCCCCTTTCTTTTACTTCCTCAAGGCCACATGTTAAATTCTTTAATTTCTTTGTCCAGATGTTCCTCCAACTCCACCCACCAATGATTCTCAACCAGACCAACACCAGGAGCAGCACAACTGGACAATATGGCAGAGTAATTATGTCATGTATGGCTCACTCACCCTAAATGCTTTCTTCATCTTAGTTACAATAGGTGAGTCTGATTTAACCTCAGCAGGCTTTGTGGTCCACTGTACTATAAATACAAAGACACTGCAGAAAGTCAAGGTGTTTTCAGTTTCAAAAACCTAAATGTAAATGTACCTGCTGTCTAAGAACTGGATCATCTGTCACAACATACTGCTGGGTTAAAAATGATCCAGTTTAGGTTATTTATTATGTTTTCTACCAAAAGATGGGTAAAAGACTATGTTGTTGAATTTCTCCAGAAGTTCACTGCACTGATCAATGACAGAATTCAAGATGTGATCATGAGATCATAAAAGTGTGAAGTTGTGTCAGTTTGAAGCTGTGGAGACTCACCTGACGCTCTGTGGGCAGGTCTGGCTTTTGCGTTGCTATGTTTAAAGAAGAAGAAGAAGAAGAGGAAGAAACAGAAGCAGAAAGAGAAGGACTACAACCACCAAGTGAATGATTCGTCTCTTTTGATCTACGAGAACATACAGATCCCAGTGACTGTGCAGGTAAACACACCATCTCTAAGTATATTGTGACATTAATGATACTTCATGTGCTAATGCTGCTACTAAAATGCCACTGCTAAAACTTTAAATCAAATCCAGACTTACAGAAGAGGATTTGGGCCATGTGTGAAAAAACCTTCTTTTTTTTTTTAAAACTCTGAATTAAATAAAAATTCTTAGAAAGAAGTCAGAATTCTAAAAAGAAAAAAAAATTCACGTGGCCTTCTTCCACACAAATTCCAGCTCTGGAGGTTGATTTTAGCATGCACAGCTTCTTGCATTGCAGGGGCTTGGGAATCATTCATATGAATGTGCACAGTAGGGTTTTTGACATATCCATCTGTATCATAATATATATCTGTATATAACATAGTGTGTGTGTGTGTGTGTGTGTGTGTGTGTGTGTGTGTGTGTGTGTGTGTGTGTGTGCGTGTTGTGTTTTGTTGTTAGAACTAATCCAGACCCTTGTAACCATGAACTAGCTTAAGTTCCAGCTAACTGCTAAAACATTAGCACTGACAGCTAGCATAAAAAATATCCACATACAATCACAATAAACAAGATTTAAGTTTGAAGACTTTAACTACAGAGCAGACAGTGATATTACAGAAATAAATGAAGTAAAAAAAACTTACTTCTTACCTCAAAATGAGTTTTTTCCTCCTAAAACAGTCTGTGTCTGTCACAGCGAGCTACTTTCTCACAGGTGGAATAAAGACTAGACTGAGCAGGTACAGAGTGAATCAGGTGATTCATTACTTGTTCCTGATGTGAGGAATTGGAAGTCTTAGAACTAACCCATGTGACAACCATCCCCAGTCTCCAAAATGGAATCATTTACAAAGTCTGGGCCTGTGAAGATTGTTTTTCTGCCACTGATGCTATATAGGACTATATGACATAATCTCGTATTACACCTTTTCTTCTTCTACTGCTAACAGCCCAGTCAGTGGTGCTGTTCCTGTGCTGCACTCAGTATTCCTGCTGTGTTTCAGTATTAGCAGATCCACCTCTCCACCTCCAGAGTCCCTCCACCTGCAGCTCCTCCTCACGAGCGTGGACAGACTCCAGTTTCACGCCTGCAACAACCTTTAGCCAAACGTGTTTATGGTGGTTTAAGATTCAATATTTGTATTTGTTTGTGTTTCTTTTGTTCTGCACTCTGATTGTTCACTTATGCAGTTGTAGAGAAACAGCTCAAGTACATTTGTTTATTTTGGTTTTTTTTTATTGAATAGCTAACACAAACAGGAACATAATTTCTTCTTCTTTCTTCTTTTCCTCAAACTAGTTAGTGATAGAAATATGTACTGGATGTTTTTAGAAAGAATTTGTGTCTTAACAGTGAGGCAATCTGAATAAAACACATTTAAAAAAAAAAAATGAAGTATTAATTACTCTGGGAATGTCTTGCTTTTTATAAGCAGAACTATAAGATTCCTGCCCTGCCTTATTCAACTGTAGTATGGTATATTATGCTTACATGTAGCTTTTTATATAATATTGTTATAGTTTTCCTATATGGTAATTGAGTCTAATCTGTGTTTACATACATCTCTTACACATCTGCCTGTGTTGAAAGAAAATTTGTTTTGTTTTTTTTCTGGACTGAAGGTGTTTCTGAAGTTATGTTATAAATTTTAAACAAAACAACTAACTACAAGCTAAAATATCTTCTTAAAATGTTAATGCATTACATGGGAGAAAGTGATAGGGAGCTTAAGGTTAATTCTCAAACACAAGGAGTGAAATGTTACACTTCACCTCAGTCCGGGTTATTTGTAACAACGAGGTGAAATATGACATTATGACAAAAACTTGATATTGAAGCTTTTTATTCTACACTTAAATGAATTTTTAACATACATGTTTAACATAATTGGTGTGTGTGTGTGTCCAGATGGAGGGCCTAAACTAAGGATGACTCTTATTACAATGAAATAATAACTATGCAAACAACTTCCAGTCATGTTTTTTTTTTTTGTTTGTTTTGTTTTGATGCCATGTTCAATCTTTCACATGGAGATAATTCCTCCAGAGCCTTAAACTCACTCCCACAACCACATTTAGATTTGATTGGTTTAAAGGAACAGTTCAACAATAAGGATTTAGGCTACATCCACACTACTATGTTTTGTTATAAAATCTCTTTTCCTACATTTCCCCAAGCCAATCACTCGACTCTGGGGTTTTTGAGCTTCGAGTTTCAGAAATTCTGCTAACCCAGTTTTGAAAACTCTGGGGCTGTTGAAACTGAGACCTTTGGAAACGATGACATAGACCCCCACGAACTCTTCTGATTGGTTCTCATTATCCTCGACTACCAGTGGTACTGACTTTGCTGTTCCTCGTTTGTAGTATTTTGTGCAACTAATCAACAGCAGAGTAGACAATCTGCCTACTGTTTACACCGGCTCGCACCTGCTCAGTGTATGTCTGTATTTTCAGGTGTGTTAGCTTGGATGGAGATCGTGAAATGAAAACATAGTAATGCGGACGTAGCCTTAGATGACAAGATTGATACCTCTCATGTCTGCACACTCAATCTGAAGCTAAAGCAGCCGATGGCGTTAGCTTAGCATAAGCATAAAGACTGGAATTAAGAGAAAACTGTCTTTTTGATGTTAAGCTAAGTTAGTGACCCTCTCCTCCATATCCTCATCTAACTCTCAAAAAGAAGGTGGGGTGGATTAGTGTTTTTTTCTCCCAACATGTTGAAATCTTCCTTTCCTCTTCCTGGAGCTACAGACACCTCCATTAAAACCTAAACCTCCTACAGCTGTAACACACAGTCCGTGCCGGGGTACTGAGGCAGGTTCAGCTGGTACTTCCTCTCCAGACCAGGTGGCACGAAGCGTCCTCCGAGGAAGTGGTATCGTCCCCTGAACAAGGAGGCAGATTTCTTGGGAGCAGTGAGAGAGATGAGCATGTCAGGCTGGAGTCCATCTGAGCCGCCCTGCTCCACGTCCCAACCTAAAAATAAAACCAAATATAAAATTAGATGTCATAATCCAGTCCAGATTTTTTCTTCTTCAGAGTGAATGTGCAGCTCATTAGTCTGACAGCAGTGCTGCAGGGAAGGTCGTACAAATGAAAGAATAGAAAGAGTAAAAACACATTTTCATGATGAAGCTGATGAAGAAACTGTTTAATGTGAGTTGGTCACATCTGGTTTTCTGCCTGATCTGTTGAATCAGCTCAACCCAGTCCAACAGATCTGTGCACCTCTACTGCTGAGGGTGTGTTCATGTGTTTATCTCTGCCCATTTCACATACATTTGAATGGGATATATAGTATTTCTATTTGATCTTAGTTATCTAAGTTATTATTATTAGATTCTGTTTCTATTCTTATTTTATTTCTTATTACATCTTCCCCTTATGCTGCTGTGTCAAATTTGAATTTCCTCTACGGGGGATCAATAAAGGTACATCTCATCTTATCTCACCTTATTTTCTCTTTATTAGGAAATTAGGTTAAGTTACAGTTGCTCCCTCAAGAGTGAAAATGTAACAGCAAAGAATTGAGAATAAGAAATAAGATTATAAAGATAAAGATAAAATATAAAAAATAAAATGTAAAAATATGTCCTTATACGATGATATTTGACTATATATACTTTAAAACTCCAGAACTTCAGGTTAACATGACGTCAGATGTTTTTTCACCAAATTAAAATTTCACAATTGTGGTAAAGTGTAAAGTGCTGAGTGTGTGAGGTCTGACCTGAGGGGATGTCGATGCTTGCTATGGGGACTGTGGTCTTCTTCAGCACAGATAGGATGGAACCAAAAGGCTCTCGCACAGCCCCCTTAAAACTGAAGCCGAAGATCGCATCTATCACCAGGTTGTAAGCCTCGTCGATCACTTTGGCCTGAGAAGGAAAATGAATTATTTTTGTTTACATTGTGTCAGAAGACTATCCACCTTTTACTGAAGTACACAGTACATGTGTTTCAAATTTCAAATCTGTGACTTAAAAACCTCATAAATCCTCATATTTACTGACTGCGTTGTTGCAATAAAAATCGGAACTGTTTCCACCACAGGGATGATTAAGGCTTCATCTAATCTCAACTGAAACTTCCTTCAGTAAGAGCTCATAATGTTTCATTCACTACTTGTGCAGCTTGAACTCATAAAACACAATGAACAGAAGAATTTTCTTTGCCACTTCAGATGAAGCTGCTGATTAACAGCAGACCTCAGGCATCTCAGTGAGGAAGGGGATCTCCATCTTCTGGCACTGTGTAGTCAGGCCGTTGAACAGCGGTTTGTTGGGCCTCTTCGGGTACAGGACGGTTGGCTCGTAGCCCTGAAGGGGAAACAGTGCGTGTAGAGAATGTAATCTGGACGTGTCATAAATACTTCTGAGTAAAGAACGGCCTTCAGACCGGTTTAAAGTCGTCAAGTGTTGCATAGTTAAAACCCTTGAAGCTACAAAGACATGTGTCTTGACATTTGAACTGAGTCCAAACATCATTTGTAGTGCAATATTTTAACCAGTTTTTAATTCATTTTTAATGTTTCATAAATACAATGTTTTCCTCTGAAATGTGGTGGAGCAGAAGTTTAAAATACCATTAAATAAAAATAGTTATGTAATGAACAAGTACCTGAAAACTGTACTTAAGTGAAGTACTTAGTTAGCTGTATTTAGTTACATTACACTGCTGCTGTACAGAATCTTACTGTTACACAAGTGCAGGACACTCACAAAGAGTTTCAGGTGTCGGGCACAGACCAGGCCGTCGCCTCCGTTGTTACCTGGTCCACAGATCACCAGCAGAGAAGGTCTGGCCTTCACCAGAGAAGTGACTGGATACGCCTGCAGGAAAAAAAAAAAAACACCTCCAGTATTTGATTTTCTCTTTCTCCTTATGAGAAAAGCTTCTAGTGATGTCGAGACAGAAGACAGAATAATCTGATTATTCCCTACTTCAGGGAGTAATCTGATTTAGACGCATCCTGCAAAACCTGGTTTCCTGTCAACACAGTTAGATGTTTGATGGAGAAACCACGTATACCTTATACCTAAAAAGTCTTTAAAGGTGTGTATGCGCATAGGAAAAAAAACATCAGTCCATAGTTATGATGAGTTGAATCATGCTGCAGAGTCTTTTTGATGAAATGCATTAGGCAGTGTTTACAATAATTCATTGTAAAACCAACGACCTTTTATCTATTTCATTGTTTTAATTTTTTCTCATTCCTTCTAATAATCGTTTTCTTGTTTAAATATATACCTATGTTTTTATTTTCAGTGTGCATTAGTCTCATGTTGCTTTATTTTCTATCGCTCTATTGTGTGTGTAGAGATCTTTGAACTACACTAACTTGTATGATAGTTGCTCAAATACACAAATAGAGTTGACTGATGGGTGAATCATTTCATTTTTTTAATATACATGTACAGTAAAAATATTATAGTATTTCTGCTTCAAACTGATGACTCATCGGTGCATTCATCTGCAGATTATGTTCTTCATTAAATGATTGTCAAACAGTCGTTTTGTGCATAAAATGTTAGAAAAAGATCCTATCATAATGTCCAACAGCTCGAGGTGACGTCCTCAGATGACTTGTTTGTCTGATCATCAGTTCAAAACCCAAAGATATCAACTACATTACCATGTATGACAAAGAAAAGCATGAAATCATCTCATCTGAGAAGCTGAAACTACCATTTTTTTTAAATGTCTGAGTCAATCATCAAAATAGTTGCTGATAAATTTTCTCTTGATCGACTAATTGATTAAATGACTAATCGTGCAGCTCCACATTAAACAAAGTCATTTTAATTTCTAAATAAGAGCTTTGATTGAAATCTCACCCGTGTGATGGCTGTGGCACAGCTGAGTCCAGCTAGCTCCATCAGCTGATCCACGCTGAAGCCGTACTCAGTGAAGAGCTCCTCGTCGATGTGCTGGGCCTCCTCCTGCCTGTGGAGCATCAACAGCTCAGTCTGGACACACATACAATCTGTTCTGTGTACAAGAAACAAAACCTTACCCCAGATATTTAATGGTCTGGGCCATGGTGGACGCTGGTCTGCTGCTGAAACAGTCCCTCTTGTGGTTGTTAGCTGCAGTGGACAGTGGACATGTCCCCGTCTGAGCGAGGACCGAAGCAGCTCGCGAGGTCACCAGGACGCCGATCCCAAACAGAGTCCGCACACTCAACATCCAGAGGGATGAAAACTGCTGGAACAGAGACCACAGAGATTTAAACTGAACTGTGTGAGGTTAGTCCCAACACTGATCACATGACTTAATGAAATGACAGAAGTGTAACTGTGGAGCCTCCACCAGAACAAGAGCCCTTTACATGGAGCAAAGCCGGCGAGCCGTGGTTCAGACACATAATTAGTGTTGATGTACATTTTGCCTCGAATGAAAGTCCCGCTGCTCTCAGCTGCTTTAAAGAGAGTGATCAAACAGATTCTGTACAATAGTCTGTATTTTCTGTCAGCTGCCATCTCTGCTGGTAATTCCAAGTCTCAGCTGTAAGAGACTCAAACAGTCAACTTACTGAGATCAGACAGGCAGCATCCTCGCTGTCTTTTAAAACGCTTCTTTTATCAGAAAACTTTTATGAATGTTTTTTTTATGTTGTTGTGTTTCATTTTCCCACAATATGGACAATTTATATTTTAGTGTAACTTACTTCTGTTTTTATGATATATTTGTTTCTGTTTTGTTTTTAATTCCCATTTTTCTTTCCGTAAAACACTTTGTAACTTTGCTAAGAAAAGTACTATATAAATAAAGTTTATTATTATTATTACTTGTCAAATCAATTATTCAACATCAACATCATCATTTAGTAGAAATGATTAAGAGATGAGGAAATAGGGGACCGGGTTTTTTCTCTCTGGGCCATACTACTATGACAACGTCCCTGATAATCTTAGACTTGCAGAATCAGAACTCCACTTTTAAGTGCTAAACATGCATCTGTATCACAGTTAAGTTTCCTAAAGCTAACTTTCCCTTAATGAACGTGACAACCACAGTCAGGTATGTTATATATTGTTATTGTTGAGTTACACTTCATAAACGATTAACGAATTAAAACACAGAAAGAACAAGCTGCACTTATGATTTTAGCTTCAGTTTCCACAGGCTGCAGAAGTTGTTGTTAGCTAACGTTAAACATTTTATGCTGCTAATTCGCTGCGAGACGAAATGTTAATGAAACTCACCAGATGTGAACAAACCTTTCAAGAAAACAACTCCACATGCACGTTTGTCCTTTTAAACTGCAGTGACACAACTTACGGGTCAATAATGTAGTGGTAAATGACTGGACGAGCTGGTTAGCAGCGTTAGCAGCCGTACAGTGTCGCGTACTTCCGGGTTTGAGAAAACCAAAACACTGCTCTAGTTTCAAAATAAAATTCAAATTCTCTTGATTCTCTTGTTATGGAAAATGAGTGGTGGTGGTAATATTTCCGGCAGTAAAATTGTAAATACGTCACAAAAGTAATCATATTAGTCCTGCTTTAAAGATTTTACTTGAATAAAATTATAAATAATATAATAATATATATTATAACAATAATATAATAATTATATATAATAATTATAATAATAATTCAAAGTATCATAGTGGCCCAGAATATTGCATATTAAATAAAATACACAAATTCTGATTTTGAAGCTTAAAGCTATCTTGTTTCTAGAGTTTCGCTTGTTGTCTATTGTCATTGGCACTTGAAAAAATATTCAACCCTGATTTCTCTTTTTGCTTTTGAATGAATGAACTTGGTTCATATGGCTATACAGTACATGGATGGACACAATAACCTGAAGTTAACATTTTTCTTGTGTTGCTATTTCAAATCCTGGTGGTTTTAAATATAGAGTCCAAAAGATTTATTTTAATTGTCTCTGATTTTATTTCGAAAGAAGCAAATGAGGTCAGAAGTCAGACACGGTCAAAAAGATTTCACAATTTAAAAAGACTGTTATAACATCTCTATGCTGACCAACAAATCATTATCGTTAAAAAAAAATACACATAAGGCAAATTTCTGAAAACATGTTTATTGATATCAGCAAAAATACACAATATTCTGTGTATCTGCAGCAAGGTCGGGGTCAGTTTACTTCAACTCAGCTTAAACTCTTATTCAAAAATAAACATATTTTTTTAACACAATTGAACACAAATTATTTTTCTGCAACCCTGCTGCATCAATATGTTCATATAATGTAATGAAAATCTGATCTAACTGTAAAAATCTGATTTTATGTAACAGCTAGAATAAATTAGCCCAAACTGATGTTTTAAGCTGTTTAAGTGTTAAAACAGCTGATAGGTTCATGTTTTACTGTCAGCTGGAAGAATGGTATAAGTTTCCAATTCTTAATGTCATCAATACAAACAGACGTGACTGATTTAATCACCATTCAAATTCCAGAAAATATTTAATATGCATGCCTATATACAGTATAAAAAAACAGTATAAAATTTTATTGCATACAATTATTTCAAAAGTACATAAAATGAACTTCATAACTACAACTGGTAACTGAAGAACTAGTAACTGAGGGAAATAACTAGGGGAATTTAAGTGTTTCACTATGGATGGGTTCACATGATTGGACAGCTCTCCATTCTGCCTCCGGTCTGAAAATCAACATTTAACAAAGTTAGTATTGCAGTGCAGAACATGTTACATATCATCATAACATCATATCATCATAACTCACATATGAGCTGTATGCGCTGCAGTACCCACCTTGCGAGGAGTGCTGGCGCTGAAGACGTATGAGTGAGGCAGCAAACCCTCGGAGAGGCCACCGCTGCGGAAGGAGCGGGAAGCCGAGCTCACAGAACAGTTGCTGGATTTGTCTGAAGGAAGTCCGCAAGAGCCGCAGACCACGGTCCGGCTCCGCAGGTTGTACTCGCTGTCCCCACAAGTGCTGTGAGCCACCTGCTGAAGCAGAGACACAGACTCAGTACAGGTCAACAACTGGGGGATTAACATTACAATCTTGTCTCCTGCTGTTATTCAGGCAAAATGTTATGTGGAATAATACACCACTAGGAAGACTAGCGACCACTGTGTGGAAGCTCATGTGGATCCAGAAGAAGAAATAAAGGATTAACTGATAAAATAAATAAGCAAATATTGTAATAATCGATTGATCATTTGAGTCATTTTCACAGCAAATGTTTCTTGGTTGTAGATTCTCAAATGTGTGAATTTGCTGCTTTTCTTGTACTTCTATGAAAGAAAAATGAATGTTGTCGTTATTGGTATTTGGATGGCCTCATTGACAGCCACTGTGTTTATCACTAGTTCAGTTTACGCTAAAGAAACATTCCTTCAGATTTCACTTATTTTATTTCACTTATTTATTATTTCATTTATTATTTTACTATTATTCCATCTCATGTTACATTAATGTTTTAAATGTTTTTCATTTTACATCAATGTTTTTAACATGTTTTTATGTTGATTTTCAATCTTTTCATGTGAAGCACTTGGCGCTACATTTCTTGTATGAAAGGTTCTGTACAAATAAAGTTTATTATCATGATTGTTATAATCAAGTCCTTCATACAGGTTGTTGACAGTCTCCCCCTAATATACTTTTCTACTACAAGCACTCAGAGTGATTGTTTTAAAGCTCATTTAATATTTATTTGACGCTAAAAGCACAGTTAAGTGTTGTAGATCTAATTCAATGTACATCAGCTGCTGACTGACTTTTTCTGGTCTTGCAGAATTCTGTGTAATGTGTATATACAGGATGTTATCAATATAATTTATCTCACCATGTCATCGTCTTCTTCTTCAAACTGTGTGCGGGTGACTTTTCTCATCGCCATTTCCTGGAAGAATCATAGTGTTTATCTATTCATTCTCTGACACAAAACTGAGTGTGTAAAACTGTGTTAAAAAAACTCTGTTATAACAGAAATGTGTGCAGTCATAGTATGTTAGTGTCCACCATGTACAGTCCAGTAAATGTTATGTACCTCTCCACTGGCACTGATCAGAGTGGTCTGGAACAAGTCTCCGGTGCCCCAGGAGGGCTGAGTTTTCCACACCAGGTCAGAGGGAGGATTGTGGGCTCCACCAGCACCAGAGGCCCAGATCTGACCACCATGCAGAAGATAGAGTGTGGGGTAAGATATCTTTAACTGTGTTTATCACGTGCTGATTGGTGGTTTTTTAAATGAGTGAAGGTGCTGCTCACCGTGACCCTGTGCCCAGCTTTCAAGGTGAATTTAGCTGGGAACTTGAAAGAGATGGCTGCACCCGATCCCACCTGCCGCCTCACCTGCCAGTTCCCTAAATTCTGATCCTGAAGGAACAAGTTGATGGTTGGAAAAAAAGTCAGAACATCCAGGTAATTTTACACCTCAGCAGAACATGAATTAGTAATCTGCAACTTATATCAAATAAAAAATAAAGGATAAAATAATGTCAGAAAACATCACAAACAAGTTGATTTATCAGATAATGTTTAATTGTCCAATCACTGTTTATCTTCTCACCTCATCTGCTTTGTTGCTGAGTCTGACATATTTCCCATCCAGGTCCACCTCGTCCACAGTGACCCGTCCACTGGCTGACGCCTGCTGGGTGATGCGAGTGCGAGCCACAGCTCCTCCCGCGAAGCTGGAAGCCTCGCTGTCCGTGTCGTTGGGGCGGCGCCTCTTGGCAGGAGAGGTCTGAGCGCTGCAGTGGATCGATCGAGAGTGACCTGCTGATGTAGACGAACGACTTCCTGCTACTCTGGTGGGCGGAGGGCTGGGAGACAGACGCAACCTGCAAGGACAGGCAAGATGATGTATATTAACAGGGGAATAAAAGTGCGAGAGAAAAAAAAAAAGAAATGATGCAAGACTGGGATTTCTTTGAAAAAAGTCATCGTGAGCCGACAAACCTCTGCTCCTCTCCCTCCAGCAGCTTCCTGTAAGCACAGATCTCCATATCCAGAGCCAGCTTGACATCCAGGAGCTCCTGATACTCATCCAGCTGTTGCTGCATCTGCTGCCTCATCTCAGCCATTTCTCTGTCTTTCTCTCCCAGCAGGCGGCGTGTGGTGTCCCGCTCCCGAGACAGGGCGTCCTCCAGGTCCCTCACCTTCGCCTCGCGAGCCGCCAGCTGGATCAGACAGAGGAATCACACAGTTATCGTCAGATCAGAATCACCAAAGGCTGGATACACACAGAGCTTCAGAGGAATCTAACAGGAGGGATTGAACTCCTGCATCTTCTGTAAACAAGATCTTAAACAATAATATAGAAGCAATCAACTATTTTCTTTGTAAAGATATAATGTACTCATGGTGTCCTGAGCAGAGAACTAAGTCACATCCCCTCTATGTGTGCTGTAATCTCTGGTCTTTATTTTGGTAGCTGGTCTAGTAGTGTGTACATGTTAGTGCATGGGAGTCCCTCCTGTTATAAGTTGGCCCCTCCCACACAGGTAACGCCCACAGGTGAGATGGCACAGTGCAGTACGCATCATTCAGGTGAGAGCAACCAACCGGCTCCATCAGTGTCATTCATGTCCCAGTGGATCAGTCCAAGGCTGAATTTCTCTCCCAGTCTGAGTCAGGTTTTACTGAGATGAACAGAACTAAGAGCTGCTAAAGGGTCCAGCTGGACTCAGAATTCTCTTTTCTTCTCCTCCATGTGTCAGTAACTTGATGGTTCATAATGTTACATGTCTGTTTTCATTAGTGACAGCTAACAGTAACAGTAACATAACAGTACAGTATGCTAACAGTAGTATGTTAACAGTAACATGCTAACGATAGCTAACTTGCTGTTACCCATATTAAAAAGGTCCTGACATAATGTTGCTGTTGCTAGCTGACTAACTGCTAGCTTTGCTGTGGAGCATATCACAGCAATGGTGGCGTGGGCTAACAGTTGTGGCTGTATTGTTTTTATTGGCTTTTGTGTTCAGAGAGTAACTTTATTCAGTTGTGCTTCTTGTGTGTTTAGTGACCGCTTTCACCAGGCTTCACCTCGCTGACCGATCTAGTGGCAGTGATGATCATTTTCAGTCAATAAACACTTGTGTGAAAGTGCAATATAAATTTAAAGCTATATAAATAGTGTTATACTGTTTTTTATTAGTGATAGCTCTTGTTAGGATTGACTAAAAAAATGGTCAGAAAAGTGAATTTAGTGTTTAGTGAAACCCAAGAGAAATGTGAAACTCAGCATTATATTTGGTGCAAAAAGGTCACAAGTGACTGAATAAACAACTGAAATTGAGGTTTTTATAGAAAATCAAATTGAAAATATTAAGTTTGTCAATGTATAAAAAGTTCATATGTTCTTGAACATATATTTGTGTGAGGTTTTGCGACTTTTGCCATAGATCCTGAAGAAGTCTGATGATTTTGGTGCAAAGCATTAAGATCTAATATGAGTCTTAACTGATAACAGGACCCTGAACGTGAACTGTTTGTTTGTGACTACCTGCTTCTGCAGCTGGCTGAGCTGAGCAGATGTGGACTCCAGGCGGATTCGTGTCTGCTGCAGCTCCTCGTGTGCTGCTCCCACCAGGTGGCTGCTCCTGTCCGCAGACTGACGGGCACTTTCCAGCTGACAGAGAGAGACAGCAAGGTAAGAAGGTCCATAAGACACATGCTGTGACCTAACACTGCATCGTTAGGTTCATTAGTATCTGTTTGTGAAACCGCACATCTGCTGTGAGTCAAGTCTGTCCTACTAAATCTGATTGTTGCGTTCCTATCTGATGATGTTTTGTGTCTGTTTGTCATGTTACTGATATTTTATCTTCCACTAAAGACAAGTAGAAAACAATAGAGAACACGTTTTTATCTTCAGCATTCAACTGAAGGCCCACCTTGGTATTGTAGGTCTTCTCAACCTCATCCTTGTACATTTTGATCTGCACTTCGTGCTGGTTGCGCATCTCCACCAGCGCCTCAGCCAGTTTGCTTTCAAAATCCTGCTGGTGGCCATTGTCCAGCTCAACCATACGAGACTCGTGGCGCCGCTTTATCTCCCGCAGTTCCTGTTGGAGATTTGCAAAAACAACTCTTATCACAAAAGAAAAAGAAAAAGTGGAGAAAGTGAAAGCTCCTTATTTGAAATGATTCACTGATGAAGGTGAGAGTCTGACCTCAGAGTGGAGGTTTTTCTGAAACTCCAGCTCCTCTTTGAGAGTCTGGATGCGATTCTCTCCGTCCACCCTCCTCAGCATCTCGTCCTGCAGCTGTTTCTTGGCATCGCCCAAACTGGTGTCCAGCTAAGAAAGGCAACAAAGAAATGCACAAAACATTCACATAAACAGGCGGCATAATGAAGACATACACAGTCAGTGGGCAGGCAGTAGGAAGACTGTCCTTTAATCAAGATGTCTGAGCTCAAGCAGCCATGACAGAAAGAGTCTGCCTGCTAAAGCCAGCTAAAGAAAGCCTTAAGATTTAATTTTCACTGAAGAAAACTGTACACGTCCAACCCCACTGCAACAGCTAGTGGTGAAAGTTAAAATAGGGTTGTAACTTGGTCCCTGATGAACTGAGATTTAGTATCACAAAGTGGAAAACATGAGAGACAAACTGAGAGCTGCATGTAGAGAGATTGAGCCCAGATGTGTTTCCACTGAGTGTTAAATTGAGTGTGGGTTTGAGTTTACCTTGGCAACCTGGGCCTTCAGGTCCCGGTTTTCCACCTCGAGGTTACGCTTCTCCCCCAGAGCTGTAGTCAAAGACGCGTCCTTCGAATTCAGCAGAGCCTCCAGATCTTTGAGCCTCTGCAGCGCTCCGGCCAGTTCCGACTCCTTCTTGGTGTTTCTGTAAAGACATCATCACATCAAGCTCCATCTTCCTGGATGTGTTTTTAAGTGGTAATTGAGGAGATTTAATCAAATAGGGATAGACATTCCTTTTTTCTTTTCCATTTAAGAACCAAGAGAAACTGAATAACTACAGTTTCTTCAACACAATCAGATGAAACAAATAAGAACTATTTTTAAAGAGAAACAGGGGAAAGACCTCGGTGCATATGACTCATAGGCCACAGCAATCTGCGTGCAATCCTGTGTATCTGGTAGCCACAAGCCGCAGCCGCTGGTGTTTGCCTGAGGCGCTGCCATAGCAACGGCTTGGCTTTGCCAAACACACAACGGCCATCATCTCAATATTTATGGAAAAATAATGGAGGCAAGACGGGAGCCCTCTAAACACTGCCACGTATTGTGTGTGTGTGTGTGTGTGTGTGTGTGTGTGTGTGTGTGTCTGTGTGTAATGATTACTTTGGTGAAGGAGGAGAAACTTGGGGAAAGAGTTAGTCATCAAGCTCTGGATGTGGCAGCGAAGGAAGGAGACGGAGTGGAAGTCCAACATCAAGCTGCGGTGAGCAATGAGGAGGGTATGCTAAAAAACCAGGGAGTGGCACCAGGAGCGGTGGAACACGGCTCCCAGAGCGTCAGCACAAAGTTTGACAAGCATCAGTTCTGAGGAGCTAATGAGTAACTGTGTTCTGCTGAGATGTTTCAGTGAGATCACAAACACTTTCTCTCAGTCATTGATGTACAAATAGATGCACTTAACTGGGAAGGATTTGGTTAAAGAAGAGGATTTCAGAAGCCTCGAGGCAGCTGTTTCCTCCTGTGACCATCAGATAAACAAAATATCTGAATCACTAGTGTCTTTTTTTTATTTGGATTAAAAAGTACATCTGTTGTATTTCTGACCAAAAACTTTATAATCTCAGAAAACAGGAGACTAGTTAAATCGTTTTCACTCTGTTTTGAAGAAATAATCTTGTTAGTACAGTTATGTCATTAATACTTTCCATTACAGTTTGGTCACTCTGACTTTAAAGCTGGACTATGATGCTTCCCTTTGGCCACAGTGGGAGATAAAAGTATGAGAGTCAGAGGTGAGTCAGCTGCATCACACTTACTCTGTCATTCAGTTACACAATATCTGTCTGAAGTTTGCTAAAATTAGCAACTGTAAGCTACTGATCTTACCAGACCAAGAGAGACCATAACAACAAAGCCTTAAGTTTCAGTTTAATTGTGAATAAAGTACATTTCACAAAAACGCAGGGGTGCTTTAAAGGAGCTCAGGGCCTCTAACGTGATGGGACACCCATAACCCCCCCCCAAACACTGCAGATGCTCTCAGATTTAGCTTTAAACCAGGGTATTGCTCTGTAACCCACCTGGCCTTCAGCTCCTTGTAGTCCTCCCTCAGCTTCCCCAGCTCCAGCTGCAGTCGCGCTCGCTCTTTGGCCACAGAGTCCAGAGTCTGACGGGCATCGGCCAGCTCCGTCTCGTAGGCGGCCTTCAGGCCCGTCAGCTCCCGGCTCACCTCCGACTCGGACTCGGTGATGCGCAGACGCAGACCAGCGTTCTCTGCCTCCAGAGAGCGGACCTTGTCGATGTAGACCGCCAGACGGTCGTTGAGGTTGCACAGGTCCTCCTTCTCCTGGAGCCGGGTGATGCGGTTGGGGGACAGTGGTGTGCTTGCACCTCGGGGAGTGTTTTTGGGTGTCGCCATTGCTCCTATCTGCTGTTATTGTAGAAACAGACATCATTATCCACCTTCTGGATCTAAATCAGGTTGTTTTTCAAGCACAATAAAGCTACAGGATTCAGATATACACATGCAAATACTGGACTTTTACAGAACTCTATGGATGACAGTGGAGAGCTGACCGTGCAGTTCAGTCTACAAATCTACATTCAACATTCACCATTGTGATTATTAAACAAACCTAAAAACACACCATGAATCTGTGAACCTCAATTCAAATAGAACAAAGTCACGACTGCAAATTCAGAGCTGAAAAATAAACATAATTTGCTATAAATAAGTATTTATTACAGAAAAGTCCAACTATTTTATGTACAATTATTTTTTTTAAAAACACATAAAAAGCAAAGAGCATAATTAATGAAAAGACATGGGAGGGGTTATCGACTCCACCCAAAAATCAAAGTAAAGTCGCTGCAACAAAAGATGACAGATTTTACTGCAAGATTTACCTTTTTAAAGCTGAAGAAGAAGAAGAAGAGAAAACTCTGCTCCAAGAATGTTTGTTGGCTCGTCTGTTGATTTTCTTTCTTTATCTCGTGTTCTGAGAGTCTGTCGTTGTCTGGAGTCTGTTACTGCTCTGTCTGCAAACTCATCTGTGAGTGCCCATGTAGGAAAGAATGAGATGGGTGGAGAGGAGAGAGGTTGGCCTCAAGTTTGGCTCAGTAGTAGGTGGCTGTTCCTCTCTTACTCTCTCTCTCTCTCTCTCTCTCTCTCTCTCTCTCTCTCTGTAATGGGTGTGCAGTTTGAATGAATGAGTCACCCTCTAGTCAAATAAATGAACAATGCCATGTAATGCGTACAAGGATAATTTTTTGCAGATCTATTGGCTGAGAGTTTGCGTTCACGTCAAATACAACATTGGACTTAAAACCCTCTGCTCAGACTGCTCCATTAAGTTTAAATGACCAACTTATATCAGAGGTTTTAGATCATTTTAACCCTGAAATACAGAACTGGAGTCACTGAAGCCTCTTTTTTATACAGTAATGCCTCAAGAGCAACTAATCTTATTTTCTTCTTAATCTTTAAATATTCTAACATTAAAACCTCAATAAAACTCTTGATGTGCCACCAAACACAACTTTAAAGTGAACTTCTAGTGGGGATCCCAGTGCTTCCAGATCACAGATGTAAATAAAGATGGACGCAGCCTCTGTGACGTCACTCACGGGTTTCTGAAGAGCAGTTTTGATGCTCAGTGACCTGCTCAACCGTCGCCATCTTGGCAGTACCTGACTCCGCCCCTAACTCCCAGCTAATCCAAAAATGATCAAAGTGGAGCCGTGAGTGTGGAGCTGAGACTTTGGTTCATGCCAGTTTGTGTCAAGCATACGCTCACCCACCTGTCACTCAAAGAGGCCACGCCTTCAGTTCTCCATAACTTTAAGTCTTAATAAAATGTAAACAGGTGAGTTATATAAACAGGTGTCATGAAGGAGGAAATTAGTTATTGAGACCAAAACTTTACCGGGCTGTAAACATGTTTATTTCTGCTGTAAAGTTGGACATTTTAACATGGGAGTCTATAGGGACTGACTCACTGTTGGAGCCAGACTCTAGTGGTCATTAGAGGAACTGCAGGTTTTGACACTTTTTGAGCCTCTGAAGTTGATGCTTGTTCCAGACATACAAAATAAACCAGCCTGTCCTCTGGTAATGTGTATGAAATGATACACTTGGTATCTAGCACACGTATGATAGATGCCATGATAATGCAACATGAGTCCTGCGTTAAATATTTTACTCCATCTGTTGTCCTAGCAGACCTCAGCTGCTGGTTTTCTTTTGCAAACTCTCAAATACTGATTTAATTATTTATTTGTTGGCTGTGTAATTTGACGTGTAATAAATGCTGCTGTGAAAGTGTATGTTTTAGAGTTTGAATCTAAGGCAGTCTATCCCAAACTTCCTGGCTTGTGAGCCCTCACCTCCAGTCATGGCCTCAGTATGTACATGAGAGTAATTCTTCCTTCATATTTTGTTTCCTTCTTAAATATTTTTGGGGAATTTTGTGCCTTTATTGAGGAGTATAGACAACAGAGACAGGAAAGAGAGAGATGGGGGATGTCATGCAGCAAAGGTCTGGACTCTAACCTGTGACAATGTGGTTACATGGTCTGTACTTTGAATCTTAAAGCAGGACACTATGTATTATTGCTTTATTTGAGGGGTGTTCGAAGACCCATAGAGATTACAGAAATTAGAGAAAATATAAAAAACATATTTATTACATATAGTTTAATGTGCACTCATGTCTGCTTGTGATAACTTACACATTCTATCATGTTCTTGTCTATTGCTTCTCTCTATTGTTTTATATTGTGAGATGTTCTGGGCTTTTAAAGATAGATTAATTGGTGTGTGTGTGTGTGTGTGTGTAAATTACTGCTTAATACAAAATTGTTTCTGCTCTGTCCCCTTTTCTTCTGATCTATAAATTCATGATTTTTCAAGCTATTTGAGGGCAGATGTTCTGTGTGCGCCAGAATTGGTCCAAATGCGGAAGAATAGCATCTAACAACCATGCTGATTCGGCCCGTGAACTACATATTTACTGGGCCAGAAGAAAACAAGCATGTGGCCCGATTTATATTCAGCTCATCAGTGTGACTGCATGGCATGGTATTGTATATATTTATATTTTTGTAAATTTCTTCACATTTTTATTGTAAATGTATTTACTTAATATCATATGTATAAATATTTAAGCTATCTGACCTGCAGTATTGCTTGTTTTATCTTTGATTATATTTCCTTTCTTCTTACTATGTTCATTGTCATGCACAATTTCATTAAACATTCAAGGGGAAATGTTTTGCTCTCAGTCTTTCTGTCATTAAATGCTGTGTATCTGGACACTGAGCCTGCGGACAGACTCACACACAGTATCGCCTCCCACCGGCTGCTTTAGATGTGGAGCTTGACTGTCTGCAGAAAAACAACACAACAACACAAGCCACTAAATCACAAACTTCTAATGAAGTAAAACCAGATGAAAACTGCTTCTTTTCGTCTGACACGATATAGAACAGTGAATTGTGAGAAGCATGGGAGCAGCGAGTCGCTCTGTGGCAACAACACATGGACATTGACAGTTTCTGTCATGTGGTTTGTGGGAAAACCCGTATTGGATCTCTGAGGTCACCTGGGCTGAGAACCTGAAAAAAGTGCCGTAGAGGAGCTGGTTGTCAGCGTGTGTCTGATGGTAATTACAGCACGGTTTAAATGCACAGTCTGGAATACATATTAATATATAACGCTGTCTTAAAACTGGAGGTAAATAAACGAGGCGGATTCAAGTTTCTATCCAGAAATAAACCGGGGAAAGACGCGAAAATCATTTCTATCCTCCAAACTCTGCGTCCGATGAGTCACGTGAATGCCACATTACAAAATGTGAAATGTATACAGAGATAAATAAGCAGCTACAGTGAAAAACACTCATTTCATCGCATAATAAAACGAACAAACGAGTCCACTCCGCGTCTTCTTGGGCGCAGGTCTGTGCCGCAGCTTTGCGCGGATAAACAGCAGCTGCGCCGCGGAGCAACAAAAAGGAAACCGAGAGCAAAAACATTCCCAACGCCTTGTTTAAAAGGAGATCATAATCCACCCCGCACCCGTCTGCTCATATACAAGACTAACATTTTCAACCCGGGCCCGGAGCTCCACCGCCGGCGTGAAGCTGCGTTAACACCCAGGCTGTTTTTTTTTTTTTTTTTTGGTTTCCCGCACAGACGCAGACGGCTCCGAGCTGCTCCGCCGCGGCCTCCATTTTAGCTCCTTGCCCGGTCGGTACCTCACGTGTCCTGGACTGTCTTTCTCACATGACCCGTGTGTTTGTCCCCGTGATCAGCGCTTCCATCTCCGTAAATCAGTGTCGTTGAATATCGGCGTTTTTTTACACCCGCAGGAACCTTCATGGATATGCTGGAGCAGAGTCTGGACAGCTCGGCGAGGTGAGAGGCTGCTGGCCGCTTCCTGCTCTGCCATGGCTCCCACCACGGCCTAAAACCTCCCTCCCTGCAGCGCAGGGCTCCGTTAATAAACCCCCCACCGCTGCTGCTGATACTTATAATATCTGTGCACTGCTCGGTGTGGTGGCTCCAGAGTGAACCAGTCTCGGTGCATTTCGGGTTTCAGCATCTATAAAAATGTTTTCAACAGAAAGTGCTCGCCCCTTTGCAAACCTCTAACATCACATCTGCTGTGTTTCATTCACTAAACCAGAGGGGCGAATGCACAACACTAAACTGTCTATCTTCAGTTTAACATGTAACTGCACTGAGTTCCCTCTCCACCTGATGCAGCTCTATTAGCATTAAAATGCTTAAATAAAACTAGGAGGGCGTGTGTTAGAAGTGTTAGAATTATTTGTGAAGTTTGTCTTTAATTATGCAGCAAGTCAAACTACACAGACTTAAGTTTCAATTCTTAAACAATTATAATTATCCTCTTGGAAGTTGCAGAAAACATGATTTCTGTCACGCCTATTACGTTTCACTTTATTTATGTCTGATCCATCACATCCTCATGTGACCAGCTGGGGGCGCCCTTCCGCCACAACCGGCTCCACACAGTGCACACACACACTGATGATAAATTGTCTTATTTCTGGGAAATGTTGGTGTGTTTTTGGGTTCAGTTTGAAATTGACTCACTGGTTTTTTCTCTTTCTGTTTTTTAGTCACGACAAACAGGAATCAGAAGAGGTGGTGCAGTTACAGGAAGGTGGGAAGCTCAAGTGAAACAAAAAAAGTGTTGCAAATTTAACATGAGCTTCTTAAACTCATGTTAAAATGATAAAAACTCTGCAACCATTGTCTGCAACCATGCACATTTGTTTTTTATGGTCCTGCCTTGGTTCAGCATCACAGATGTGAAACTTGTTGACCTGTGTGTTGCAGGAGAGGCGGTGGGGACAGAGGAGCAGACTGCAGTGACCATCGCTGGTGTCCCGCAGACTGCGTTCACTGACCACAATGTGCAGTACCAGTTTCGTACAGAGAACAGTGGAGGACAGGTGAGTGTTGCTTTGTTTATCTTTCTATTTATTTATATATTTTAAGCAGCTTTTATTCTGAAAAGCACTTTGTGTTACATGGTTTGTATGAAAAGTGTTATACAAATAAAGTCTGATTGATTGATGATGATTATATGTTCAGGGAAGAGAATTACTTATATGCAACTTCAGAGCAACCAATTCAGATACACAGGAGGGGAACAGGCTTGAACACAGCACCTACCTGCTGTGCCTAGTTACGGTTGCTAAGGGACGCCCTGTGTGTAGAGTTTTAACCAACAGTCAGTTTAAAGTTGAATGTGCTGTTGGATGAGTCCCAGCACAGGATTGTTCAAATGACGCCCAAATAAATTAAAAAATGTTAATTATTCGAAGCCATTTTCACAGCAGGTTTATTTGTAGCAGCTGATTTGACTGATAAACTCGTGGGAAAAACATTGTAGGTGGATTAACACAGACAGATCTTAGCACCTGATAAGTTACTCAAAGCAAAACAGTAGGTGATGTAAACATGAGGTGAAATGTGGCAGAGATGTTAAAGTGTCTGCTAAGGTTTTTTGTTGCCGTGTCGTGGTTTGAGTTTGTGGTGAAAACCTGTAAAACACCTGTAAGCCTCACTGTGATACTCTCTGCTCTGACCTCAGGTGACCTACCGTGTGGTTCAGGTGACAGATGATCATTTAGAGGCGACAGCTGATGGGACTGGAGCCGTAAGCGTCGTCTCCACTGCAGCATTTGCAGGGGCCCCTCAGGCTGTGGCTCAGGTGAGTTTAAAAGCCCACCTGTTTTTAAAGTAATTTGCATATACAGTATGTGCATATGTACATGTCATGTATAACAGAAGAACTGTAAGACCAAAATGCATTTATGAACCAACATTTGAAAGGTAATATCTTCTAGTTTCTGATAATGTGCTTATTTTGCATGTGAGTACAACCCAGCCCAAACTACATCAGCTCATACATGGTATTATTTTGTATGTTTTTATCCTCACCTGCAAAAAAAGTCATATTTGATAACGAAAAACAACAACAATGAAAACCATTATATTCCTTCTACATCTTGTCAAAAACTCCTGTGCTGTGAGAATGAAGCAAAGGGGGAGGGATGCTCCACATATTGCCTGTTAAAATCACTATGATGATGGTGAATCTTTGCAGTGATCAAACACAGCCTTACCATGTTCTATGTTATATATTATATATTAGTTGTTTACTGTTTGACCGACTTGTCCCTGACTCGACCTTTGCCAGGCCGTCATCCAGAACCCTTTTAGTAATGGGGGTAGTCCTGGCGGGGAGACCGTGGGCGGAGAGACACGTTTCGCTTATTTTCCCGCCGCCACCGTCAGCGATGGAACAGCCACGGCCGTGTCGGTGCAGGCCACCGCTGACCCAACCATCACACAGGCAGGAGGTGAGGAACTGCACCAGGATCAGCTGGTGGAAAAGTGACTTTCAAAATAAGAGACAGGCCAGAATTAGTATCCCCCTTATTTCCATAAGAAATTTATTTTTTCATCGCTGTCATTTCCTTTTTAAATCCAGGTCAGTTCTACGTGATGATGAGCCCCCCCGAGGTGCTGCAGACGACGACCCCTCGTACCATCGCACCACGCACACACACCTACACTGCGTGAGTATAACACAACATTCCTGAAGTTACCTCATCACCATAACTCTCTCCCGCGTCTTTGGTCGACTTCTCACCCTCCACGTTTCCGCACCTCTCTCCCTGTAACTTCACAGTGGACGTTCTTTACCCTCTTCTTTCCCTTTTTTTGGAATGATTAGTTCTGTCATTGTATTTACAAATGAACATACAAAAAAATCATTATCCATCGTTTAAAACATCCAACATCTGAAATCCACACTCTGTCCTACTTACCTGCCATCCCCAGAGACCTTGGTGAAAGCGAGATGTTGCAGCATGGCAGTTCAAACTGGTGAGACGAACTTTCACATACGCCCTCACCCTGCCCCCATCATGTGTTGTAGAGACAGATTCACTAATCAATCATTAGCATCCCTGTGTGGAGAATTATATGTTGACAGGCAGCTATAGTTTAGCAATATCTTATGACTGAGTCCTGTTAGCACAACCTCCAGGCTGGATCCCACAAACTCCAGCCCTTCAGAGGAACTAAAGGTTCAGCCAAAAAACAATAGAAAAAGCCACAAATATCTGGGTCTTTGTCTTTGTGTTTTTAACTTCTAGTTCAGGATACAGTTTTGGTTTATATTAAAAATCTGATGCTTTATTCATAATTTCTTTGTCAAATTTGTTTTGCTGTGTCTTTGCAGGAAGGTGGAGGGTCCACGGGCACCCAGAGATGAGAGGCGAAGAGCACAGCACAACGAAGGTCTGAAACTAATGAGTGTTTGAAACTATTCTGTCGTAAAGGTACCATATGTAAGGATGTGAAGTAATTTGCAATTAACTGCTTTTTTGTTGCCAATGCTGTGAACAGATTTTAATGTTACTTAAATAATTAGACATTCCCAGACTTTCTCAGTGGCCTATATCAGCCTGTTGACTGATTTCTATGTAGAGGACTCTGGCAGAATTGATAAGGAAGATCCAAAGGATGTTCTGGGCAAATCCTGGTGGGCTGTAGGACCATCAAAAAAACTCAATAAAGTTTTTACCCTTCCTGTCAGTCCCTTTACCGGCCCTCTCTATGTGCCTGTCATTCAGAGTGAACAGGCAGGTCCAGGGCCTCACACTGCCTCTGATAAACGTTCCTTCCCTTGAACTCCCCAACTTCCTTGAGCTGTTATGTCGCTGCCCGACTCTCGTCTGCTGTCCCAATTAATCCCATTCAAAACTCCACATGATCTGGCAGTGATAGAAGGGTAGACTGCTCCGTCTTCTTCTTCTGGTAATCCTTAAATTGGCACTATCCAAGCACCATTCAGGCCTGATTTGTCCCCATATTACCTTTTTAAGGAGAGTTTACTTATTCTGAAACTACGTAAACTTATGTATTTTCACTTACACTCCAGTTGCTCTGCAGACTAACTCAGGTCTTTGTTATTGGTAATAAAGATCTTTTACTATTTTCAGTTCTTGTCTCATGTAGTTTATTTCTGAGATTGCAAACCCCACCTCACTCTCCTCTAGTCTGACCATCAAATCACTATTTCGGCCACCGCCCAGAATGTTCCCTTGTGCCTTTGTGCAATCCCTCGCGTGAGCAACAGGATGCTGTTCATTTAACTGCCACTGGTGTCATTAATAACAAAGGTTTTCTGAATGTTACACATAGAACTTTTAATTTTGTGTTTGTTACAGATGGTTGTTGAACGCTTCTGAATTGTCCTGTAAATATTACACAGATAGTAGTTGCATCTTAATGCACATATACATGAACAACAATGAGTCTATTTCTTTCTTTCTTTGCAGTGGAGAGAAGAAGAAGAGACAAGATTAACAACTGGATTGTTACACTGTCGAAAATCATCCCTGACTGTAGCGTGGACAGCAGAACTGGAGCGGTGAGTGCTGCACACAAATGAGCTCAGAATATAATGTTTTCTAAAAGCCCAATATATTTGACAGAGGTTTTTCACAGGTTCGATATTTTGGGCTGTTTCATGTTTGTGATGGTTTTCAATTTGTATCTGCATTACATTTTCTGCCCTCCGTGTCGTCACATTGCTTATATCCAGACTCATGAACCCGACCCTCTGTCCTTTCACCTAATGCACGCTCACATAACTGATTCTCAAAATCAAACTGAAACCAGGTGTAACCACAGCCAGTCTATGTTAAAAATCATTATTCATTTGATCTTGTTCCATATGAAACCTGTAGTTTGGCTGTTGAGTCACTGGAGGAAAGTTTAAGGTTTATGTGAGTCACAGAATGGGACAGAAAAACTGACAGGTTAAGATGAAAACCTAGTAATAAAGGAGCTGATCAGTGATTTTTACCACATGTGGTGTTTTATCCAAATCTGCTGTGTTCCTCAGAGTAAAGGAAGCATCCTGTACAAAGCCTGTGACTATATCCGAGAGCTGCGTCAGAGCAACCAGCAGCTGCAGGAGAGCTGCAAAGAGGTGGAGCGAGTCAAGATGGACAACGAGCTGCTCAGACAACAGGTTAACCTCCCATTCAAACCTGCCTTTACTTAACTGCACTCGGCCTGATTTGGATACACAAGTCTAACTTTTTATTTTGACACAAAACAAAAATTAGAGAAGCAGGCGTGTGAATGTAATTAATCTGCCGTGTTGGCAGGAAAACGTCTGGGCAGTTTTAGTTCAAGCTAATTAAACCCAAAGTTAAAGGATGTATTGTTGCATGGTACATACATATACACATATACACACACACACACACACACACACACACACACACACACAGACTATTTTTAACTTTAACACAAAGCTGTCTTGAGTTGTCTGATGAAGTGAGCACTCACAAGTCATAAACATCCTTAGCACGCATCATAAAATTCAAAGTGCCAGTATTCTGTAATTAATCACTTGTGGCCACAGTGGTAAGAGTTAAATAAATGAACACTGACAATTCACATTCTGTTTACAAGGATGAAAGTGAGTTGAAATTAAACCCACAGCTTTGCTCCTTTTCTCTTCCTTCCTCATCTAATTATCTGTTTTGTGGTTTTCCAGATCGAGGAGCTAAAGAATGATAATGCACTGCTTCGAGCACAGCTACAGCAGCATGGGGTAGAAGTCAATGGAGATGCAACACCACAGTGATTGTGGACTGGACACGTGTAATGACACAAACACAAATGTCGCATCCTCCCACCCACCTGAACAATACCAGGAAAGGAATTACAACGACAGAGAATTTCCATCTGAGATTGGACGAGAGAAAGACGCACAGGGCTCGAGAAGAACACTGACGGACTGCAGACTGAACACGTCTCTTCCACCTCCAGCAGTTTAGAGGCTCTGAAATCCGTTAACTGTAGCTGACTGAACGTCTCGCCTCTGCTTCAAAGGAAAACGACCTCTGCACAGCAGCACCACGCTCGCACCAAACTTTTTCTTTACTTTAAATTATGAACCTGCCACAGAAAATTTTACTTTTATTGATTTCACCTTTTTATCTCAACACAGACTTGTTTTTTTTTTTTTTTTTTTTGACATTTGCTGTTTTTCAAACTACTAAATGTGACCTGAATGATCACTCTCATTTACTTTTAATTTATCAGTCTTCAAGGAACCTGAACACAGAAAAGAATAGGAAACGACAACAAACAAATAACCGGTAAATCAGACGTGTTGATGATGCTCATCACTGTCACTAAGGATAGTTTTACTGTCACTCAAGCTTGTGTATATATATATATACAGTTGATCTGTGAGCAGTTATCTGCCTCTTAACACTGACACTCCACAAACACAGCCCAATGACAGTAAATTCAAAAACTATAATACATCTCTGACAGCTTTGCCATCACAGACGTGGAGGTTTTTGTTTTTAGTCCAAGGCCTTAATAGAAGCCTGTTGGAGAATCTAGGTGTTAACATAGCTCAGGTAATTGGGATAGTGCACTGGCAACTGGTTCCCAGACTCAATGAAGTCTTTACATATATAGAGTTTAGTAAAAGTCTCCTTTTTGTCCCCTTTAGGTGCAATGTACAGATAAATGAGAATATGGGGATGATTTTCAACCTGTAAGTCATTTTTAATGGGCATTAAAAAAATATGGTTTGTTTGTATATCTGATAATAGGTAATTGGTGTAATGCACTGAAACAGAGGTTCAGTCATGTGAGACCGGCCTCTGTTTGGCCTCCCACCAATCATGCTGCATTTGAATGGACACGCAAGGTGGCATTGTTTTTGTTTGTTGTTTTTTTGTTTTTTTCACTATTCCCTAACTCTTTACAACTCTGGGAACCATTGCTGCTGACAGAAGACCATAAAAGAGCCATGGTCAGGAATGTGCTAAAGGTAGTTTGGATGTGAGTGATGATAATTGTAACTAACCAGCTTTTGTCTACACTGAAAGTCTCCACAGCATGGAAATATAACCACTGGCATGACTAATTCTGATATTACAATAAAACAGAAGTGTGAGCGCTGTTTATTACAGAGGGTGTCTACATTTTATGTTTTTCAAGACACCACCGAGGTCGAATTAAAATTTTTATTCTCCATTTCCATATTTTGACTTCATTTAAAATGAAGTACATAATGCCACTTTTAAAAATGGGAGCATAACGTTTTATGTTTTTACGTTTGTTATTTAAATTGGAAAATTTACAATCACATACCAGTTTTAAAATAAAAGAAACATAAAAAATTCAACAAAAAAGACGAATAAGAATAATACTGAAAAGTATTATACTTAAATTATAAGTGGCAGCCTTCTTCAGACAAACATTTCAGAATAGATATTAACTGCTGATATGGATTTCTTGTTTCTCAAAAATTTGAAAGACTCATAAATTCGACTCAACGTTCAAGATCAATTTGAAAATACTTTTTTTTTTAAAAACGGATTTATTGAAGAAGTTTTGGCTTGAGAATATGAAATTCCCTAGTAAATTCAGGAGGTTACCAATATTGCATAGATTATCCTTATATTCAAAATAAGTGAAAATATTTTTCAATTCAATGTCAATCACGTGTTGTTTTAACTTTCAAGAATGTAATACAATATGTGCAATCGTAGAACAAATGAGTTATGATTTCATTTATCAATACTCATAAATCATGAAATGTACAGGCTAACTAAAGCTTTTTTAAGCTAACAGTAGCTATCATGGATGTATTATGGTAGCAATGTAACTGCTCCTCGATGACGCCATAAAGGATCCCGAATCAACAAAAACGTCATGGACGTCGACATAGCGTTTGAATTATTAAAAGAGTTTCAGTCGCTTCGTTGCCTAGAGACGGCAGGGGTAGTTGTTGCTATAGGAAACCTGGTCCAGATAAACCAGCACGCGCCGACTACTTGAACATTCTAGAACTCCGGTGAGTAAAAATTGATGTGAGGAAACTTCGAAATTATATTCAAACTGGTTGTCGCAATGTTTGAGATTCAGTTTTAGAAACGGCGACAACAAGTTTGAGAAGCGTCAAGTTTTGGAAGAAAGCGTCGCTTTACGGCTTTACTTCAACAAGATGAAATAACCATTGAGCTCAAATGAGCCATTATATGATAACAGTGTTTGTAGTAATAATATGACGAAGCCTTTGTTGCTGTTTTTAAAACTCTTCAAGTCATCCTATTGTTTTATTGGAAAAAATATCTGTTTGACGTGCTCTTTATGTCTGTCATGTTATTATGTCTGTCCTTAGAGAATCAGTTTCCCTGAGGGTCTCACAAACTTCAAACACCTCATTAAGTTAAACAAACACCTCAGTAAGTTAAAATGCTGCAGTCAAACTTCTAATTAAACACATGAACTGCGCATGTTGAGGTGTACAAAGATTTCACAAAATGGACATAATTAAAGCCAATGCAGAACTACGTCATCCCCATAGAGTCCATCAGTTTTGAGGGTCAGTGAGACTTTGCAAAGGACATGATGATGTGATCATATTTTTAGTGTCAGGGATAATATACTTCTTTTTTATCTTGGGAGTGAACCTTTTTTATATGAATTAGGAAGCTCAGTTGTTTCTTTGAAATAGTTTATTGAGTGGTATTGAGTGTACATGATTCAGAACCTGCTACATGATACAGAAGCTCCTCTGGACCACATCTGTTATGTTGTGAAATTTAAGGATATCAAAATGCTTCTGCAAGAGAGTAATTGAAATAAATAGCTGTACTTGATGAATACAGTGATTGGGATGTTCTCATGTTGCCGCAGCAGTAGAATGTCTGCACTTCCTGCAAAGCCCGGCCTTCACCTCAGTGTGTCAGAGTGGTACAGCCGCAACCACCAGCTGTCTGCCACTGCTCAACACGAGCGACTTATTTCTAATGTGATCAGACAAGATGGGAGGTCGCTACGCAACGAGACCAACTGCAAGGTAGGTTCTTGTGCTGGAAGTACATACACAACGAAGCCTGTATTTCTCCACACTTCATGGATCCGCCACTCACCCATCTTCTTGTTACTTTTGTTTTGCAGACGACCTGGGATGAGAGTGACACCTCTCGCAGGTTGAGGGACAGGGTTCTGGATGTTGGTCGATCGAAGGACGTGTTGGAAACCTGCGCACAGAAAGTGGATGAAGAGATGGAGGCTCTGACCCTGGTAATTGTCCAAAAACCTTAAAAACAACAGAGAGCTTGTTTCATTTTATGTTCATAAGCGTACAAAGCTTTTGGCCCCCTAAATTCTTAATAGTGTGTTTCTCTTGGGGGAAGTATCAATATTCTTTGAATCATATAATTTAAAAGTGAAGTGGAAGTGGCTTTCTCTCAATAGATAACTAGAATCACCTCCTTGTGGGTGTCTGCCCCTCCACTCAGACTAGTTTCAGGTTACATCTCTGTTTATCCAGAGTCATGAAATGTGAACCATTTGTGTGAAATATTGTCATAATTGCTGTGTGAAGGCGTCAGTAATGCCAAAACTGTGTTTTGTGAGGTCACCATGACCTTGACCTTTGACCTTTGACCACCAAAATCTAATGAGTTCATCCTTGAGTCCTATTGAATGTCAAGGTGTTACTGAGATATCGTGTCCACGAGAACGGGATGGACGGACAGACAACCTGAAAACAATATGGCTCCTGCTCTGACTATCTGCGGCGTGGAGGAATAACAAACTGTGGAAGTGCTGAACTCACAGTAAATTAACATCAGCCTTGGTGTGTGTTGGGTCAGTCTAAGGAGCAGACCGAGCAGGCCCTGGCTGCAACTGTCATTCCTCTGGAGGTCAGCACAGAGTGTGTGACGCTGAGGGAGGGACGGCGAGGGTGCGAGCTGGTCGTCGACCCCGTGGATGAGCAGCTGAAGAAAGAGGTGGATCTGATCGGGAGAGTCCAGCAGGTTCTGCAGCAGCACATAGACAAGGCCTTCGAACAGCTGAGGTGAGGAGCTCTGTGCTGTGACGTTAAAACAGACTGTTTTCAGTTTCTGATTCTTCTCTGACCTCCTCTCTTTGTTCTTGTCCACAGTGTTTTGCAGGAGGCTCGACATCAGCTGACCTCTGACCTCCAGAACAAGATGGACACTCTGGACATTGACATGTCCTGCCTGTCACTTACAATAAAGTCCCCTCAGATCTCCCTGAAGACCAACCCGACTCGCATACCATCAGGGTAACCATGGGATGAGGCTGTGCATGAGATAACACACAAAGTGCTTGTTGCTTTGAATTTTACAACCACTACTTCCTGGTTTACTGATTCCTCATTAGCTAAAATGTAGAAATGTCACTGTTGTTGTTGTAGCTCCTCCACCCCCCAGGAGTGGCTCCAGTTCAGCCAGTATAATGTATCTCGTGCCCAGGAGGCCATGCAGGTGTCCCAGCAAATGAGGGAGGACATGAGTCTCACCAGAGCCCAGGTGGGTGTGATGTAACCACACCTGGCCACATAGTATTTATAATATAAATACTACGTGGTATTTAAGGTGGAAATAAGTTTCTTTCGTTTTTGCAGATTTGTTCCCTCTGGAAAAACCCAACAATACAAAACAACAACTTCAAAGTTATAATCTGTAACTTTTCCACATTAAAATGCCTAAAAACAATTAGACCTATGTTCTATATGTTGTTGAGTTGTGCTCTTACATTATCTCAGATGTTTCCATCATGTCTCAAACCAGAGGAATCTATGATTTTAATGATGGTAACGCTCCATTTCATTGGTCGCCTGTTAGTGACATCATATCCTCTGTGATCATGTGTCAGTGTGTTTGTCCGACAGAAGCTCAACATTGACTTTTATCTAGTTTTAAGCCACATACACTTTTTACACCTTGGTGGTTTCCAGCTCTATATTTGAACCAGATGAAGGATTTTAGTCGTCGGACGTCTGGATCTGAAGTTATCAGAGAAACAAGCTGAGGAAATGTTAGACAGCTCAGCTCCCAGCTGCTGGAGACGTCCTGTCCTGTGTGTGCTGAACTGTATCCGAGAAACACTGACTTAAAATGTGGAACTGTTTTATTCAGTGTTTTTACTGTCTTTAATCCCCTGGTGTGTTTGTTATGAAGAGGAGGACACCTCTGTGGATAATTCAGCTGCTGGTAAAAAGCTCTTACAGTAGCTGGAGCTTACAGTAATGGTGGTGAAGACAACAACTCCCATGACCCTACGCTATTTCATGACATCACCCAACGCCATCTTTTCTTATTATTTTGATTGAGAGACCCCTTGAGGCAGAAGATACAGACTTTGGGTTTAACACAAACCTTTTAGCTCAAGACTTAATAAAACAAATACTGACGCAGGGTATCTTAAAGGTTGTTCTTTCTTAATTCATTCTTTGGTTTTCTTAACTGTGTGAGAATATGAGAATGTCATGCACCAATCATTCCTCTCATTTCTTCTGTAGTCAACAGTATTTGACTGATATGACACTTTGCAGTGAATCCTTTCTCTTAACGTCTGTTTCTCAGCTGCAGAATGAGTTGGAGACTCAGCGGAGGGCCACAGAGTTTGCTCTTCGTAAGCGGAACCACCACGAGGAGCAGGCCCGAGATGAGCTGGAGTGGCAGATAAAAACTGTAAGACATCTAATATCTTCTAATGTCAGGTGTGTATCTTTTTACTGTGGCTTCTGACACACAGTGTTTCTAATCGTCTGCAGACTGAAGATGAAATGACAGAGATGGAGAGCGACATCCACGGACTGGATACAGATCTGCAGGCGAAGACGGCCTCCCTGAAACTGGCTCACACCAGACTGGAGAACAGGACCAACAGACCGGGCATGGACCTGTGCAGAGATGAGGTTCTGGAGCAGTGGAGGTGTTTTAATAGAAACTATAAGAAGCCTGGCCCTGGTCCTGATTGGTTCTCTTCTTTCCTGTTTGTTTGCAGGTTCAACACGGCCTCGTTACTGAAGTCAATCAGCTGGAGGCCACGATCCTGGCTCTGAAACAGAAGCTGTCTGAGGCTCAGTGAGTCTCAGTTTAGATAATAGTTTATCCACATTTTTATTTTCCTGTTCATCAGCAAAAAAAAGTCTTTTTTTTGTCAACCAAGGTTGTCAAACATAAATCAAACATATTTAGCATAAAGAGACAGAAAAATGACTAAGTAACATTCAGGGAATTTACAGTATCTCTTAAAATACATCTCTGTCATCCTTGTGTTCAACCCTTTCCCTCTCCACTCAGACACTCTCTGCAGAAGATGAAGCTCCATCATGGCCGCATGCTGCAGGATCTGTCCAGAAAACAGGAAGCTTTATCTCTGGAACAACGGAGCATGAACACCCGCACCCACTTGACGTCAGCCTCCTGCTCCGGCAAAACCCCGGTCCTGCTGGTCCCTCTCACCAACTCCAGTGGGAGGAGCAACCTGCAGCTTCTGGCTCAGTAACAAGACGGTCTGTGTGTTTGAAGGGATCTAGTGGAACAGATATTCATTTTTAGCCTCATGTTTTTAACAATCTGAAAGCAATGGACACCACCAAAATGTGCTGTCCATACTTGGATGTTTCTATTAATATCTTAGCGATGATACAGCATAGAACTATGGTTTTAATGTTGTTAGAATCTGTGGACTCTCCACTTCCCCTTACATATTCTTATGAGATCGTACGTGATTCACATCCTCTAACATTTTGTTTAAGAGTGAGAAGACGACATTACGACTCAGCGATTTTACAAAATTTCATTTTAAGCATTTATCTACTATTTTACTCACATGTTGTGCTATTTTTCTAACTCGTTTCAAGCACCACAACAATCCATCCACATCAGTAAAAGTTTGTTTTCACAAGAGATTTGAAGAATTTCAAAAACCAGGCTTCAATTCTTCAGCTTTTGGGCCAAATTATCTCTTTGCTCCACGACAACAAGGCACCTCATTATAGAAAGAACTGAGATTGTTCTGAGAATTATGATGTAAAACACTTGGGTATTATGTTATATGCAAGTATCAATGATGAATTTAAGAAATAATGTAGAAATCGAGAAAATGCCCTTAGACCTCACATGCAGTTCTGAGGTCTGAACGTAGTAAATAAAATGCTAAAAGATGAATTAATCATCTTAATTAGTCATTGAAGAAAAAAGCAAAAGAATTTCCTGGACTTTATGTATTTATTTCAACAAGAACCGTTGCAAGAATTATTCTCCTGACTTGTCAAGACCCTTTTCTTCTGTGGGTAATTTGCTTTTAGTTGTGATCAGCTATGTATTTTATGTGTGTTTAACTTTACTTATTTTTTACTAAGTAATCTTGCTTGGATATTTCTGGCATCTGAATGTATTTATTTATTTGAGATTGTTTTTTGTTTTTTTTTAACTTTATTGATCACGTAGAGAAGGAGCTCACGTTCATGTGTGGTAAAGTCATTACTTTTATCGACCATCATCTTTAGTGGCCATGTTTGGCCTCATCGTGTTGTTTGATCAACTGAGGCTGCTTGGAGAATGAAGTCAGTGATAATGATGTGAACTTTGACTCATACAGTAAACACACAGTTTAGATTAAAAAAAAACTAAACAGGATCCTAACACAATAAACCCTCGTAACTCTCACCTGCCTCAGTAGTAATGTCTTCAAATGGATGTGTTGTGTAAGCCTCTGCTTTTTATGAGAATTTAAGGAGAGAGAGAGAGAGAGAGAGATCTGTTTTAAATCATCACTTGTCACAACATCAGTAAATCATAGTATACTACTCTATATTTCCATGTTGAGACCAGAGAAAACTGAGACAGCATTTCCCAATTAGCATTTGTTGCTACCTTATTTTATGCAAGTATATTCTCTTCTCATTTAGGATTACACTGTAAAATATAACTTTTTGTTTCAACTTAAAAATATAATAAAAGGGCTGCTCTAACATTTTAGGTTAAATAATAAAATGTTATAATGATTAAATATTGCTTGTTGTGTAAACTCTTCTCTCAGTTTGGTTGATTTAGATTTGTTCATTTGTTGAACAGCCAAGCTCGTTGTTTGATCTGAATCTAGTTGAGCTTAATTAAAATTGTCTGTTGTGTAAAGCCTTTGTCTTGTTAATTTATTTCATTATCAGCCGTGACAGCAGGGCTGGTTTTCACCTTGTGTTTGTCGTCATGGTGAAATGTCCTGGAGACAGCCACTGTAGCAGGAACGACCACAGAGGGGGTTTTAGCACTTTGGTAGGTGTTCATATGTCTGGACAAATTTTGTCACCGCAATATCATCACCACAGCACAAGATACAGTCACAAAACATTACAGGCGTGTAGCTGACATCATAATGAAGGCAGAACATGAACCATGAGAACTGGGTACTCATGTAACCTGAGACTGATTTGCAGAAGGTGGTTTGATTCCCAGCTCTTCCAGTCTATATGTCAAAGTATCCTTGGCCAAGATACTGAGCCCCAAATTGCCCCCTACACATCAGTGTGTGAATATGTGCTATATGTGTAGGGAAGTGCTGTATGAATGTGTGTGTGTGAATGAGTGAATGTGACTAGTAGTGTAAACCGCATTGAGTGGTTGTTAAGACTAAAAAAACATACCATACAACATTTACCATATCCATTTCCATACACTATACATAGACAGACACATAAATTCACGGGGGTTAAAATGGACAGACAGATAATTCACAGACAAACTTAATTATTTATTATTATTATTTAAAAAATGCATGTGCAAGTGTGATTGTAGATACTTAAGTGCAGTCTAATAATGTTACAGTGAAATAAGAAAATGTAACTTCATTTTTTTTTAGCTTGTTGTATCTGTCTGCAGCACAGTATTTGAAACCAGTTGTTCTCAGTTCAGTTTGAACAAGTGGTTCAGCTGAAGTTAAAATGTCATGTGACCTGTGACGTGGTGAGCCCTGTGTTTAAATGTTACCAGAGAGCAGAGGTAACTAGGAAGTTTTTATAGCAGAACAACATACAATGCTGCTCCCTTTGTTGAAGACTATCCCACCTTTTTATATAGGATGCAATGATGAGTTAGAAAAGTTTCACCCTTCATTGATTGGCAGACTAAATGCTATAAAAAAAATTAAAAAAAAATTCGAAACATCTCTCTATTACTCTCTCAAAAGTTCTTTAAAATACTCAACCAAAAAATTTGCTCCTTTATATGGGGAGGGAAAGCCCCGGGAATCTGTAAAAACTCTACTTTAGAGGTGCAAACTTAATGGGGGTATAGCATTGACTGTCTTTGGTTTTTACTACTGGGCTGGTCATATCCATAAGACTTGTACTGGCTTCAGTCCCATAATACTCCTTGGTGCAGGCTGGAGGTGCTGTCTTGTACCTCATCTTCCCTCTCTGCTCTGCTACTCTCCTCCTTACCAATGAAAATCAGACAGAATACAGACAGTCCAGTAGTTTTTACCACTCTAAAGATCTGGCAGCAATTTAGACATTATTTTAGGTTCTTATCTGCATCAACCTTGGCTCCAATTTGTAATAACTATTTATTTCCCCCTTCATTGTTAGAGTCAACGTTTTCTCAGTGTTAAAGAAAAGGTATCAAGACCTTTTCAAGATTTATGTGTGGATGGGGTTTTCTCCAGTTTTTCTTATCTAACGTCAACATTTGGACTACCTCAATCTCATTGTTTCAGATATTTTCAAATAAGACACTGTAACTTTCCCAGTTTTCCTTCAC